>NC_064616.1:663055132-663369664 GCF_023898315.1 Schistocerca nitens | reverse complement strand
GCAGTAACAATGCCAGTGGTGACCGATTGAACCACCGCATTAATGTCATCATTAGAGAGAGGCTCAAGAGCGGTAGTGGAGAACAAGTCCCAGTCAGCCTTATTCATAGCCCATCTGCTAGGGCGCCCAGAAAAGTGACGCTGTGGTAGTGACAGAAAGATCGGAAAGTGGTCACTACCACACAGGTCGTCATGCACACTCCATTGGACAGACGGTAAGAGGCTAGGGCTACAGATTGAAAGGTCAATGGCGGAGTATGTGCCATGCACCACACTGAAGTGTGTGAAGGCACCATCATTTAAAATCGAGAGATCGAGCTGCGACAATAAATGCTCAACGGTGGCACCTCGACCTGTTGCCACTGACCCACCACACAGAGGGTTATGGGCGTTGAAGTCGCCCAATAGCAAGAAAGGTGGCGGCAATTGGGCTATCAGCGCAGTCAGGACATGCTGCGAGACATCACCATCCGGTGGAAGGTAAAGACTCCAGACGGTAACAGCCTATGGCGTCCACACCTGAACAGTGACAGCCTCTAAAGGTGTTTGGAGAGGGACAGACTCGCTGTGCAGAGTGTGAAGGACATAGAGGCAGACGCCACCAGACACCCTTTCATATGCTGCCCGGTTCTTATAATAACCCCGATAGCCACGGAGGGCGGGGGTTCACATTGCTGGAAACCAAGTTTCCTGAAGAGCAATGCAGAAGAAAGGGTGAAGGCTGATAAGTTGTCGGAGCTCAGCTAGATGGTGGAAGAAACCGCTGCAGTTCCACTGGAGGATGATATTGTCCATGGCTGAGAAAGGCGTGAAAGGACTGGGAAGGCAATTTACGCCGCTTGTTCACTCACTGCCACCGATTCAGTACCCGTACGAGTGGCATCCATGGCGTCTGAGGGACCGGCGAGATCAAGGTCCTCAGCGGACGCTAGAATCTCGACCTCATCCTCAGATGCAGGGTGCGGTGGGGTTGGTGCCACCAGAAGTTCTTTGGCCTTAGAGGTCTTTCTCTTGGACTTCTCTCGCTGAACCTTGGGTTTCACCGGCTGGGAAGGCTTCACCGATTCAGTCTCCGGGACGGAGGAGGATCGTGAAGCCCTACGCCCGGCCACTGGTGAGGACTTATGCCACTGTCGGCCGTCATCCTTCCCGCTGGTGGAACCCTGGGAAGGGAGGGTCCCAAGGGAACTCTTACAGGCGAGAGTAGCAGAAGAAGTTAGACGCTTCTCCGGCTGAGAAGCGGGGACGGACGTCCCCGATGGGTGGGAGGAGGTTGCTCCTGAGGTAGGTGGTGCAGGAGCAACCGGTTGGGTAGAGCCCCCCACGGACAAGGGGGCAGGAGGAGTCGTACTGCTTATCGAGCTGGCTGGAAGTCTCGAAACTGATGGGGCTAGCACAGTTGTTGTAGCAGCTGCATAAGAAGATGTCATTCTCACAGGATGGAGTCTGTCATATTTCCTTTTGGCCTCAGTATAGGTCAGCTGGTCCAGGGTCTTATATTCCATGATTTTGCGCTCTTTCTGAAAGACTTTGCAGTCAGGCGAGCAAGGCGAATGATGCTCTCCGCAGTTGACACAGATGGGAGGCGGGGCACATGGAGTATTGGGATGTGATGTGCGTCCGCAATCGCGACATGTGAGGCTGGAAGTGCAGCGGGAAGACATATGCCCGAACTTCCAGCACTTAAAGCACCGCATCGGGGGAGGGATATAGGGCTTGACGTCACAACGGTAGACCATCACCTTGATCTTCTCCGGTAATGTATCACCCTCGAAGGCCAAGATGAAGGCACCGGTAGCAACCTGATTGTCCTTCGGACCCCGATAGACGCACCAGACGAAATGAACACCTCTACGCTCTAAGTTGGCGCGCAGCTCGTCGTCAGACTGCAAAAGTAGGTCCCTATCAAAAATAACTCCCTAGACCATATTTAAACTCTTATGTGGTGTAGTGGTAACGTGAACATCCCCCAACTTGTCACAAGCAAGTAACCTGCGTGACTGGGCGGAGGATGCCGTTTGTATCAGTACTGACCCAGAGCGCATTTTGGACAAGCCCTCCACCTCCCCAAACTTGTCCTCTAAATGCTCGACGAAGAACTGAGGCTTTGTGGATAGAAAAGACTCCCCATCAGCTCTCGTGCAAACTAAGAATCGGGGCGAATAACTGTTACCTCCATCCTGAGACTTACGCTCCTCCCACGGCGTGGCCAGAGAGGGGAACGTTTTCGGATCGTACATTTGAGCATTAAATTGAGCCCGAGAATGCTTAGAGACTGCTGGCAGCTGGCCGCCAGCGAGAGATGATGTACCACGCTTCATTGTGGGTCATCCGCCCTGATGCCACCTACTCCGACCAAGGGCCCTCCCCACGGGCGCCACCCAGCCGCAGCAATAGCCACCTGGCAGGATGTCCATTGCCGGGAGTCCTGATGCCCCAGGGAGACGGGCATCTACTCCTTGGCATACGTGGGAGTTAACGGCACAGGCATCAGTAGAGCGATCCCTGTGTTGTCAGGGGGGCTACAACCAACAGGGTACATGGCGGCCCCACCACAACGGACTGGCTACCGTGCTGGATCTTAGGTGCAAAAATGTCCAAGGTCGTCGTCGCAGTTAAAAGCAACACTGCAGAGTGCAGTGTGGTAATCGCACCCAGGGACGTATCCTCGCCCAAGAGAGACGGAAAACGAGCGGGACACCATCGCAACGACGAAAAAGTCAGCTAAAGGTCTCAATGCATGATGGATACAGTGCACCATGTAAGGCGCCCTTCCCCAATTGGCTCGCTCTTCGGAATAATTTAGAAACATGGAGGTGAAACCCGAGAGGGGACCATCACATAAGGCCGAAACATTTGAGACTCCTTTTAGTCGCCTCTGACGAGAGGCAGGAATACCGCGGGCCTATTCTAGCCTCCAAACCCGCAAGGGGGGGTGGGGGGGGGGGGGGGGGAACTGGCTACCTCCATTACTCCTTGCCAGATTCTCATGCCATGGTATGGCAAAAGACAAAAATTACAAGGAGTTGTACGTTTCTGAACTGAAATCTCTTTTGCTATCTGCTGAGGCAACTGTGTTAGCAGAGTCATTGGCAAAGGCAATCTGGTTTACAATCCGCTGCACACAGATTCCTGGTGCTGCCCCAGATTGGACATGTACCTACTCCTTGGCATACATGGGGAGATTGCAGCTAAAGCATCATCAGTGCACAGTGCAATACCTGTGTTATCAGAGGTCTGCAACACAGAGTACATGATGGCAACTCCCCTCACTCCCCCCCCCCCCCCCCCACCACCACCACCACCAAAAAAAAAGTTACTGTGCTGGATTTCAGGTGTGAACACAAATCCACCCAAACAGTAGGTGCATGGGATCATTGTGTAAAGTGATAGATAAGTACTATGTAGGTGTCCTTCACCAAATGACCTGCACTTTTGTGAAATTTAGGAAAGTGGAGGGTGAACCTTAAATGAGGACCATAAATAATTAAGCCAAAAAGGTTGAGGTTGCAGAGAAAGCTAAAACTAATGGGAGTCCTGATAATTTCCAAGTTGTGAACGTAAAAGCTTGATTAGATACAGGGTGTCCAACAAAGGAGTCCCCGATTTCAAAATTAAATATCTCTACAATTGCGATCGATAGAGGGCAACAAAAGATATGTTTATTATGAAAGCTATAAGAATGTTATATAGAAGTTTTGAAATACGTCAAAAAGCTATTAACTGATGGCACTGTATGCTGTACAGCTCGTACAATACCAGCATGTCTAATTAAACTCATCCTCTGCATGCAGTCTCTGCAATAACATCACAATATTTTCAGAATATCCACCACTAAGTATGGAGGTGGTGCAAATGAACAAGGAAATTTGCCATGACATCCTGTAGTGTCTCAATGGAAATGGATTAAGATGCCACATAGCTCACAGATTCAAGTTCATCCAGCACAGTGGAGGGGGGGGGGGGGGGGGGGGGAGGTTTGGTAGACAGTGTCTTTCAATGTGCCCCACAAAAAGCAGTCACAAAGAGTCAGCTCAGGCAAATATGGAGGAAATGACCATTCCTGAGAAATATTCATCAATAAAGCAAAACACCTATTTGGTGCCTATTCGATCCTCCAATGCTAGCTGAGTGGCAGAAAATTGTACCAAAATTGCAACGTAATGTCCACCAATGATTGTTTCTCACATCAAAATGGGCCAATAATGCCTCTGCTGCATACTCCAGCCCAAACAGTAACTTTGGGAGAGTACAATAGTTTCACTTCACACAAATGGGGATTTTTGGAACCCCAAAATGCTAGTTTTCTTCATTCACAATTTCATTAAAGTTGAAGGGGTGGGTTGATTTAAAGATGAAAGGGTGCAAACTACGAGATCATCGGTTCCTCCTGGAACAGGCAAGTCAACAGAACTACAGATCAAAGAAGGGCCTAGTGCATGGGGGGGAGGGGGGGGAACAAGCTCTACCAAAGGTCAACACAGGCTAGAGAAAAAAAGAATGGGCAGAAAAGAAGAAAGGTGGGTGGGGCGCCGTCTAGGGAGCAGCCAGAGCAGAGGGTTCCAAAGGCAGAGAGTGTGATGGAGAATATACTACTCCTGCCACTTACCAGAGGCACCCCACCCAACAATACTCAGAAAAGACTAGTGACATGGACAAGGTGAAAGAAGCACAGGAAAACAGAGGAATAACACCAAGTCAAATAGAGCAAAAACTACAGGTCAAAGAGAACATTTAAATGAAGGAAGAAGAGTAAAAGAATGGGTAGGGCGAAGGCTGGAGCAGAACAAGCCCAGACAGCCGTTGTCCATTCAGCGCAGAGGTGACACCAGGACATCCTGACAACCCATCTATGGGCCGACAGGCTGAGGCATGTTCCCTTAAAGAGAGTGGTAAAAAAACCCTTCATGAGTAAGCCATAAAACCATGTCAGCCACTGAGGCATCGTCCGCTAACACCAGGGGTAGTGAGTCAAGAAGATTAAGAGTCTGCCACAGGTTGGCTAGGTTAGGACAGTCCAGCAAACTGTAGACCACCATCAAACAGACACCACAACGACATTGGCACAGACCCTCGCAACAGAGGAGATGACCACGAGTCAGCCAAGTATGGCCAATACCGAACTGGTAAAGGACAATGGAGTCCTTGTGAAAGGCCCACATGGAGGATCTCCACAAATTCATGGTCTCCTTTATCACCTGTTGTTTGTTTAGCAAAGTCAGAGTACGCCATTGTGTATTCCACATCCTTAGAACCTGAGTGTACGAGCCAAAGGTCCAATTCTGAAATACAGATCTCAAAAGGCGGCCTGCCAGTAGCCAATATGGCCAGCCTATCAGCTAGTTCATTTACGGGGATGCCAACATGACCTAGGGCACAGACAATGACCACTGAGCGTCCACATTGTTCGAGGGCAAAAAGGGAATACTGGATAGTCAGGATGAAGGGGTGGTGAGGGTAACACTGGTCAAGAGCTTCTAAACTGGTCAATGAGTCGCTACAGATGAGAAAGGACTCACCATTGCAAGAACGGATATGCTCAAGAGCAGAGAGACAGTTACCAACTCTGTAGTGAAAACACTGCAGCCATTTGGCAAGGAGTGGAGATCATTATATCCTGCATGAACGGAAGTAAATCCAGTGTGACTGGCAACCATTGAGGCACAGTATAGGCCACTTTTTAACCCCAAAGCACACCGACAATGGAGAAGAACTGGTGGCAGAGGGCTTCAGGATGAGCCGAGTATTTCAGACCTTGTGATAGATGTCAAGACAGAGCTGTGGACAGGGGATGGACCACAGAGGTGTACGTGAGTGGAAAAGAGGTAGAGGAGAAAGCTGGAGTTCAGAAAAAAAGGACTGACTGCAGATGGCAATGGTAACCCCAGACCTGGCCACCATTGCTGGAGGTTGATCTGGAAAGAGGAGACGGTAGGTAAGGTGCTCTGGGAAGCAGCAGATGCACGACATGTAAGTGATCAACTGTTGTTGATGCAGAACTTGCAAATGGGGGAACCCCTGCCTCCACTAGGAGGCTGATCATAGGGCTAGCCCAAAAAGCACCAGTTGCCAGCCATACCCCACAATTGTTTATCTGGTCCAGCATCTGTAATGTCAAAGTTGATACCAAGCCATATGAAAGACTCCCATAATCTACATGGAACTGGACCAATATTATGATGAGCCTTAACAGAGCAGAGTGCTCCAGGCCACAGATGGTATTGCTGAGGCATCAATTAGCATCAAGGAATGACAAACATATCCACTTTAGTTGATGAAGATGGGGAAAACCAGTCCAAAAAAACAAGGAGCATCCACTACCTTGAGGGACTGGCCATCAAGGTACAGATTCAGATGGAGATGGGCTGTACATCGACAACAGAAATGTATAACGCAGGTCTTGGCAGCTGAAAAATGGAAGCCATGAGAGAGTGTCCAATATTGCACTCAGTGTATTGCTACCTGCAGTCTATGTTCTGTAATGCCCATCAAGGACAAACAAAAATAAATGCAAAAATCATCATCACACAAACAGGGGGCTATCTTAGACCCTGCAAGTGCCACCAGACCACTGATAGCCACTAAAAAGAGTGTGACACTCAAAACAGTACCCCGTGGAATCCCGGTCTCCTGTAGATGAAAGATGCCACAGGAGGCGCCAACCTGTACCTAAAATGTGCGACATGAAAGAATGTTTCGGATAAAATTTCAGAGTGGATCACAGAGACCCCACACTCATGTAAGGTGGCAAAAATGTAAGTTGTGGTGGAGCCATGTGGTATCATAAGCTTTATGCAGATCGAAGATGACTGCAACAAGGTGTTGATGCCAGGAAAAAGCCATCTGAATACCAGACTCCAGGTGGACTAAATTACCTGCAGTAGAGCGGCCTTGGTGAAAACCACTTTGGGTCAAAGCCAAAAGGTCCTGGTATTCAACGATCCAGAACAGCTTTCAACTCACCATATGTTCAAGTAACTTGCAGAGAGCATTGGTTAAACTGATCGAATGATAGCTGTCCATCTGAAGAGGTGGTTTGCCCGATTTCAAAACTGGAATAACATTTTCCTGCCATTGGGAAGGGAATTCCCCATCAATCCCAGAGACAGTTGAAAATGGGCAAGTATATGACATTGGCTAGCCACAGATAAGTGTTGAAGCATTTGGTACAGCATCTGGTCCAGTCCATAAGTCGTGTCAGCGCAGAGAGCAAGGACACTGGCTAATTGCCACTAAATGGGGCATTATTAGGCTCCAAGCAGCACAGAACGGAAGACAAATAGAATCACTCCAGACGATTTTTGAGAAAACTGAATACGGGTGGATAGTGGACCGATGCCAAGGCCTCAGCACAATGCACAGCGACAGAGTCCTTACTGGTGAGTATAACACCATTCACAAAAATTCCTGGAACACCTGTAAGAGGATGGCAGCCAAAAATGGACCTGATCTTCGCCCATACTTGTGAAGAGGGAGTATTTGGCAACATGTCGTTCCCAACAATGGGCCCATGCATCAAGCCATTTAAAAGCCAGCAGAAGATGGTCGAGACCTGGATGCCGTTTGTAGGGTTGGAGGGCATGACTGTGGTCTTTCATAGCTTCAGTAATTTCGGGAGTCCACCAAGGGTCCATCTTCCATCATGGAGAAACTACGGAAGAAATTGCTGAAGCAGCAGCCAAAGGGATGGCATTGGTCAAACTCTGTACAGACTCATCAATGACGACATGTGGTGGAGCAGTTGGACAACAGCTGAGGAAAAGGCATCCCAATCCGCATTAGTAAATGCCCACATGGGATGGCACCAGGTGAGTGATGCTGAAGAAAAGATAAGAATAATCAGAAAATGATCACTGTCACACAAATGTCTTCAACTCTCCATTGAACGGAGGGAAGATGGAAAGACCAACGGCTGAGAAAGTGCAGTGTGCAACAAATGGCTCGGAAAGTGCTGTGTGCCACACTGAAGTGTGTGGGGGCTCAATTGTTGAGGCAGAGATCATGCCCTGCCAGAAGGTCTTCAACAATCCTGCACTAGTCAGTGGTCACAGTACCACCTGACAAAGTGTTATAGGCATTAAAATTCCCATGCAGAAGATTGGGGGGGGGGGGGGGGGGGGAGCTGTGTAAGGGGGGCAGGAAGCATAGTAGGCTGGTCGGGGGGGGGGGGGGGGGGGGTTATAAAGATTGCATATTGTTAGCATGGAAACTAAATGGATCCAAATGGCCACCACTCGCAGCATAATATGGAACAGCTATGAAAAGCTTGAGTGTTTTATTTGAAGTGACACAGCTTGTAAACAGAGAAGATTTTACTGAAGCATGCCACTGAAAATGACCCCAGTGACACGTATTTCATGTGTCTTTCTTACCCATACTGGATCTCGTTGAATTCTGTGGCTGTTATTTCAGTAAACATTGTTGATGGAGAACACAACCAGCCACAAATACTTTTAAAAAAGGTTCATTTTATTGTCATGACCGATTTTGGGCTGTTAAGCCCATCTCCAGACATCTTTTATTATGGCATTAGATTCGTCAGCAGCATACTGCCTGCTCCTGTATAGCGTAAGATGCTTTGTGAACTTCAATGGAGATCCATGGAGGGAAAAAGGTATTCTGTTTGCAAGGTACTACTGATAAAATTTAGAGAACCGGAATTTGTGGCTGCCTGTGGAACGATTCTAGTGCCACCAATGCACACTTCACATGAGGACCATTACAAAAATAGTAGAGAAATTTGGGCTCATATCGAGGCATACAGATGATCACTATTCCCTCACTCCATTTGCAGGTGGAACAGGAAAGGAAACCACTAGTAGTTTACAAAGTACCTTCTACCATAGACCATGACTTGCAGAGTATGTATGTATGATGATGAAGAATACCTGAGTGGTTAGTGCCATTTTATATGCTATGTGGATGACTTGATTAATGTAGAAAAATATGCTAAATGTGCTACAGTTGATAATATACACAGATCAGGCATAACATTATGACCACCAACCACCTGTATAAACCCATCCAGGCGATAGCAGTGTCACCTGGCGAGGAATGACTGCTAGTCAGACACACGCATGCAGCATGTAGTATCAATGACCATGCTGTCTGTGTGTAGAATTGCAAACGCACGCGATCAATCTGAGTCTACTGAGGGCAGCTTGTGACATCCTGGAGGCTCAACATGAGCATTTTGGAAACTGCACAACTTGCTGGGTGTAATAGGAGTGCTGTGGTGTCAACACATAGTGAAACTGACATGAAACCACGTCCAGGCGTCATGGGGTTGGGCGACCACCCATCATTACAGTGTCGGACGTCACAGGCTGGGCAGACTGGTAAAAGAGGACAGGTGGTGAACTGTGGCAGAACTAACATCAAACTTTAATGATGGGCAGAGTAGAAACGTGCCTGAACACACCGTGCACCGGACACTGCTAACAATGGGCCTTCGCAGCAAATGTCCCATGCATATGCCAATGTTAACACTACAACATTGGCGACTATGACAGAAATGAGCACATGACCACTGACATGGACAAAGACACATTGGTAGAGTGTTGCATGGTCTGATCAATACCAATACCTTCTTTATCATGCCGATAAGAGGGCACAAATCTCTCATCTTCCAGGGGAACAGCTCCTTGACACCTGTACTGTGAGATGGAGACAAATTGGTGGCAGCTCCAACATGCTCCGGGGTACATTCACACAGGTATCCATGGGTCCAGTGGAGCTCATGCAAAGTACCATGAGGACCAAGGAGTATCATACACCAATTGCAAACCACGTATGCCCCTTCATGACAATCATGTTTCCTGATGTCAGTGGCATTTTTCAGCAATATACTGCACCAAGTCACAAGGCCAGGAGTATGTCAACTACCTCTAGTGACCTACCAAGGCCCCACTACTTCCATGCCATGACACATCACCAAAGATGGACATATCAGCTATTAGGGAGGTGCTCATAATGTTCTGGCTGATCAGTGTATAAAGTGGGTGAGTCCCATATAGTACATTAGCATATGTACAGGTGGACTGGCAGAGTGTATAGGACATCAATATTTTAAAGCAGATTCTTTATTCATTAATTGATGAAACTAAGTTTTCTTATGAGATGTGGCTTGACCTCAGCTGACTAGGCACCGAATGCCAATGCCAACCCATGCCCTGTTCACATGCTGCTTGGTGAACACCATTCTCACGAGTGGCACTGCTTATGAGGTGACACTTTAGAAATAGCATTTGTGGTGTTAGCCCGCCAATCAGAGGGTTAGAAAGGGTCACATGAGGGCCGTGGAGCAGACTGGAAAGTGCTGTCCAGCAGAGCTCTCATCCTCTCTTGGCAGCCAGCCCTCGTCCCAATCAGATGCACCCTCCTGATACTCTAGGACACTACGGCCATATAGTCTGTCGATGGCCTCCCCAGGCTGTGATGTATCGCTTCTGGCTGGCAACAACGCTGACAAATCAGTCAGTTTTCTATTTGCAACCATGCCTTATTTCAACCACTCACTCAGATGCCCACTAAATCCTGACAGCCTGAACAGGCCCTGGCACCCACTCCTGCCCCCAGTAAGAATGGTGAATCCTGTCTGTTATGAAGTGGCACATGTTTGCTATAGACAAAGTTCAGACCATGAATGGTCCACTCACACTAATGTGACCACCATGAATGTATGACATCAACATGCAATAATCATTCTCACATGGTAGTTGGCAGAACTAACAGTGGAGGGTACATAAAGCATGCCAGGGGAGAAAGGGCATAATCATTAGCTTTCAGGCCAAGGGTGGAAGCATCTCTGATGTGGCTCAGTTTGTAAACTGTTTGCATGCCACTATGGTTAAAGTATACCATGCATGGCAAAATGACACTATCCAAAACTAGTGCTGAGGCAACTGTTGTGCACCATGGGCCATGACAGGGGTGGACAACAGCTGCATAGATGTGGACAGACAAATACATGTGCAACTGTTTAACAACTGTCCATCCAGATGAAGTAAGGGGCTACTAATAGTGTATCCTCAATGGCCGTTCAGCAAATGTTACTACATAATGGCCATTGCAGCAAGCGTCTGCCTCATGTACCCATGTTGACTGCTGTTCATAGACAATGAAGACTGGAATTTGCATGCCAATACCGCAACTGGACATTCACTGTGTGCCAACAGGTGGCCTTTACAGATGAATCACATTTTATGAACCACTGGACTGAATGCAAACACCCTGCAAGTATCATTGGAATAGTCTGGGCCAGAGGAGGGAACTTTATGGTCTGAGGAATGTTTTCATCGAATTCCCTGTGTGAACTCATTATTCTGGAAGCACTACGGATCAACGCAAAAATGCATCTATGCTTGGGGACTATGTCCGCCCCTACATGCAGTTTGTTTCTTCTTGACATGATGGCATCTACCAGCACGAGAATGCCTGATGT
Source organism: Schistocerca nitens (assembly GCF_023898315.1). Lineage (NCBI taxonomy): Eukaryota > Metazoa > Arthropoda > Insecta > Orthoptera > Acrididae > Schistocerca > Schistocerca nitens. The sequence goes on along the minus strand of NC_064616.1, from coordinate 663,358,222 downwards.
CACACAGCTTGCAGTGTATGTGCATGTTTCGAAGGGCATCAGGATGAGTTTACCGTTCTCTCCTGGCCACCAAACTCCCCGGATTAAACCCAATCAAGAATCTTAAGGACCACCTCGATCAGGATGGTCATGTCATGAACCTTCAACCAAGAAACCTAGCACAGCTGGCCACAACTCTGGAGTCAGCATGGGTCCACATCCATGTCAGCATCTTCCAAAACCTCATTAACTCTCTTCTTGCATGTCTCACAGAGGTCCACACTGGTTATTCATAATTTTGATATGTGGTCACATTAATGTGACTTGACAGTGGACATGCAAACACCATGTGACACTCTCACTGTCAGCACGATTCTTAAAATAGCTCCAATAGCGCCCAAGTGTAGGGATCCTGGAACCAAGTTTCTTGGAGGGCAAAGGCAGTGGGAATGCATAGAAAAAAATCGCAGCTCAGGCAGGTGGAGGAAAAACCCATCGCAGTTCCACTGAAGACTTATGCTACCAGTACCCTGTAGGTGCAAGAAGGGACGAAGGAGGCAGGTCATGCCTCACGGCCACCCACTGTTACTGGTTGGAAGGCTACAGCATACAGCATCAGTACACATTGATTCTCAACCATTGGGGAGAGGGGGGCGGGCATCCAGGGGTACAGGGGCAACCAGGGTCGCCACCTCGGAGACAAAGGTGGAATGTGCAGAGCCCAGTGGCCACCAGAAGCTCCTTCTCCTTGGAGGACTACTACTTGTCCTCCAGATTCCACTGAAGGGAGCATCCCAGGGGACTCCTTCCTGGGAAGAAATACCAGAGGAGGGGCTGGGGCCAATGTCCCTGGCAAGCGGGGAATCGATGCCCTTAGAAGGGGTGTAGTTGAAAAAGTACGGAGGGGCCCCCAACCATCAAGGGAGTAGGTATAGTCGAGCAGCTCTGAGGGCTCACGTAGAAGACATGGAGGGTGATGGTACAGTCACTAGAGAGGATGAAGTCATCATAACTGTAGCATACGTCATCGTCTTACACGTAGGGCATAGACAATCATATTTCTTCTTCTTGTCCTCTTGTTTATGTGAGTATGTCAAGAGTCTTGTATTCTTGGATTTTCTTTTACCTATGGAAGACAGAGCAGTCCAGAGAGCAGGGAAAATGGTACACCCCGCAGCTGATACAAATGGGGAGGGGCACAAGGAGCATTTGTGTGCAACAGACGCCCACAATCCCTCGCATTACAATGCGAGGACATGTGCCAAAATCTTGTGCACTTGCAGCCCCGCAAGGGACGGGGAACATACAGCTTCACATCACATCAATACACCATTATCCTGACCTTTTCGCATTACGAGTCACCTTCAAAGGCCAAGATGAAGGCTCCAGTATCAACCGTGTTATCCTTTGGTCCCCACTGGACACAACAGACAAAATCCACCTCCTGTCATGCAACTCATGATCTGTCTGTGAAAGAAGACTGCAGTGGGAGATGATACCCTGTACCATAATGAGGCTGTTATGGGGAGTTAGGGTTACAGGAATGTCACTCAGTTTGTCTCAAGCGAGCAGTGCCTATAACTGAGCATGGTAGACTGTTTTATTCAGAACGGAGCCACTTTTAATTTTTCTAATCGTTGCCACTGCCTCAAACCTGTCCTAGAGGTATTCAAAGAAGAACAGTGATTTCATAGTCAAAAAGAAAGCCCGATCAGTTATACAACGAACTTCATATTGGAGGTACTATTTCTCCCCTGGTCTCTAACCTCTACATTTCTCCCATGGTGTAGTTCAGGAAGGAAACATTTTCGAGTTATATCAGTACCTTACCTTCAGAAGAGACTGCTGGGACTATGCAACCACCAGCAGAAGAAGACCAAGGGCTCTCCCAACAGGCACCACCCAGGCATGGTTATGTGACCAGCAAACTGTTGCCCGGAGTTCCAATGCCCCAGCCACAACAGGCACACACTCCTTGGCATGTGGGGGGTATTCCCTACTACCACTCCAACTCCCCACCCTACCACCACCACCACCACCACCCCTCTCCCCAATGGAATGGCTGGCTATGGTGATGGATTCTGGGTGCAGTACCTTTTGGGGGAAAAAAAAAGGGCACAAACTGTGGAATATATGGTACATTGGGTGACCTCCCTGGCACAGTCTGCACTTCTGTATAATTGTCCTGTATAATTTGGAAAAGAAATAGCAGGTCAAACCCAACCATGGAGGCCACATAGTTAAGAAGCTGTAGAATGCCAGAAGGGAAGAAAATGAGTGTCCAAAATCAAAAACTAAATCCAAGCACAATCGGCACCAAGAAGACCATCCAATGGAAAGGCAGAGAGGAAGAAAGGAAAGTGTAAGGACAGACTTGCAGCACAAAATGAGAAGTAGTGATGCAAGGACTAGGGGCCTGTGGTGGCCAAGCATTTATTCACAAAAGAGATGAGACCCCTGTAGGGTGGCTCCAATTATACACCACAACACTCACCAATCTCAGATGATTAGCCATTTCTTGATCTTCTGCTCCAGCCACATTTACAATGAATATATTGGATCAGGTTTATATGACTTTCTTTCATAGTACCTTGTGGTTGAAAGATGCTTGCAATAGATTGTACTTTCCTGTACTAAATTACTTAAGCAAGTGACCCCATGTAATTAACTCAAGTTCACTGATTCATGAAGGTTCATGTTTCACCTTCACCTTAAAAACTTACACTCATCAATTTCAGTACAAGTTTCCATCCCCCTCTATTTTTATGCTTCTCTGTTACCTATCAAGCACATTTCCCCACCTTGATCTCTTGTTATCTGCACTGTCTAGTAAGACCAAATACTTTTTCAAACTGTACAGAGACTTGTTTACTTCCCTAATCCTATACCTCACCCCTCTATTGTGAAGATCTGTTTCCAGTTCATTGCAGACCAAGACATGTGACATGTTGCACAACATGCCAGATTGCCACGGATGTTGCCAGCTTGGGCAGCTGGTCACAGCTGCTTCCCCTGTAAAACCCCAGTGTTCTCATTCCACAGTGAATGATCCCATCCTCCCATACTCCTTGAAAACTCCATGAGCACTCATTGAATACGTGTTCTGTGAGCCTGTGCAGATGTCTCGCTTAAGTGTGGAAGCTCTACATACCCCTGATATAGCAGAAATTCTAATGATCTGCCATTTGGGCCCAAGAACTAATCAGACCCCGCGTATCCTGTTACAATTGCTAATCCCCTAGTGCTGACCATTAGAGAGTTGTAGCCATGTTCATTATGACAATAGCTCCCTCCAGCTCCTCTCTTTTATGCCGACTGGCTTCTTTTTAAGTTACAGAATGTCTGTTAGCTTTTTAACCTGGCTGATACAGTATGGACAAAGAGGAATCTTTCATACAGTATGGGATTTAAGATAAATACAATCTGGACAATGAGGAACCTTTCATACACAATGGGATTTAACACAAGTAATCACTAATGTGAAAGAGCAGTTATGAAGCAGTCCTGATGCTGTACAGACCCATCATGTTAAACGAGCCAGGGTTCAATGACACTGTAGTAATAAGAAAAGCAATATTTGATGGTCTAGATCAGTCTGATGCTGATAGCTGGAATAAGGCCATCCATTGTGCTATGTCCTTTGCTCTTCAAAACTATGCAGGCCAACATGTACAGCTGACTCACATTGAGAATGATCTTTTAGCTATCACTAGGCAGATCTGCAGTGTAGCTACTGAGTTAGAACAGCAATATGAAAAGGTTAGAAATTTTATTCAGAATAATTTAGCAACCATTCACGAGAAGCTAAACTTAACAGCTGCCTTGGCAGTGACAAAAACACTGCACCATCTGTTGAATAATACCAATGCTATTTAGTTACATATTAGCACCCAATTAACCATTATTCAGCTTGGAATACAACAAAGACTCAGTCCTAACCCACTACCTGCCAAATCCTTTCCGTGTATCATATCTAATTTTTCAACCTACTTGGTAGCACCTATGCACAAACTATCTACCACATTCAGGAATCAACTTTATCTCACTACTACACTGCTGCTAGAGTACACTTGTCTCAACACTCTGATGCCTTGAATACACAGATCTTTTTACCTGTCACTGAGCTAGTTGTAATTAGAGTGTTATCACCACCATACTTTTCCTGTAGCACGGACAGCTGCAGGGAAACATATCACCTGCCTGAAAAGTGAAATCTTGATTATTAGTACGAATAGCCAAACTCACTCTGTTATGCCACTCACTGAACTCTAACACTGCTTAAATGTCAATTATCGAGTGTGTTCTCCTTTGTCATTACACACTCATGTCTCTAAATGTAAAACCACCCTTTTCCTTACAGAAATCAAGACACATCCTTGTTCCTCTGCTCTGGCATGGTTGTAGCGGTGCACGATCAACTGCTTGCGTCTGTTGGTAATAGTCTTCTGTACACTGTGCCAGGTCCAACTGTTGTCATCCTCTGTTATAATCATGCCTTTACGTCTCAAAAATACCAAGTTACTTTAAATGGCAGTGGACTTTCATTTAACATTTCCCATCGTGATTTGATTGTATCTTCTGTTAGACTATCAGCTCACTTAAACATATACACACAATACAAGTGTAAAAATCTTTTCTGCCAGAGTTATCTCTTGTACTGGCACAACCAGACAGCCAGCCTGCGCTGCCTAACCATTGGAGATAGCCATCTCCTACAGTGTAGCCCATGAGCAAGGACAAATTACTGTTGGCTATGCACATTTACAATTGGCACACGAGATAATTATAATGTGATCAAACCAAATACTAATCTGTTCCTCTAACTCTGGCCATCCTAGTACTGAATGCCTGGATCTTATATAAAAAAGGTATATTGTAAACGATTACAATCACCAAATCCTGTTGTCTACAAACAGCAATCATCAGGTGACTATCACACTCGAGCACATAATACGGAAATGAAGAAAGTTTTATTGTAAAGGCATGGCCCTACACTAATTCCAGTCCTTACGATTATGGTAGTGACAGACAAGTTTTTTCTTTCATTGAGTGTTTTGATACTGCAACAGTAGTGGTCCCCCCCCCCCCCCCCCCTTATGACAACAACATGGAAGAGTGAAATGTAATTTGAATGCAAGTAGTGTATTATGGTTTAAAGGGATAGTTTGAACATTGAGTCTGGTGGCTCACCCTTAAAGCTATATAGTATCAGTCAATGCTACACTGAAGAGCCAAAGAAAATGGTATACCTGCCTAATATCATGTAGGGCCCCTGCGAGCATGCAGAAATGCCACAACTCGATGTGGCATGGACTCTACTAATGTCTGAAGCAGTGATGGAAGAAACTGACACTATGAATCCTGCAGGGCTATCCATAAATCCGTAAGAGTATGACGGGGTGGAGATCTCTTATGAACAGCATGTTGCAAGGCATCCCAGATAAGCTCAATAATCTTCACGTCTGGGGAGTTTGGTGGTCAGCGGATGTGTTTCAACTCACTTAAATCTTGATAACCCGCCATTGTACCAGCAGTAACCAATCTAACAACTACACCAGACACTTGTTGCTTCATATAGGCGCTGCTGACCGCAGCGTCATATTCTGCCAGTTTACATAACTCTCTGTTTGAATGTGCAAGCCTATACCATTTTCTGTTGTGCTTCAATGTATAATACGATAATTAGTACTTTATGTTCAAATGAAAACACACCAGAGGGTCATGTAGTCTGTAGATGGGATAAGGACACAGCTAGAACTGCCTAGAGGGGCAGTCAATTAGTTTACCTTTTCAATAGCTTATAAGCCAGTCACAAAGGCTAGAAGCAGTTTTATTTACACTTCAAACTTAATGTTTTATTGAATTTGTTAAATCTTATGACTTCCTGTACAAGGACCATTTGTTAGATGTAAGGCAAATCTATTTTACTAAGGATCCATGTACCTTTTTTAAAAATAACCCTTCCTCCCTCTAACAATGGCAAACCACCTCCACTAAGACCTTGCCTAGTATGACGGTGCGGGTCTTCCGCATCGTCCCCTACGCTCCTCGGAGTATGTGACCTAATCATTATCATTCCTCCCTCTAAAGGATTCTGCTCCCCCGGACACCAACAGATTTTTTTTTTTTTGAGTTTAAGGGCGCTCAACTACTGAGGTCATTAGCGGCCAGTCACAATTGTTAGAGCACATAGAATCTAGTAAAACTCAGGGGGGGGGGGGGGGGGGGGGTGGGACGACACCAGAAAGTTCTTACAAAGATGCAGATAAAATAAGTGAAAGAGTTAGATGTCTTTGGACAATCCAGTCAAAGTAATGAAATGAAGAACACGAGCAGCTGCTCGAGCGTCATCCGCTAAAATATCCTGTAAAGTAGATGGCAGAGACAGGACAACACGAGATTGACTAAAACGGGGACACGACAATAAAACATGGCGCACTGTTAATGCATGACCACAAGGGCACTGCGGGGCTGGGTCACCGGAGAGCAGGTAGCGGTGGCTAAACCGGCAATGCCCAATCCGCAACCTGGTCAGAAGGACCTCTTCTCGCCGAGATGGTTGGGAGGAGGTTGTCCAAGCAGTTGGGAACGGTTTTACTGCCCGGAGCTTGTTTCCTTGAAGTGAGGACCAAGTATCCCACCACAAGGACACAAGCCTCTTACAAACAACCCCACTAACGTCAGATGAAGGGACACAATGGAAGGCTGGTCGAGGCAGGAGGACTGCAGCCTTGGCTGCAGCATCAGCAGCCTCATTCCCAGGCACTCCTACATGGCCGGGAACCCACACAAAGCTGACAGGAGAGCCACCCTCAGCAAAAGAATGGAGGGACTGCTGGATCCGTTGCATCAAGGGATGGACCGGATATGGAGCTCCAAGGCTCTGAAGAGCACTGAGTGAATCAGAGCAGAGTACATACGATGAATGGTGGTGGCGGCGGGCATACTGAACGGCCTGATGGAGAGCAAAAAGCTCGGCCGTAAAGCTGGAACACTGGTCGAGGAGCCAGTATTTAAAGGTGATGGCCCCGACGACAAAGGCACAGCCGACACCATCGTCAGTTTTGGAGCCATCAGTGTAAATAAAGGTGTGACTGGCAAGGCGCACACGAAGTTCGACAAACCGTGAGCAATACACTGCAGCCGGAGTACCCTCCTTCGGGAGCGAGCTGAGGTCGAAATAAACATGAACCGGAGCCTGGAGCCAAGGTGGTGTTGGGCTCTCACCCTCTCTGAAGGTGGTAGGGAGGGCAAAATCCAATTGTCGAAGCAGGCGACGAAAGCGGACTCCAGGGGGCAGCAGGGCAGACACATACAACCCATACTGACGGTCGAGAGAATCGGCGAAGAAGGACTGATAAGAGGGGTGGTCGGGATTGACAACAGCCGGCAGGCATACCGACAAAGCAGTACGTCGCGCCGGTAGGTCAATGGTAATTCGGCAGCTTCAGCATAAAGACTCTCGACAGGACTAGTGTAGAAAGCTCCGGTCGCAAGACGTAACCCCCTATGGTGGATGGAGTTGAGACGGCGTAAGAGGGATGGCCGAGCAGACGAGGCTCCCATAATCCAGCTTTGATCGGACTATGGACCGATACAAGCGAAGCAGGACAGTGCAATCCACATGTTCGCTGGGCACTGCAGTAGATCGCGAAGTCATCGACAAAGAGAGAGCCTGAGACATTAGGTGGAATGCAATCCATAATTGGATTGATCGCTATGGCAAAAAGGGCTACGCTCAAGACAGAGACCTGAGGCACTCCGTTCTCCTGGAGGAAGATGTCGGACAATACGGAACCCACACGGACCCTAAACTGTCGATCTGTTAAAAAGGAATCAATAAAAAGGGGCAGGCGACCGCGTAGACCCCACCCGTGCATAGTGCGGAGGATACCTCCTCTCCAACAGGCATCATAAGCCTTCTCCAAATCGAAGAACACTGCGACCGTTTGGCGCTTTCGCAAAAAGTTGTTCATGATGAATGTCGACAAGGTCACAAGGTGGTCAACAGCGGAGCGGCGGCGACGAAAGCCGCATTGAACATTGGTAAGTAGCTGTAGAGATTCAAGAATCCAAACTAACCGAGCGTTAAGCATGCGCTCAATCACCTTACAGACACAGCTTGTAAGAGAAATGGGGCGGTAACTAGAAGGAAGGTGTCTATCCTTCCCGGGTTTGGGTATAGGAACAACGACGGCGTCACGCCAACGCATGGGGACTTGACCTTCGGTCCAGACGCGATTGTAGGTACGAAGAAGGAAGCTTTTGCCTGCCGGAGAAAGGTGTGCCAGCATCTGAACGTGAATGGCATCTGGCCCCGGAGCAGAGGACCGGGACAGTGCAAGTGCACGTTCGAGTTCCTGCATAGTAAAGGGGGCGTTATAAGTTTCCAGATTCAGCGAGTGGAAGGAAGGTCGCCGAGCCTCTTCTGCCTCTTTCCTAGGAAGGAAGGCAGGGTGGTAATGGGGGGAGCTTGAAACCTCCGCAAAAAAGCGGCCGAAGTCGTTGGAGATATCCACAGGATCAATAAGGACCTCATCACCTGAAGTCAGGCCAGGTACCGAGGAGTGGGCCTTAATGCCCGACAGCCAGCGCAGGCCACCCCAGATGACAGAAGAGGGAGTAAAACTGTTAAAGGAGCTGGTGAAAGAGGCCCAACAAGCTTTTTTTGCTGTCTTTGATGACTCTACGGCATTGCACTCTGAGTCGTTTGTATCCAATACAATTCGCCAACGTAGGATGGCGGCGAAAGGTGCATAAAGCACGTCGTCGAGCACGGATAGTGTCTCGACAAGCCTCATTCCACCAGGGGACGGAAACGCGACGTGAAGAAGAGGCAGTACGAGGAATGGAATGTTCAGCAGCATTGATGATAACAGCCGTGAGGTATTCGACCTGACTGTCACAACTGAGAGAATCGTGGTCCAGAAAGGTTGCCAGGGAGGAGTAAAGTCCCCAGTCAGCTTTCGGTATGTTCCAGCTCGAAGGACGTGGGGATGGGGTGTGGTGCAGGAGACAAACGACACAGGGGAAGTGGTCGCTCGAATAGGTGTCAGAAAGGACATACCACTCGAACCGACGGGCAAGAGTGGTACAACAGATCGAGAGGTCCAAGTGGGAGTAGGTATGAGTAGAGTCCGAGAGGAAAGTCGGGGCGCCAGTATTCAGGCAGACAAGATTGAGATGGTTGAAGACATCCGCCAAGAGGGAGCCTCTCTGACAGGATGCAGGAGAGCCCCAAAGGGGATGATGGGCATTGAAGTCGCCAAACAATAAAAATGGCGGAGGAAGCTGAACAATCAGGTGCATCATGTCAGTCCGACTAACTGCGGATGATGATTGAGTGTAGACGGTACAAACAGAAAAAGTAAAGGCAGAAAGAGTAATACGGACAGCTATTGCTTGGAGTGGGGTGGTCAATGGGAGGGGACGGTAATAGACATCGTCCCGAACAAGCAACATGACGCCACCATGAGCTGGAATACCGTCCACAGGGGGGAGGTCAGAACACTCCGAGGTATAGTGGGTGAAAGCAATACGGTCAGTTGGGCGCAACTTGGTTTCCTGGAGACCAAGAACGAGCAGACAGGGCAGGCGGAGGAGCAGTTGTAATTCCTCCCGATTAGATCGAATACCTCTTATGTTCCAATGTAACAAAGCAATCGCTAGTCAGAAAAGAGGGGGAACGAAACGGGTGAAGAGCTGGTCACCTCGACAGCTGCGGAGGGCCAGGTGTCGAGGGAACAACGCTACAACCGGCGGGAGGCGGATCCTGTTCCATCGAGTCGTCGCCAGCGGCGGCTGCTTTCCCCGGTTGCGTAGGAGGGGCAGCATCATTCGCCGACAAGAGGCCAGCTGAGCGCCTGGCAGCAGAGCATCCCGGCGAAACTGAGGACGGCCGGGAGCAGCGACTCACGGATGGAGCGTCAGACGAAACACGCCGGGGTGGAGAGGGGGATAAAGATTTCTTCTTGGAGGCCTTCTTGGAAGTCCAATGAGGCACGGGGATGGTGGGCTGGACCCGAAGAAGGTCCTCACGCGCGGGGTCCATGTTGGAACGCCGGACCTCGGAAGCCGGGGTCCGGAACGTTTCCCCGATGGACGCCTGAGAAGAGGATCGCTTCTCAGGCGGCGGAGGGGGAGGGGGAGGAAGGGTGGCCCCTGGGGCAGAGGGGGCAGGGGCCGCGAGGGAGGAGGATTTGGAAGGGTGGGATTTGGGAGGCGGAGGCATAGACCCCGGATGGGGTGAGGAGGTGGAGGGGGGACAGGAGAGGGGTGAGGATACTGTGGAAGGAGTGGACACGACTGAGGCAAACGAAGTTGTCAACGTCACGGGATGGAGGCGGTCATACTTCTTCCTGGCCTCAGAATAAGAGAGACGATCCGAAGTTTTTAATTCTTGAATCTTCTTCTCCTTCTGATACACGGGGCAGTCTAAAGATTTAGGCGAGTGGATGCCAGGACAATTGACGCACCGAGGTGGTGGGGTGCATGTATGTTCCTCACGAAGAGGACGTCCGCAATCGCCACAAAGGGTCTCACAGCCTCACACCGTGACGACATGTGCCCAAAGCGCAAACACCGAAAGCAGCGCATAGGAAGCGGGACGTAAGGTCGCACGTCGCACCGGTAGCACATCACCTTTACCTTCTCCGGGAGAACGTCCCCCTCGAAGGCGAGTATAAAGGCTCCGGTGTCGACGCGACGGTCTTTGGGGCCGCGCTGAACTCGCCGGACGAAATGCACACCTCGGCGCTCCAGGTTGGCCCTGAGCTCCTCATCAGATTGCAGCAGGAGGTCCCGATGAAAAATAACCCCGTGCGTCCTATTCAGTGCCAGATGCGGGACAATAGACACTGGGATGTCCCCTAGTCGGTCGCACGCCTGGAGCGCCGCTGACTGTGTGGCGGAGGCGGTCTTTATAAGAACGGACCCCAAATGCATTTTACTGAGAGCCTCGATTTCCCCGAAGATGTCCTCGATGTGCTGGACAAAGAACATGGGCTTGGAGGTGGCGAACGTCCCCCCATCGGTCCGAGAACAGACTAAATAGCGGGGGAAGTACTTCGCCCCAAGCCGGCGGGCCTGTCCTTCCTCCCAGGGAGTGGCCAAGGGGGGAAGGGCAGGAGAACCAGAACCAGAGACAGTAGCTTTCTTTTTAAAAGACTCGGCCGCAGAGCGACCTGATACATGTTGACGTTTCATCTGCGAAACGTCCGCCCCGATACCACCCACTCCGACCAGGGGCTCTCCCCACGGGCGCCACCCAGCCTCAGCAAGGGCCACCTGGCAGGATGACCGTTGCTGGGAGTCCCGATGCCCCAAGGAGACGGGCATCTACTCCTTGGCCGACGTGGGGAGGGTGCAGCTCAGGTATCGGCAGTACGATCCCTGTGTTGTCAGGGGGCTACAACCTAGAGGGTACGTGACGACCCCACCACAACGGGCTGGCTACCGTGCTGGATTTCGGGTGCCATGGAAGGTCCATCATGATCGTAGGTGCAGATGGGGACGCACTATGGGCGTAACTTGTGCAACCCATCAGGTGTTTAGGCCCAATTTGAGGAATAGTGGGTGCGGTTACAACGCCGCTACAATGCTGAGTGCCAAGGTCTTGGTGCACTGAGGACCAGTGATACACCACGTAAGGCGTCCTTCCCCAAAAGGCTCGTACTTCTGTAGAATTTTGAAAAGCGGAGGTCAAACCCCAAGGGGGACCTACTACTAGGAGGCCGAAACAGTTGAAACTCCTTTTAGTCGCCTCTTACGACAGGCAGGAACACCTCGGGCATATTCTTACCCCGGACCTGCAGGGGGTGCACCAACTGATGTGCCACCTCGATGGAGTGTTGCAGCACTGGCACATGAGAGCTGGCCACTGGCCACCACCTCTCCGCAGCCCCTGCACTGTCGCTTCTGGCACTTTTCGTCCAACAATCCGTTCAGCGGCCTCACCACCCTGGCATTACATCACCACACCAACACTCCACCTCAAGGGCCTTGTGGCCACTCATTGTACAACCATATCCTATGGCTGACATCAAAACACTGTCAAAAATCTTATCTTTACTGTTGTTGTTGTGGTCTTCAATCCAGAGACTGGTTTGATGTAGCTCTCCATGCTACTCTATCTTGTGCAAGCTTTTTCATCTCCCAGTACCTACTTCAACCTACATCCTTCTGAATCTGTTGGTCTCCCTCTAAGATTTTTACCCTCCACGCTGCCCTCAAATACTAAATTGGTGAACCCTTGATGATGTCTCAGAATATGCCCTACCAGCCGATCCCTTCTTCTAGACAAGTTGTGCCACAAATTTCTTTTCTCTCCAATTCTATTCAATACCTCCTCATTAGTTATGTGATCTACCCATCTAATCTTCAGCATTCTTTGGTAGCACCACATTTCGAAAGCTTCTATTGTCTTCTTGTCCAAACTATTTATCGTCCACGTTTCACTTCCATACATGGCTACACTCCATACAAATACCTTCAGAAACGACTTCCTGACACTTAAACCTATACTCGATGCTAACAGATTTTTCTTCTTCAGAAACACTTTCCCTGCCATTGTCAGTCTACATTTTATATCCTCTCTACTTCGATCATCATCAGTTATTTTGCTCCCCAAGTAGCAAAACTCCTTTACTACTTTAAGTGTCTCATTTCCTAATCTAATTCCGGCAGCATCACCTGATTTAATTCGAGTACATTCCATTATCCTCATTTTGCTTTTGTTTATGTTCGTCTTATATCCTCCTTTCAAGACACTGTCCATTCCGTTCAACTGCTCTTCCAGGTCCTTTGCTGCCTGTGACAGACTTACAATGTCATCGGTGAACCTCAAAGTTTTTATTTCTTCTCCATGGATTTTAATTCCTACTCCGAATTTTTCTTTTGTTTCCTTTACTGCTTGCTCCATATACAGATTGAATAACATCGGGGATAGGCTACAACCCTGTCCCACTCCCTTCCCAACCACTGCTTCCCTTTCATGCCCCTTGACTCTTATAACTGCCATCTGGTTTCTGTACAAATTGTAAATAGCCTTTTGCACAATTTACCCCTGCCACCCTCAGAATTTGAAAGAGAGTATTCCAGTCAACATTGTCAAAAGCTTTCTATAGGTCTACAAATGCTAGAAATGTAGGTTTGTCTTTCATTAATCTATTTTCTAAGATAAGGGCTATTCCATGCCAAGTGGTCTAATATCGAGAAATGTTCCCACATGACCATCATGGATTTTGATGAAATTTTGTATGAACACTGGTAAAGCTTCAGTTTCAGAAATTCAATACTTGCAGAGATATAGTCACTCGTTTGAAATCATAGTACAGCTTCCAATAGTGCATCCTTGAATTTTCAGCAACTTTGCGATGAGATATCTCTGTAAGTATTTGCATGAAAGAAACAAAACTTGGCCATCTTATACAACTTTTAGAGCTCTTTAAAGTAAAATATTAAGAAAAGGATTTCTGAGCAATTTTCATATAGATAATTTGAAGCAAAGTTGGGCGAGAAAATAGCTGTTTAAAAAAATGCTAACTTTAGTTTTTTATATCTCCAAAGGTAATTGTGGGATGTACATGAAACTTTGCACACCATAACTCACCAACACAAGGTCTTAGAATATAAAATTTCAGTCTCCTATTGCTTTCCACTATTTCACAAATCTAGGGTGAGGTTGACCATTTTTCAAAAAGTGCTAAAAATGGGTATTTTTAGTCAAATTTTTCAAAAAAGTGTTTTCTCCAAACTCTTCTAAACTATGGTCATTAGAAAGAGCATATTCTAAACCATCTAGAAAAGTGGATTTGGTTTTGCAATGCAAGCATATAAGGCCCTAAAAAGTAGCATCATCAAAGAGGCACACTGGAAGTTTGAACACATTTTTCTGGCACTCAAATTATACCTGAAATCTCTTATTTTGCCTTATACATGTTTATTAATGTCTGGGATAAGTGAAATAAGAAATCCTGATGAATAGGACCTAGCTAAAGTCCGAATAGCAAAAGAATAAAAATAGAAACAATGTTATTTCTTAATTGTCACCTCCCCCCCCCCCTCTCTCTCTCTCTCTCTCTCTCTCTCTCTCTCACACACACACACACACACACACACACAATTATTATTAAGAATGAATGTAAATCGTAAAATTTATTTGCATAATCATCTAATTATTAGTTGCCTGTTTAATGAACAACACCAGCTTACTGATGGAAAAGAACTGTTTAAATGAGTTGCTATGGTCCATAGTGGCTTAACCACTGCTAGTTTCATTTCACCTGAGAAAAACAGCATTCCCATTGCCATAGGGGCCACGCCCGATAGCTTAGCAACAACAGCCATGGTTGGGTTTCTTTACCGCAGGATCCCAAGCCTGATAAGGGTTTCTTTACACAGGTTCCCAAGCCTTATAGTAAAATTATTTAAGTGCCATGTGTAAAATTAGAAGGCACTCTTGGGTTCCTTAGATTGTTTCCTCTAACCTATTTCAATTTTTGATATGCTACATTAATTTTCTGATGAATATCAAGAGGAATGGTGTATTGCCCGCCAGACGAATTTACTGGTGGAGCTGGAATAACTGCAATAATGTGATGTTCCGGAATAAGAATAACAAACAGCCGAATTCATTGTACTTAAAAATTTGGATACCCTTATTGCATCAAGTGAGTTCATCTACCTAACTGTACTGCATACCAGGGAAACAATTACTTTGTATTTCGCTAATAGTTCCACACATAATCGTAGAAAAAGAGCAGTCTGTATTTACATTTACCATGGAAAAACAAACAAAAAATGCATAACTTTTCCTAGCAGGGAGCAACGTTGTATAATAAGTGTCCAAAGAGATCAATGTAAATGGGAAGCTACAATATACTTCATAAGTAATGCATACTACACAATTATAAAGTACTCAGAGTGATAATAATGAAAGGGAAGAGTGGTAATTAACAATGAAAGGAAATAACTACAACACCATGTTACACTACATGATCACAGTGTAATGCTTTTTACAAGAATACAATGTGCGCACAACCTACTGTGCATAATATTGTGTTACTCACCTGAACTCAACATCTCAGTCATCATGTGTGATGCTGACACAGTTTTCCAGACAGAGTGAAGGGAGGGCATTGAGATGTGCACGAGACAAAGTAGCATATTTATGATCAAGTCTGGCTTTTCAGACAGAGTTAAGTGAGTGCAAGGGACTTAGCAGCAGGTTGATGGTTCTGGAGTCACCAGACAGTGCCTGTAGGGTGTGCAGTGACAGTGTAAAAAGATGTGAAGGAACAGTACGAAACTGTGTATAAACGAAGAATATTGTACAATAGGGAGCAATCAAATTAGGCAGAAGAGTTGGAATTCAGGGGAATGTTGGATACGAGTCGTTGGCTTTGTCCAGTGACTTAGGAAACATGACAAATGACAAACAATATGGTGACAATAATGCGATGTTATTGATTCTTTTCGAATGGGCTAAGAGATACATATCAGTCTGCCACTATAACCAAGTTTGTTTAGTATTACATTCATTGGCTTCACCAACTCACAACCAGACTGTTACCTTCAAACTAAACTATACCTTGGGTTAAGCTACTGAGCAATGTTTCGCTTTAACATTTGTTGGCTTCGCAAACTAACAACAAAACTGTGATTAATGCACCGAAAGGTGACTTGATGGCAGACATTAACATTACGTCCCTGGTCATAGCTGACAAGTTTTATCAACTACTCTTGAC
The DNA here is from genome assembly GCF_023898315.1 of Schistocerca nitens. NCBI lineage: Eukaryota > Metazoa > Arthropoda > Insecta > Orthoptera > Acrididae > Schistocerca > Schistocerca nitens. Next base: position 663,342,497 of record NC_064616.1, on the reverse strand, counting down.
CGGAGTAGTTGGTGAGAGACTCACCTCACATTCAGGAGGATGGCATTTGCTCTGTCAAGTCATATTGATTCAGGTTTGCCTAAGTCATTTCAGACAAATGCCAGGATCATTCGTCAGTAAAACTATGGCTGACCACCTTTACTACCCTAATAAACAACAGCCTTACACATTTTGTGTGTGTGTATAGGGTATTTATTTTTCTTGTATTATGACGACAAATCTCTTATCACTATCAGATGGTCCCTGAGCAAATAAATGTCTTCCCCCACCTATTTGGCCATCATCATCATAATAGTATCTGAGGAAGACTGGCATATTGTCCCCAAAATAATATCTTTTAAGTACAGCTAAAGCAAACAGACCTAGATGTCATGAGATTTTGATAGAAAAGGAAAATTTGTTGAACACTTAGTACGAAAATAATGTTACAGTATTTTTACATTACATTCATCTTTATTTGTCACTGGGGCATTGCAGAAACACATGAAACAATTTATGTGAACGACTGCCACAATAACTACGCAGTGATCGGAAGTCCAGTATCAGAATGCAGTACAAAATCACTACGTACACACAGTTTAGACAGTTATACTAGTAGTTACGCCTCTAGGAACATACACTCACAGAAATTTATCAGTAAACCACACCAAGATGCAGGACGCTTCTTGCAGCGTCTGCCACTTGAGTTGTCTAAAAATCTCCATGACACTTTCACAAACTTGTAACAAAATGTTCTGCTCTTCTTTGGAGCTCCTCTATCCTACTCTTATCACTGGGTACTAGTTCCATGGAATACCACGTTCGGCAACGAGTTAAAATGCATTTTCCACCATGAATTTGATCCTACTGTATGTCTTGTGACAGAATAAAACTGAATGTAACTACATATTCCACGACTTCAAAGCTTGAAACTGAGTACTCAACCTTTCTCTCAAGATCTGGAGGCAAAATAAAGACGAGCAAATTCAGAATAGCTCACATGCCTTACAATGGCTATAACTATTAAAAGTACATGAAATCTATGTCCATTCCTCTACTTCCACAATCCACACTTTCCTGGATTCAGAAACCAGCCTTCCAGAACACTCAAAGGAGTTTCTATAAATTCAATTCATCTCCAAGCAGCATACAACAATTTATTTAAAAAAAGCTATGTATCACCAAGTGTGAACGATAAAGCAACTCAAAAATAAACAATAAGGCAAAAATAAAATTTTTCTGCAGATAAGAACGTAGAAACTAAATAAAATACCATATATCGTTGCCTTCTGGAAAACAGAATACTACAATATGAATTACTGAACTGCATTTTTTTAATGATGTTCAAAATGACATTAGGTACATGTAAAATGGTTCACAAATACATTCCTAGTTCATTTTTTCCGGTCTGATCTCTATCTCTCAACAAACACTGTAAAGGTGAACAGAGTATAGGTACTATCTTGTACACTGACCTGCCAGTCAACTTTATAGCAGTCTTCCACCTCAAAAGAGACTGAATGAACGGAAGTGCTTGCAGGCAAATAAATAAAACCGGCTAGCAATCCAATACTTGGTGTTTTACTCTGTAATCAGTGTACTTGATTCTACGGCGGGCCTCATGCTCGGCGAGATGAAGTCTGCTCTGCCCCCGGCTATCATGATTTAAGTACCCCTTAATCATTTCAGGCATATGCCGTGTTGATTCCTTTAGAAATGCCACAGCCGACCACCTGTCCTATACCCATAAAACATATTCTTATGTGTATGTATGTACTGAGATGTTTGTTTTCATGGCATTAAGATGACAAATTCTGTATCATTGTGCGATTATCCATGAACGAATGAATAAATTAATTACATCATTCATTAGAAATGCTACTGACAACTGACCACCCTTTCTATTTTTGGGAGGCTTATGCGTTTACACACATGTTGCCGCATTTTTTCCGTATAGTTCGTCATCAGATTTAAAAAGTTAATGACCTTTGCTTCCGGGTTTGTTAAAACACTCCAGGGATATAAACAGTCTCTAAATGAGTAAACAATAGCATTTTTTTAATATAAATTACTCACCTTTTCCTTCGGTGGCGGTTGGTTTTTATTTACTTCAACTTTGAGATTACAGTAAATTTTATATTCGCTTGTCTCTTCTACGACTGATACGGCTAGCTGTTCGCTAAAAACTGTTTCAAAGCCCGGGTCTGAGTTCATAAACATATCACTGTCCACCCCCAGTTTCGGTACTCGATCGGGTTCCATGGCCCGCCTTTTCAAAACCCGCTTCACACGCAGTCACTCAATCATCACCAAAGTTTATACACCAACTGATCTGTCACAGGCGTCTAGACTCAGCAGAAATGGACGCCCGAAAGCACCGGCAGATGTCTCTGTTGTCATGGTATTGTAATCCTGAACTGAGGATGTGCCATGAAGATCTTACCTGCATGGGAGTGCCCTTATTCACATATATGTTATGAGAGGTACTGACCCCTGCAATGGAGTACATATTTCTGCTCTACAGTTTTTAGATGAAGCTCGTATTTGGTGGGTTTAATGTTATAACTCATATCCTACGAATATATCTTGCTTCGAAATACTAGCACACTCCGGAGCTGTCGAAAAGTTGTTGGTACCGGTACAGATTGTTGTAATTGGTTCGTTCTGTCATAAAACCGTGCAGTTAAAGAAATCTCAAGACGTGGTGACCTCTCAGTGGTGAGTGGATGCAACTGATCAGAGAGGATGCTTACATATATGTCACCTGTCAGAGTCGTATCTAGATGTATCACAGGTCCCATATCACTCCAACTACACATGCCCCACACCATTACAGAGCCTCCACCAGCCTGAACAGACCCCCCCTGGCATGCAGGATCCACGGATTCATGACATTGTTTCCATACCTGTACACGTCCATCCGATCGATACAATTTGAAACGAGACTCGTCCGACCAGGCAACATGTTTCCAGGCATCAACAGTTCATTGTCGGTGTTAACGGATCCAAGTGAGGTGCAAAGCTTCGTGTCGTGCAGTCATCAAGGAGACACGAGTGGGCCTTCAGCTCCAAAAGCCCATATCGATGATGTTTCGTTGAATGTTTCACACGCTGTCACTTGTTGATGGCCCAGCACTGAAATCTGCAGCAATTTGCAGAAGGGTTGCAGTTATGTCACGTTGAACAGTTCTCTTCAGTCGTCGTTGGTTCCGTTCTTGCAGGATCTTTTTCTAGCCACAGTGACGTTGGAGATTTGATGTTTTACCTGATTCCTGATATTCATGGCACACTCGTGAAATGGTCACATGGGAAAATCCCGTCTTCATCGCTACCTTGCAGATGCTGTATCCCACCATTCGTACGACAACTATAACACCATGTTCAAACTCACTTAAATCTTGATAACCTGCCACTGTACCAACGGTAATTAATTTAACAACTACACCACACACTTGCTGTCTTATAGAGGCGTTGCCAAACGCATTGCCATATTCTGCTGTTTACGTATCTCCCTATTTGAATATACATGCCTATGCCAGTTTATTTGGCGCTTCAGTGTATATAATTTCAGAATGTATGTTGACACAACAAGGATTGTCGTGTATAACACATTAGTCTTATATCTATGATGCTTGTCTTCACATCTAATTCATCTGATAAATCTAAGGCACTAGTTGAATTCACTTTTACACTAGATATAACTTGTCGTTACTTCCAATCTGCAATCACATTTATGCCAAAATAAATTTATTCATACTTCTTAAAATTGATATAAAATAGTGTACTTACCTGTTTCATGTATATTCTCGTGGGGCACACTAAAATCTCTTCTTCTTTGTTCCAAGTATATTCAAGCAGCTAGCAAATCCAAGAAATCAGGTTCTCATTCTGTACTGAAAATCAAATTTCTTGTTGTATTTATCTTCCATTTATTACATTCTCCAGTCTGCCTTCCATCATATATGTAAAATTAAATACAGCTTGCAGTTGAAAACTTAAATATTTTCAGTTCAAACAAATTTTTGCTTTTCCCTAATCACTTTACAAACACATGCCTACCAATGTTGATACCAAACCGAAAAATAGTCATAGAGGAGAATAGCTTATTACAATATTCAGTTTTTAATTTTTTCAAGTTTTCCATTTTCCTATATTCATCTTTCTCAGTCACACTTTTATTTACTTACAGTTTAATTATAATTTGCTAGCTGCTCACACAAAACCTGGGACCAAGAAGAAGGTATTTCAATGTGACCTGCAAGACTGCAATTGGAGCAGGTAAGTACATCATTTTATAGCAGTTACACTTGCAATTTTCTGAATTTTAAAAGTTTGTATCAATAAATTTATCATTGACAACGTACTGGAACTTAAGTGATTTCTAGCTTATATGAGAATAAGTGGTAACAGTCTAAATCACAATTTCTTTTCTTTCTGTACAGTTTTGAAATTTATAAAACCTAATTTCAAAATTTATTTTGGACATTCCCTTTAGTAGTGGAACACAAACCAAATGGCTCCCTCATACTGCGTGAAGATTAAAATGTAGTTAATACCAAGTTCTGGTGTACACTTATCAGATTCCACAGTCTGAACATATTTTTCCAAATGAAGAGGTGGTGAATATTACCCTAGAATCGATCTATGAGAGGTGTACTGGCAATATCTTTGCATTCAGACTCCAAGCAAGTGTTCATTTTGAACAACTTGTTCAGCCTCTACCAGCCTCTGCAGCTCCCTTCTAGCATGTATAACACACCTGCCAATTTCCAAACTTATCTGGAACAACTTAACTAAAAGATACCATCACTATCTAGGTAATATAAGGCAGAACTGCAAAGAGACCCCATGATGCACCAAGTGTTCAAATGTGTAAAATCATGACAGCCAGACCACTTCCCTTTGAGATCGGACCCAACATTACTGTGCTACGTTTTTTTTATTTTATTTCAAATTCTGTCATGGACCACAAATGTTTATTACTCAGGTAATTAATTTTGGTCAATGATGATCATCTTCATATCTAAAAATAAGCATACAGAGGTAGCTTGATGTACTATGTTTCCAAAATACATAAAATAAGGAATCAGATATCACTATAACTAAATATGACATTTCCACACCATACCTGAGTAAATGTACTATATTACACAAGTTGTGTCATTGCATATTTTGATGGTACAGTCACATTAATCAGCCATGGAAGCTTCATGAAAAAATTTTCAAATTTTGATTACTATGGATATCATCTACATCTACATCTACATGGATACTCTGCAAATCACATTTAAGTGCCTGGTGGAGGGTTCATCGAACCACCTTCACAATTCTCTATTATTCCAATCTCATATAGCGCGCGGAAAGAATGAACACCGACATCTCTCCGTACAAGCTCTGATTTCCCTTATTTTATCGTGATGATCGTTTCTTCCTATGTAGGTCGATGTCAACAAAATATTTTCGCATTCGGAGGTGAAAGTTGGTGACTACAATTTCGTGAGAAGATTCCGTCACAATGAAAAACGCCTTTCTTTTAATGACGCCAAGCCCAAATCCTGTATCATTTCTGTGACACTCTCTCCCATATTTCGCAATAATACAAAACGCGCTGCCCTTCTTTGAACTTTTTCGATATACTCCATCAGCAGTATTCTAAATGAGGATGGACAAGCGTAGTGTAGGCAGTCTCCTTAGTAGATCTCTCATATTTTCTAAGTGTCCTGCCAATAAAATGTAGTTTTTGGTTAACCTTCTCCACAACATTTTCTGTGTGTTCCTTCCAATTTAAGATTTTTGTAATTGAAATACATAGGTATTTAGTTCTTTTAGATTAGACTGATTTACCATGTAACCGAAGTTTAACGAATTCCTTTTGGCACTCATGTGGATGATCTGATTTTTTTGAGTTGCTTTGATTTTAACAGGGAAGCTAAAACAGCTGACGTCTAACCCACCACTGCCTGCATCTAAACTAAGTTTATTGTGTGGTATCGCTCACTGTATATCTACTAAAGCCAACCAATGCCCTCAAATAGTGCAAAGAGTCCCTCTCCTAGTTTTTTGTTAGACACAGTTTCTTCAGGTCTAGTTGTCCCGAAGATTCTGTGTCTTTTACTCTCCAGTGCCGTGTATTCGAAGATTAGGTGTGATGCAGTTTCTTCACCCTCATCACAGGGGCTGCATTTAGGGTCCTCTTCCGTTATACACATTATGTGTAGGTGTTTTTTGAAATTCCCATGGCTGGTCAACAGTCCAGTCATGAGTTTGATCTCTTTCCTATTCGATCCCAGGATTACAGAGCTTCTTTCAAAACATGGCTTGTGCATCATTAGCTTACCATGTTTTTGTTACGGACCTTGGACCAATATCCTACATGCTGTGTCCTAAGCCAGTTATGTAGTTCTAATTTGATCATAGCCTTGGTGATTGTCAGGACCCCTGAGTGACCAGGGACCCACACTACGTTTACCCTATGGCTTCCCCGTAGCTCCACCAGAGCCCTGTGACATTCTGCAACAATCTTAGATCTTGTTGCAGGAGCTGCCAATGATTTCAGGGCTTCCTGGCTGTCTGAATAGATGTAAATGCTACGGTCCTTGTAGCACCTATGCATATTCTCCTCCACATATGCCCTGATTGCAGTAATTTCAGCTTGGAATACAAAGGCCAGTTTTTCAAGAGAGATGATGCCCTCCAGGCTTGGCTGAATGCCGTACACCCCTGCCCCAACGTCTTGGTCTATTTTCGACCCATCAATGAACCAAACAATGTCCCCCGTATGGTGTCGAACTGTTTTTTCCCACTGCTCCCTGCTTCCAATTATTATATTGTAAGGCTTCTCGAAGCAGTTTGGAGTTATTATATAGTCGGCAGGCATTTCCCCAGCCATTCCTATATTTACCTCACTCATTATGTGTATGGTTCTGGATATCCGAATTAGACCCAGTTTTTGTCAATTTTAAGTCTGTGTGCCCCAGCTGCTGCCTCCATCTTAACCCAAATGTATAGTGGAGGCATGTCCAGCATGGCTTCCATTCCAGTGGTTGGTGTGCTGCTAATTCCACCTGTTATGGCTAAGCAGGTCAATTTCTGCACCTTAGAAAGCTCCATAGCTGCAACCCGCTGTTCTACCCCCTTCCACCACACTACGGCCCCATAGGAAATCCTAGGTATGACCACTGTGGTGTATATCCAGTGCATACCACTGGGGATTAGCCCCAGTTTTTGCCACAAACCCTTTTAATACTCACTTGAGTACTTTTTGCCTTGGAGCAGATACTCTTAATGTGAGGGTGTAACAACAACAACACTGTACTATTGTACATATAATAATTTTTTCTTCTGATTTTTGGTAAATTAATGTAATCGATATTCTGATTTCATTTCTTTTTCTTTTCATGTCATTGTGTTGAGGAAACTATAAACAACTTTCGATGTGAATATTAATGTTTATGTCAAATTTCAAGCAATGTTGTAACAGAATTGAAATGTAAGAAATGTTGAAACTATTGTAAGATGTTAAAGTTGTAATTGTGCGTCTGGTCCATACGTAGGCAATGTATTGGAATATGTAGAATGCAAAACCTCTGGTGAATACCCTGTCTGTAGGGGAGCGGTAAAAGGTGGATGGCAGGCGAGCGCGGGAAAATGCACACGGGCGCGGCACGGCATAACGGGCTCAGCAGTAGTAGTCGGAGTTGGGCATCGGTCTGAGTAACACGTTCTGGATCGAGGAGGCTCTCCTGGAAAACGTGATTTCATTGAGCCTCGGATGTGCCGTTTCCGACGACTATACAGCATGGCAAAATTACATAGGCACTAAATGGAAAAAATATTGCGACGCTATGAAGAAGTAAAGTGCCGATACATCAAGAGCCATAGCTGTGATTGTATGTGTGCTCTGTGCCTCGCCATCTCGCCGCCCGCCAACCGCCGCATCGATACGAACAGGTTGAAACTTTTAGTACTGTATTCGTGTGGACCAGTGTTACTTTTGTTCCTGACTGTTTAATAACAACTTAACTATTACCAGAACTGTCCTATCATTTAATTATCCTCATCACTAACCTAGACAGGGTCCTTTCCACATGTTGTGCAATCCGAGTGTCCCGAGATGAAGATTTAAAGTTTATGTTAATAATAATTACCTGCAGACCTATCTATGTTAGAAAATTGTTTAAAGAACTTCGTTGTTAAAGAATATATAAGCTAATAATATAGGTCTGACAAAGTTGGAAGATAATGTTGAAATTGGTTTAGTAATGAAGTTTAATTAATTTGAGACAAAAATAATGGTAGTTAAATGAGCAAGAAATAAGACAAAAAGAGTAGTAAATCATATATTGGAAATCTTGAGTGCTTAATGATTTAAATAACCAAAATTTCAGTACAGTGCAAGAGCCATAGCTGTGATTGTATGTGTGCTCTGTGCCTCGCCATCTCGCCGCCCGCCAACCGCCGCATCGATACGAACAGGTTGAAACTTTTAGTACTGTATTCGTGTGGACCAGTGTTACTTTTGTTCCTGACTGTTTAATAACAACTTAACTATTACCAGAACTGTCCTATCATTTAATTATCCTCATCACTAACCTAGACAGGGTCCTTTCCACATGTTGTGCAATCCGAGTGTCCCGAGATGAAGATTTAAAGTTTATGTTAATAATAATTACCTGCAGACCTATCTATGTTAGAAAATTGTTTAAAGAACTTCGTTGTTAAAGAATATATAAGCTAATAATATAGGTCTGACAAAGTTGGAAGATAATGTTGAAATTGGTTTAGTAATGAAGTTTAATTAATTTGAGACAAAAATAATGGTAGTTAAATGAGCAAGAAATAAGACAAAAAGAGTAGTAAATCATATATTGGAAATCTTGAGTGCTTAATGATTTAAATAACCAAAATTTCAGTACAGTGATCATAACAGTTTCAGGCCCCCCCACCATTTTCTTTTCTATTCATTTAAATTCTGAAGTGTACTGAACTGATTTGACCAGCAAAGTTAAAGTCAATATAAAACCAAAATTTATTAGTGTTTTACCTTTTTCAAAATTGACATTGTATGTGTGTTTCGAAACTGCTGTTTCTAGGGTAACCTATGCCCGATTTTAATCAGATCAATAGACAGTACGAAGTTTGTAGTAAACATTATAGTGTATTGTTGTGTATTTATGGATTGTTCACATTAGTACAGAAAGTGAAATCATTAGTTCAGTAGATTTTCGGGTTCTAAAATTTACCATATTATGCAGTGTCATTACGTGTTGTTTTGTATGAACGTACATCAACTTGTACTGGGAAGAAACTCAGTTAATGCCTAATTAGGCTGGCGACTGTATTATTAATAGTTTGGTAGCATCTGCGGTGTTGTTTCTTGTCCGTCCTAACGTGTAGTTGTACTTCAGACTTGCTTGACGTATCAATGTTGTTACTGAGTGGGTGAAAGTCTGATTTTGCCTCTATTCAGGTACACGCGGTCAGCATATATACCAAAATCCTTTCTTATAAGGTGAAGCCCGTCAACTTACCATAGTACAGGCTTTAATAATTATCGTGCACAGTAGCGTAGTGTTACAAGGGGTCCATGTTAGTTTCTCATCTAAGGTTACCCCTAGGTATATCACTATCCCCTTCAAACGTAGAGTTACATGAAAGAGCTTTAGATTCCAGCTTGAGTGTTGAATACATCTCTTTGTAATTGGCACCACAAAGGTTTTCGTAGGATTAACCCTCAGATCCTGTTTGATGCACCAATTTTGAACAACGTCCAAACTTCTTTGTGCCATATTGCTAACTGTGTTAGTAAATTTGCCAAGTATTACTATGACAAGATCGTCTGCATATCCTTGGCAGAAGCATTGCCTGGAATTTAATTCCTCAATGAGTTCGTTCACCACTAGATTCCACAACAGAGGGGACAAAACTGTTCCTTCTGGGTAGCCTCTAATGGTGTTAATTACCATCTTTTCATTCATCATGGTAGCCTCTACTTTCCTTCCAATAAGCATGTCCCTGGTCCACCTGCATATAGTGGTTCCCAAGTCATGCACCTCTGCTGCCCTTACCATGGGATCGATGGACATGTTACTGAAGGCCCTTCGATATCCAGGAAGATGCAGAGGGCTATTTCTTGGAAGTGAAGTGCTTTCTCCACCTTCCCAATGAGTTGGTGGAGAGCTGACTCACATGATTTACCTGGTTGATATGTGTGTTGGTTTGAATGTAGGGGGGCCCTACTTAGCCTCCTCTCCCCAACATATACATTAATCAGTTTTTCCAAGGTTTTGAGAATGGAGGAGGACAGACTGATTGGTCTCATATCCTTATCCTTGGTTTGATAAAGTCTCCCTGGCTATGGAACCAAGACAACCTTCACTGCCCTCCAAGCACTGGGAATGATTCCTACTGCTAGGCTAACCCTGAATAGCCTGAAGAGGACTCTTTTATGAGCTTCTCTCCTGCCTGTTGCAGGAGAGCTGGAAAAATTCCATCTGTGCCAGGTGACTTGAACTGTTGGAATGTTCCCACCACCCATTGGATTTTATTAAAGTTACATACTCTGTGGTTCATGGTGTGGGTTCCTGTAGTCATGTCCTAGTTCATGAACCACGGGCAATGTATGAGTGGCCAAGTAAGTGGTCCCGACAGTCGGGATACCAGTTACTTTGGAATAAGGCTGGGCATCTCGGACATATTCTGAGTCGTGGTCACCTTTGTGCTCATACGGCAAAGACGACCAAATCCACCGGTTAGTCCCTCAGTCGTTAGGGGTAAAACCCAATGGGACTCGGGGCAAGTAAGGCTAGCAACCTGCTTCCCTGGTATTTTAAATATGATGCTGGCAATAATCAGAGCAAAATGCCTCGGACCTTTGGAGGTGACGGAGTCCCACCTCTAACTGACAAAGCAGGGACTCCTAAGATACAACTTGGCAAACAAATGGTAATGAGATGGGGAGCTATTAATATCAATGGGGGCTACTCTGGGAAGAAGGTAGAGCTGGCAGAGGCTGCAGGTAAGATGGGGCTGGACGTTTTAGTTGTTAGTGACATTCAGGTAAGGGGTGAGAAAGAAGAGGAAGTGGGAGAATACAACGTCTACCTGTCAGGAGTCAAAGCAGGAATAGCACAATGGGGTGTAGGGCTTTACATCAGGAAAGAAATGGAACCCAGCGTAGTTGCAATAACGTATGTAAACGAACGACTGATGTTGATAGATTTGACAGTGTCTAGCAAGAAAATTAGAATTGTGTCAGTATATTCGCATTGTGGAGGGACAGATCAAGATAAGATGGATAGTTTTTATGAGGCACTCAGTGATGTAGTTGTTAGAGTAAAGGACAAGGACAGTGTTCTGCTCATGGGTGATTTTAATGCCAGGATTGGAAATCGAACAGAAGGGTATGAAAAGGTTATGGGTAAATTTGGAGAGGATATGGAGGCCAACAGGAATGGGAAACAACTCTTGGATTTCTGTGCCAGTATGGGCTTAGTAATCACAAACTCCTTTTTTAAACATAAGAACATTCACCGGTATACTTGGGAAGGCAGGGGAACCAGATCTGTCATTGACTATATAATATAACAGATCAGGAATTCAGGAAGGCTGTTAGGGACACACGTGTATTCAGGGGATTCTTTGATGACACTGATCATTATTTAATCTGCAGTGAAATTGGGATAGTGAGGCCGAAAGTGCAGGAGGTCAGGTCCATATGTAGGAGGATAAGAGTGGAGAAACTTCAGGATAAGGAAATCAGGCACAAGTACATAACAGCGATCTCAGAAAGGTACGAGTTAGTTGAATGTAGTCAATTACAATCATTGGAAAAGGAATGGACAAGGTACAGGGACACAGTACTAGAAGTGGCTAAAGAATGTCTTGGAACAGTAGTGTGTAAAAGTAGGATGAAGCAAACAGCTTGGTGGAATGACACAGTCAAGGCAGCCTGTAAAAGGAAAAAGAAGGCGTATCAAAAATGGCTACATACTAGAACTCAGGTAGACAGAGAAAGTTATGTTGAAGAAAGAAACAAAGCCAAACAGATAATTGCAGCATCCAAGAAGAAATCTTGGGAAGACTTTGGAAACAGGTTGGAGACTATGGGTCAAGCTGCTGGAAAACTATTCTGGAGTGTAATTAGCAATCTTCGAAAGGGAGGTAAGAAGGAAATTACAAGTATTTTGGACAGGTCAGGAAAACTGCTGGTGAATCCTGTGGATGCCTTGGGCAGATGGAGGGAATATTTTGAAGAGTTGCTCAATGTAGGTGAAAATACGATCAGTAGTGTTTCAGATTTCGAGGTAGAATGGGATAGGAATGATGATGGAAATAGAATCACATTTGAGGGGGGGGAGAAAATGGTCAATAGGTTGCAGTGCAATAAAGCAGCTGGGGTGGATGAAATTAAGTCGGAACTCATCAAATACAGTGGAATGTCAGGTCTTAAATGGCTACACAAAATAATTGAAATGGCCTGGGAGTTGGGACAGGTTCCATCAGACTGGACAAAAGCAGTAATCACACCAATCTTTAAACATGGAAACAGAAAAGATTGTAACAACTACAGAGGTATTTCCTTAATCAGCGTTGTGGGTAAAATCTTCTCAGGTATTGTTGAAAGGAAAGTGCGAGTATTAGTTGAAGACCAATTGGATGAAAATAAGTGTGGGTTTAGGCCTCTTAGAGGTTGTCAGGACCAGGTCTTTAGCTTACGGCAAATAATGGAGAAGTGTTATGAGTAGAACAGGGAATTGTATCTATGCTTTATAGATCTAGGAAAGGCATATGACCGGGTTCCTAGGAGGAAGTTATTGTCTGTTCTACGAGAATATGGAATAGGAGGCAAACTTTTGCAAGCATTTAAAGGTCTTTACATGGATAGTCAGGCAGCAGTTAGAGTTGACGGTAAATTGAGTTCATGGTTTAGAGTAGTTTCAGGGATAAGACAAGGCTGCAACCTGTCTCCACTGTTGTTCATATTATTTATGGATCATATGTTGAAAACAATAGACTGGCTGGGTGAGATTAAGATATGTGAACACAAAATAAGCATCTTGCATATGTGGATGACTTAGTTGTCATGGCAGATTCGATTGATAGTTTGCAAAGTAAAATTTCAGAGCTAGATCATAACTGTAAGGGCTATGGTATGTAGATTAGCATCTCCAAAACGAAAGTAATGTCAGTGGGAAAGAAATATAAACGGATTGAGTGCCAAATAGGAGGAACAAAGTTAGAACAGGTGGATGGTTTCAAGTACTTACGATGCATATTCTCGCAGGATGGCAACATAGTGAAAGAACTGGAAGGGAGGTGTAGCAAAGCTAATGCAGTGAGCGCTCAGCTACGATCTACTCTCTTCTGCAAGAAGGAAGTCAGTACCAAGATTAAGTTATCTGTGCACCATTCAATCTTTCGACCAACTTTGTTGTATGGGAGCGAAAGCTGGGTGGATTCAGGTTACCTTATCAACAAGGTTGAGGTTACGGATATGAAAGTAGCTAGGATGATTGCAGGTACTAGTAGATAGGAACAATGGCAGGAGGGTGTCCACAATGGGGAAATCAAAGAAAAACTGGGAATGAACTCTATAGATGTAACAGTCAGGGCGAACAGGCTTAGATGGTGGGGTCATGTTAAACGCATAGGAGAAGCAAGGTTACCTAAGAGACTCATGGGTTCAGCAGTAGAGGGTAGGAGGAGTCGGGGCAGACCAAGGAGAAGGTACCTGGATTCGGTTAAGAATGATTTTGAAGTAATAGGTTTAACATCAGAAGAGGCACCAATGTTAGCACTGAATAGGGGATCAAGGAGGAATTTCATAAGGGGGCTATGCTCCAGACTGAACGCTGAAAGGCATAATCAGTCTTAAATGAAGATGATGATGATGATGATGATGACTCCCTGAACGATTCCCAGTCCTCTCTTCAAGTGCCTGAGAACCACTGTCTCTCCAGGATCACATTCTGGACTGTGTTTTCTGGCAGAGCATATTGAGGAAAGCGAGTTTTGAGGAGCAGTTGCAGCGTCTCATGTGCTGTCTTTGTATATTCCCCATTCTCCTTCCTCAACGCGCCTCCTGGATTAGTTGGTACTCTAGTGAGAATACTGTGAAGTCTGGTATGTGCCGCCATGCTCTCCACTTCCTCACAGAATGCCTTCGAGGATGCTTTCTTTGCTTGTCTTTTCGTCTCGCAATATTAAACAGTTTCTATACCTGTTTTCTTTGCATTTCTAAGTTATTATTCCACCAAGGTACACTCCTATTTGTACACTTCTCGGTGACTGTGCAGTTGTCCCGATATGAGGTCACTATGGCAGAGGTAACTGCCTCTGCTACTTCCTCACACTACTGGATGACATCACACTTTTCGTTATTTAGGGTCAACTGCCAATTTTCGCACCATTCAAATATCTTTTCTAAATAGTTTTGCAATTTATTTTGATCTTCTGATGACTTTATTAGTCGATAAACGACAGCGTCAACTTCAAACAATCCAAGACGGCTGCTGAGATTGTCTCCCAAATCGTTTATATAGATAAGGAACAGCAAAGGACCTATAACACTACCTTGGAAAACGCCAGTAATCACTTCTGTTTTACTTTATGACTTTTCGTCAAGTACAACGAACTGTGACCTCTCTGACAGGAAATCACAAATCCAGTCACATAACTGAGACGATTCACTACAAGCTGCTTGAGTGGTACAGTGTCAAAAGCCTTCCGGAAATCCAGAAATACGGAATCGATCTGAAATCCCTTTCAATAGCATTCAACACTTCATGTGAATAAAGAGCTAGTTGTGTTTCTCAGGAATGATGTTTTCTAAACCCATGTGGACTGTGTGTCAATAGACAGTTTTCTTCGAGGTAATTCATAATGTTTGAACATAATATATGTTCCGAAATCCTGCTACATATCGACGTTAACGATTAGGCCTGTAATTTAGTGGATTGCTCCTTCTACCTTTCTTGAATATTGATGTGACCTGTGCAACTTTTCAGTCTTTGGGTACGGATCTTCCGTCGAGCGAAACGGTTGTATATGATTGTTAAGTGTGGAGCTAATGCATCAGCATACTCCGAAAGGAACCTAATTGGTACACATTCTGCACAAGAAGACTTGCTTTTATTAAGTGATTTAAGCTGCTTCACTACTCCGAGGATATTTACTTCTACGTTACTCATGTTAGCAACTGTTCTCGATTCGAATCCTGGAATATTTCCTTCGTCTTCTTTTGTGAAGGCATTTCGAAAGGCTATGTTTAGTAACTCTGCTTTGGCAGCACTGTCTTCGATAGTATCACCATTGCTATCGCGCAGAGAAGGCATTGATTGTTTCTTGCTGCTAACATACTTCACATACGACGAGAATCTCTTTGGATTTTCTGCCAGGTTTCGAGACAAAGTTTCGTTGAGGAAACTGTTATAAGCATCTCGCAGTGAAGTCCGATCTAAATTTCGAGCTTCTATAAAAGATCGCCAATCTTGGGGATTTTGCGTCTGTTTAAATTTGGCATGTTTGTTTCGTTGTTTCTGCAACAGTGTTCTAACCCGTTTTGTGTACCAAGGAAGATCAGCTCCGTCGTTTGTTAATTTATTTGGTATAAATCTCTCAATTGCTGCCGATACTATTTCTTTGAATTCATGCCACATCTCGTCTACACTTATATTATTAATTTGGAATGAGTGGAGATTGTCTCTCAGGAAGACGTCAAGTGACTTTTTATCTGCTTTTTTGAATAGGTATATTTTTCGCTTATTGTTGGAAGATTTGGGGGTTACAATATTCAATCTCGCTCCGACAACCCTGTGTTCACTAATCCCTGTATCCATTTTGATGCTTGTTATTAATTAAGGATTATTTGTTGCTAAGAGGTCAAGTGTGTTTTCACAACCATTTACTATTTGCGTGAGCTCAAGAACTAACTGCTCGAAAAATTTTTCAGAGAATGTGTTTAGCACAGTTTCGGATGTGTCTTATGCATAACTCTGGAATTTCGCCAACATATTGAGAGTAAATTAAAGTCACCACCAACTATAATCGTAGCAGTGGTGTACGTGCTTGAAATAAAACTCAAATTTTCATTGAACCTTTCAGCAACTATATCATCTGAATTGGGAGGTCGGTAAAAGAATCCAATTATTATTATATTCCGGTTGCCAAGAATGACCTCTACCCACACTAACTCACAGCAAGTTTCTACTTCAGTTTGGCGACAAGGTAAACACTTTTAACAGCAACAATCACGCCACCGCCAACCGTGTTTAGCCTATCCTTTCGGAACACTGTTTTTTCTTCGCACAAATTTCGCCTGAGCTTATATCCGACTTTGGCCACCTTTCAGTGCCTATAACTGTTTGAGCATCTGTGCTTTCTATTAGCGCTTAGAGCTCTGGTACTTTCCCAACACAGCTACGACAATTTACAACTGTTATACCAAAGGTTCCTGTATCTACGTTCTTCCTGTGTTCAGCCTGCACCCTTTGTGACTGAAGCCCTTCTTGTGTTTTCCCGAGACCCTCTAACCTAAACAACCGCTCAGTCCACGCCACACAGCCCCTGCTACACGTGTAGCCACCTCCTGCGTATAGTGGACACCTGACCTATTCAGCAGAACCCAAAACCCAACCACCCTCTGGTGCAAGTCAAGGAATCTGCAGCCTACACGATCTCAGAACCATCTGAGCCTCCGATTCAGACCCTCCACTCGGCTATGTACCAGAGGTCCACAATCAGTCCTGTGGACTATGCTGCAAATGGTCAGCTCTGTTTTCATCTTGGAAGAAAGACTGGCAGCCTTTACCACTTCTGTTAGCCGCTCGAAACCAGAGAGAATCTCTTCTGATCCAAAGTGACACACATCATTGGTACCAACATGAGCAACCATCTGCAGTTGGCTGCACCCTGTGCTCCTCATGGCTTCTGAGAGGACTCTTTCCACATCTGGAATGACTCCACCTGGTATGCACACAGAGTGCACATTGGTTTTCTTTCCCATACATGTTGACACTGCAAGGAAACTAAGTACACCTCCATGCATCGACAAGTGATATGCCTACATTCTGGCTCGCTACATGTTGCTGCTGCATGTCAGTTCACGTAACTTTCATTATAAATATTCTTTCTAACAAAATGTTCGAAATTTTTCCCACAGAATAGATTTCAAAATGCAAACGACTGTGCTTATATACGAGGGCCACTCCAAAAGAAATGCACACTATTTTTGTAAAAATACAGTTTTCATTCTGCATGTGTGGAAGTTTTACAGTGTGTAGATACATCCTTCCCGCTAGTTTTCAAACTTAGTTCAACCTGTTCCCATGAGTGGCGCCATCACAGCATGTCTTCAAGGTGGCTGCTACACTTGACGTTCGTCAGAAGCAACGTGCTGTCATAGAACTCCCGTGCTGTGAAAACGAGACAGTGGGAAACATCCACAAGAGGTTGAAAAAGGTGTATGGAGATGCTGCTGTCTATCGCAGTACAGTTAGTCGGTGGGCAAGCAGGTTACATGATGAAAGCGGACACAGCATTATTGAGGATTGTCCTCGCAGCGGCACGCCTCGTACTGCACACACTCCAGACAATGTGCAGAGAGTTAACGGATTGGTGACTGCTAACAGACGCATCACAGTGAACGAATTGTCACGCTACGTTGGGATAGGGGAAGGAAGTGTTTCTAGAATACTGAAAGTGTTGGCATTAGAAAAGATTTGTGCCAGGTGGGTTCCCAGTGGCTTACAAAGAAACAAGAAAAACGGTATACAGCGAACTTTGGGAAGAGTACAAGAATTGTGGAGATGAATTTCTTGGAAGAATTGTGACAGGTGATGAAACATGGCTCCATCATTTTTCTCCAGAGACGAAGAGGCAATCAATGGAGTGGCATCATGCAAATTCACCCAAGAAAAAAAAATTCAAAACCCCACCTTCTGCTGGAAAACTTATTGCTATGTTGTTTTTCGATTCCGAAGGACTCTTGCTTGTGTACATCATGCCAAGTGGAACCACCATAAATTCTGATGCATATGTGATGACACAAAAGAAACTTCAAGCCCGACTGAGCTGTGTTCGATCACATCGGCAAAAGCAGGATGTTTTGCTGTTGCACGACAATGCACGGCCACATGTCAGTCAAAAAACCATGGAAGCAATCACAAAACTCAGATTGACAACACTGAAACACCCGCCTTACAGTCCTGACATGGCTCCATGTGACTATCCTCTCTTTGGGAAACTGAAAGACTGTCTTCGTGGAACAAGGTTTGAAGATGATGACTCCCTTGTGCACATTGCCAAACAGTGGCTCCAACAGGTTAGTCCAGAATTTTACCATGCGGGTATACAGAGGCTGGTTCCAAGATGGCGTAAGGCAGTTGAGAGGGATGGAAATTATGTGGAGAAATGAAAATAATGTTCCTAAAGGATGTATCTACACACTGTAAAACTTTCGGACATGTAGAATAAAAGATGGATTTAAAAAAAATAGTGTGAATTTCTTTTGGAGTGACCCTTATATTATGTAATAAAATGTATCGAGGAAGGGACTTTATTAAAAATGATACTAACTGTGTTATAAAACTATACAGCAGTTGGTTGGTTGATTTGGGGGAGGGGACCAAACAGTGAGGTCATTGGTCCCATAGGATTAGGAAAGTATGGGGAAGGAAGTTGGCCATGCCCTTTCATAGGAACCATCCTGGTATTTGCCTAAAGTGATTTAGGAAAATTACTCAAAACCTAAATCAGAATGGCTGGGCACGAGCACTGCAGAGTGCATTCATCATTAAAAACAAAATCCACAGCTCGTTAATAAAGCAGAACAAAAATTCTTTCAAGCTGGCAAACTGATTCACAAAGGTATGCAAAAAGATCAACAATTGTCATTGGACATAATTAGCTTTTATTCATGAGCTACAGTTAAAACAAAATGGAGAAACATAGGGGTATTATCAAAAATATATATAACACAATTGTACAATGCAGTCGAATCATTTAACAACAGGTCTGCAGCCCACCCAGAAACTAAAACAAAGACAATTTTTAATGGACAAGTTATGCCTGTACAATCCATGCCACCAAACTGGCAGTACACCAGCTGGCTCACAGTTACATGCAACTAAGTGAGGAACAATTGTCACTACACATAGTCAGCGTATTTGTCACACACACTATCTAGTCACATGAGCCACAGATAAAGCAACAAATTGCAATTAGGAAGACGACGTCATTGAAAATAAAATATTAAGTATGTTACAAAATTAACAGTACAATTTTACAATGAAATTAGTAGTAAAAATCACAAGTCTGCAGTTCTCTAGTGAAGTAGAGCAAAGACTTTTCAGCAGACGCACACAGAACACCTTGTCAATCGAGAGAACAGGTCTTCAGCTTGGAATCTCATTGACTGAAATTGAATTGTCTTCAGTGATGAGTTCTGCTTCGAACTTAGCCGTGATCAGCAGTGAAGATGGGTCTGGAAATGCCCTAGACAACGGTGGGATACCAAGCTGGCCGGCCGAAGTGGCCGTGCGGTTAAAGGCGCTGCAGTCTGGAACCGCAAGACCGCTACGGTCGCAGGTTCGAATCCTGCCTCGGGCATGGATGTTTGTGATGTCCTTAGGTTAGTTAGGTTTAACTAGTTCTAAGTTCTAGGGGACTAATGACCTCAGCAGTTGAGTCCCATAGTGCTCAGAGCCATTTGAACCATTTGATACCAAGCTGACTATCACTCACCATACAGCCCAACAACCAGGAATAATGATCTGAGGCTCCATTTCTTTTCCCATCAGGACACGTTTGGTTGTCATCTGCAGTATCCTCACAGCACAGCGGTGCGTTAACGATATTCTACACACCATTTTGCTGCGCTTCATGGCAAACCATCATGGGCTTATATTTCAGTAAGATAATGCCAGCCCACACATGGTGAGAGAAACTGAGTGACTGCTTACATAAGGGCCAGAGGCAGATCAATACATTATTTAATTGCTCAATTTGTTAAGCTCTTTCTCTTGAATAAATCATCCAATTTTGCTGAAAATGTAACCATTTGTTTGTCTGTACACATATATCACATCTAACTATTCAGTCCCATTAAAAATATTCCTTTGTGGTGCATCGTTTCTTTTTCTGTCTTGAAGTGTATCTCAATGTCATAAAATATTCCTTTGTGGTGCATCGTTTCTTTTCTTTTTTTTGTCTTAAAGTGTATCTGGATGTCATAAAGGCATTAGGAATACTAATGTAAAGTAAAAATTGGAAATAAATATCACTGATGGGAATAAGAATATTTTAAGGAAACAACAGTAGTGTAGTAGCTGGGCAGGAAGTTCAATGATAGGGTATCCATGGCTTCAGTACTAATCCATTCAATCAAGAAAATAAATATCAAGCAGTGTATTTCCTGGCAGCATTTATAGATAATTTACTTGCTGGCATGCATGAGAGTGCTAAAATTAAATGTCTAAAGATGTAGTTAGAAGGGGAAGCTCAAACAAGGAGTAATTAGCATGCTGAACAGCTTGTTAATTGCCAAACTTTTGAAATGATTCCTTGAACAGCTGGGGCAAGCTAAGTAACTAACACTGAAAAACTATTTTCTAAATGGGCCAAGTTATAAGAGAGAGAAAGAGAGTCTAAAAGAATTTTGTGTCAGGGAATTAAATACGTTAATATATCAGGAGAGACTAATGGGAGGTGTTTACAGAAATTTATACTTCAAAGAGAAGACTTCCAGAATCATTGCAATGGGAATTTGTCCACAATTCTACTGATTCTGTGTAAGATTTCATAAGTTTATTGAAAATATGGACAGTGCTCTGTGATATAGACCAAAGCTTGTAAGACAGAAAAAATAGTAGAAGTCAAGACAGAGGCAACTGCAGTAATAACCATTTCAGTGGAAGTTCTGGAAATAGGTGGAGAGATGGTAAGGATGGGCATAGCAATCAGGACAGGGACTGAGGGAACAGACAGCAGAGAGGAAACAGAAATTACAGGGGAAGAAGAAATAATTTCCAACACTGAAGAGAAGATGAAAGCAAAATAACTAGAAAATAAGGCTTACAAGGTACCAATATTCAAGACAGGCAGTTGGGAAACTAACTGGTCACTCACTTAAGGTCTGCAATGGGGCTAAAGAATATGCAAGGAATAGGATCTGGTAGGGGTACATTGAGCATGACAGTTATCAGGAGAAAGGCAACGAAAAGTTGTGGGGGACTACAATAAATACAGTAGATGGAACAGAATAAAAATGATAAGAAATGCAATATAAATAATTTTATCAGTAATCATTCTGATTACTATGTTGGGAAGTTATTTAACAACAATAATGTGGTTGAAATAAAAGATAATGAAGTGAACAGTGTGGGTTTAGATTCAATTAAAATTAATGAAGTACCAGAAAGATATCCACCAGTTCTACCATATTTGGAAATAGTTGTTCATATGGAGCAGATGGGCAATGTAGTTAATAGCAGTGAAATTATTTAATAGCAGTGAAGTAACTGAAACTTCCTGGCAGATTAAAACTGTGTGCCTGACCGAGACTCGAACTCGGGACCAGGTACTGGCAGAAGTAAAGCTGTGAGTACCGGGCGTGAGTCGTGCTTCGGTAGCTCAGTTGGTAGAGCACTTGCCCGCGAAAGGCGAAGGTCCCGAGTTCGACTCTCGGTCGGGCACACAGTTTTAATCTGGCAGGAAGTTTCATATAAGCGCACACTCTGCTGCAGAGTGAAAATCTCATTCTGGAGTGAAATAATTGTTAGTAAAAGAGTGAATGGCCTTTCAGGCGACGATGCACAAATTTTAACAGTAAAAGGCTTTTGTACTCAAACAAATGTCACATATAATTACATACTATGTAGGAAAGTTAATCCAACAGCAATACAGAGTTTTTAAACCCTGTCAAGCAACAAGAGTGGCAGAATGTTTATAGAGCCAATAACATATATCATAAACATAATGCTTTCCTTATCATATTTCTCATGTTCTTTGAGAGTTCCTTTCCATTAGAACGTTCTAAATGGGGTACTATCAGTAATAGACAGCCTAGGTGGCTGACTAGTGGGATAAGGATATCATGTAGAACAAAGCAGGAATTATATCAAAATGTTAGAAGTGGTCACAATTAAGCTACAGTAGCCTATTACAAACAGTACTTTAAGGTGCTTAAAAATATTAGGAAGGCAAAGAGTATGTGGTATGCAAATAGAATAGCTATTTCACAGGATAAAATTGAAACCATATGGTCAGTTGTGAAGGAAGTGTCAGGTCAGCAGCACAAGGTAGACGACATAAAGTCAGTTCTTAGTAAAAATATTTCTGTTAATGATAAATCAGATATATGTACAGATTTAACAATCATTTTCTGAGCATTGCTGGTGAATTAAATAAAAATGTAGTTTTTACAGGGTATCAAATAACTTTCTTGCCAAATTCCTATCCCAGATTGATGTCTGAAATACTCCTCTGCGATAAAGACAAGGGAGAGATTGAGTCAATTATTAAATCACTGAATACTAAGGACTCTCTTGGTTATGATGAAGCGCCTAGCAGAATATTAAAGTACTGTGCTGTACATGTTAGCCCTGTATTTAGCCATATTTTTAATTTTTCCTTTAGGAATGGTCAGTTTCCTTAACGATTAAAGTACTCAGTAGCAAAGGCGCTTTATAAAAAGCGATAATGTAGACAATTTTAGACCTATTTCTATGACATCAGTGTTTGCTAAAGTTATTGAAAAAGCTTTGCATGTAAGGATAATTGATCATTTTATATCACATGATTTGCTATCAAATGCACAGTTTGGGTTTAGAAGTCGTTTAAAAACTGAAAATTCTGTATTCTCTTTTCTCTGTGAGGTACTGGATGGTTTAAACAAAAGGTTTCAAATGCTACAAATATTTTTTGATTTAACTAAGGTGTTTGATTGTGTTGATCACAACATATTGCTCCAGAAGTTGGACCATTACGGAATAAGGGGAGTAGCTCACAACTGGTTCACCTCTTTCTTTAGCAACAGACATCAATGTTGAGAATTGCTGCACTTTGGGGGTCTGAGTGGGTTACAGTCAAGTGGGGGGTGCCCCAGGGATCGGTGTTGCGGACACTCCTGTTCCTTATTTATATAAACGATATGCCCTCTAGTATTATGGGTAACTCTAAAATATTTCTGTTTGCTGATGACACTAGCTTGGTAGTAAAGGATGTTGTGTGCAACATTGGCTCGGTTTCAAATAGTGCAGTTCATGACCTAAGTTCATTGTTTTTAGAAAATAAACTAGCACAAAATCACAGTAAGACTCAGTTTTTACAGTTTCTAACATGCAACTCAACAATGAATAGGCATATGATTAGTGAAACTGTTCAAATTCCTAGGTGTTCAGATAGATAGTAAACTGTCATAGAACCCCCACATTCAGGATCTTGTTCAAAAGCTTAATGCTGCCATCTTTACTAATCGAACGGTATCTGAAGTGAGTGATCGTTCAACACGAAAATTAGTCTACTTTGCTTATTGTCATTCACTTATGTCGTATGGTATTATATTTCAGCATGCCAAGCAGAAGAGAAATTTCATTAAAATTTAGAACTGAGGATAGTCATTTTGGTACAAGCTGTTTTGTTATTCCTGGTCTGCACATGAAAAATATTCTTGGGATGGACTTCTTGGCTAAGTATGGATGCAACATCATTAGAAAAGACAGAGCTATGGAGTTTGATGATGATGATCACAGAAAGAGGATCAGAATCAAAAAAGAACTAACAGTAGATAAAATAATGCGATATACTAATGTATATCTACTCAAATGCATATAAACCATACATTTTATGTCTTCTATGTCTTTGTGTGTTTCTAAGTATTTTGATGTTTTTCATTGTATTGCTGTATATGATCACAACAGTTTATGTAATGTATGAGAAATAATGTGGACAACTGGAGTGTAAGTGATATCAGAAGTTTCATATGAATAACAATAGAACGCAGAGATTAAGCTAGATGTTTCAGCTTGCATGAGAAGATATGCATATACACTCCTGGAAATGGAAAAAAGAACACATTGACACCGGTGTGTCAGACCCACCATACTTGCTCCGGACACTGCGAGAGGGCTGTACAAGCAATGATCACACGCACGGCACAGCGGACACACCAGGAACCGCGGTGTTGACCGTCGAATGGCGCTAGCTGCGCAGCATTTGTGCACCGCCGCCGTCAGTGTCAGCCAGTTTGCCGTGGCATACGGAGCTCCATCGCAGTCTTTAACACTGGTAGCATGCCGCGACAGTATGGACGTGAACCGTATGTGCAGTTGATGGACTTTGAGCGAGGGCGTATAGTGGGCATGCGGGAGGCCGGGTGGACGTACCGCCGAATTGCTCAACACGTGGGGCGTGAGGTCTCCACAGTACATCGATGTTGTCGCCAGTGGTCGGCGGAAGGTGCACGTGCCCGTCGACCTGGGGCCGGACCGCAGCGACGCACGGATGCACGCCAAGACCGTAGGATCCTACGCAGTGCCGTAGGGGACCGCACCGCCACTTCCCAGCAAATTAGGGACACTGTTGCTCCTGGGGTATCGGCGAGGACCATTCGCAACCGTCTCCATGAAGCTGGGCTACGGTCCCGCACACCGTTAGGCCGTCTTCCGCTCACGCCCCAACATCGTGCAGCCCGCCTCCAGTGGTGTCGCGACAGGCGTGAATGGAGGGACGGATGGAGACGTGTCGTCTTCAGCGATGAGAGTCGCTTCTGCCTTGGTGCCAATGATGGTCGTATGCGTGTTTGGCGCCGTGCAGGTGAGCGCCACAATCAGGACTGCATACAACCGAGGCACACAGGGCCAACACCCGGCATCATGGTGTGGGGAGCGATCTCCTACACTGGCCGTACACCACTGGTGATCGTCGAGGGGACACTGAATAGTGCACGGTACATCCCAACCGTCATCGAACCCATCGTTCTACCATTCCTAGACCGGCAAGGGAACTTGCTGTTCCAACAGGACAATGCACGTCCGCATGTATCCCGTGCCACCCAACGTGCTTTAGAAGGTGTAAGTCAACTACCCTGGCCAGCAAGATCTCCGGATCTGTCCCCCATTGAGCATGTTTGGGACTGGATGAAGCGTCGTCTCACGCGGTCTGCACGTCCAGCACGAACGCTGGTCCAACTGAGGCGCCAGGTGGAAATGGCATGGCAAGCCGTTCCACAGGACTACATCCAGCATCTCTACGATCGTCTCCATGGGAGAATAGCAGCCTGCATTGCTGCGAAGGGTGGATATACACTGTACTAGTGCCGACATTGTGCATGCTCTGTTGCCTGTGTCTATGTGCCTGTGGTTCTTTCAGTGTGATCATGTGATGTATCTGACCCCAGGAATGTGTCAATAAAGTTTCCCCTTCCTGGGACAATGAATTCACGGTGTTCTTATTCCAATTTCCAGGAGTGTATGTTAGATAGAAGTGAAATGTGCAACAAGAATGTATTTGTCATGTACAAGTGAGGACTTTAAGGGAATTTGTTATTAATATTTATGTGGACACATAAAGAAGTTTCAGTACGTACAGTTGTCAAGTGAAAAAGAAAAATTTTGGAGATTTTACTGTATGAACATGTATGAAAGCATTTGTGTGGAAAGAATCATTATTAACAACAGAAGGGTTTTACTAGCTTGATCAGTAAGTTGTCGTAAGTCAGTCTTTGAGGAACCACTTTTTGGGGCTCATTTGTTTGAACATTTTGATAGGACGTGGCTTGGCTGGTTGGAGGTTACACAGCACTGCTGGTTGTACTCAGATGAAGGAGTACAGTCACAGTAATGAGGACTGTAGGCAAGAAATTGATTTCATTCGTCAGGTGCAACTGCAATAACTACCACAGTATTCAGAAATCACATCACTGAAAATTGTTTTACTGCAGTGAAATCGTTTATGAAAAATACAAGAACTGCCGAAGGCATTATTTTCTAATTTAAAATAGTTGATTTCTGCTGGCCCAGAAAAGAAAAAATATTTAAAAATAGTTTAGTTGATTGTTAGATTGGAGATATACAGGGTTATTCAAAACGATCTAGACATTTCCAGGTGACTGTAAAAATGTTTGTGTTGCTGTAAGGCATCATATGATTACATATACAGAAACAGCAACCCAACAAGCTTTTTTCACAGTGATTTCTAGAAATGTGGCTGTGAGAACAACAGCGACGGAATTTTTCGTAGTTCATCCGACAATTGCAAGCAGACAGTGATAATTTTAATTTTCAATATGATGGTGCTAAACTGCACTTCCATAGTGAAGCTCGTGAGTTGTTGGATACTGAGCTACTACGATGATGGTTCGGTTCTGCATAAGCTGGCAGTCTCCTGTTGCTGGAGTGATTACCACATTCTCCAGACCTAACATTGTGTGATTTTCACATGTAGGGTAACTTGAAACACACTGTTTCCACATCACCACTTCCCTACAGCATCACTGATTTATGAGGACATATCACAGCAGCTATGACTGATATCAATGTGGCCAAATTAGGCTGAGTGTAAGCTGAACTGGACTATAGACCGGACTTGTGCTGTGTTGTTAATGGTCCACACTTTGTTCACTTGTGAACATGGCACAAAAAACTTCTTGAGTTGTTGTCTCCATACATATAATCATACAGTATCTAACCTCAACACAAAAAAGTACTAAGTAGGTACATGCAATGCAGTTGGCATGTTTTTATTGCACACACTCTTTTCATGAAATAATTAAAATAATTGTATTATATATTATATTGTACAAAAATAGTGTGTACAATAAAAACTTGCAAACTGCACTCATTGTACCCAATTAATACTTACATACCTAAAGCCTCATCAGTTTTCAGTGCACTATAAAATTATGGGTCATTTCTAATACCAGCGTCCTAAAATCCATATAGAAATAATAGTAATAACATGAAATGAAATTTTTGTTGAAAATAATAGGCATTTTGAGTGTACTAGAATTAATTTAAAAAAAATCATTTTAGTGTGTCAGATGCAGTGTTGGATGGTCATGTAACAATGAATTATCGTGGGATTAGCCATCCCTGACGAAATTACCGTTATTTAAAAAGATATTTTGAAAACTCAGAAAATATATATATATAGAACTACTCTTTTATCATACTGAAATAAGAAATCTTTCTTAACTGTTTTGTTTATTAAATTTTTAGTATTTGTATCTCTAGTTATTTTGTTGTACTCTTATTGTAGCTTTTTTCCATTTCATCCTCAATTAATCTTATCACAAATTCACCATTTATCCATTGTATTCTTATGCTTTAAAGTGAATCCCTCTTTTTTCATCTCTGTATTTTTACCATTGACCTCAAAACGATAACTTTTAGGTCCAGTTGAAGCCCAATCTGTAATCCAACTATTTCTTATTTCATCAGGCAATTCACCTAGCATACAACTTTTTTCCATGTCATTTTCACCATTATCAATATGTACTGTACTGTCTGTAACAAAATATATAATAGCATTTCCCAGTTTATCTAACATATCGTATAATCTGAGTCTTGTATTTGATGTAATGATTGCTGCTATAAAAATATTTGTAGCTGCGTCATCTTCTACATGATAATCCTTCAAACTGAACTTCATTTGAGCCATATTATCAATAAGAAAATTTATATCTATACTGTCTAAACTATCATCCAATAGTATCTTCTAAAATGGTTGTAAATCTGTCACATACTCAGTTTTACTCGTATTTTGTCGTTGTCCAAATTTTCCCCATAATGAATTCAGACATGTTTTAGAAACAGCTCGTTTTCTTGGATTCTCCTGTATCTTATCAGGACCTAAGTCAATATCCAATTTTTCCTTTATATATTTTATATACATCTCATTGGTTTCAAACCCATGGGGACTGGTTTCTGATTTTATTTTCATAAAGGGTTCCACATAATTTTTAAACAACTGGTTGCTTTTATTTTTAAATTCTGCACTTTATAGATACCTAAAATTTTGTATCCTTTTTCTATAGCTTTAGTTACTTCATAAGTTGTCCAAGTTTAATAAAATTTCTTTTGTCATTATTGTGATTGCGTTTGTTTATTCTTTCTTCTGCTCATTTTATACGTAAAAGAAACAACAGTTTTTCATTTTTATCAATTTTCATTTGTTCAGGTAAAACAGGATGGTATACTCCTCTAAGTAACATTACTTTACATTTTACAAGTCCAATCCATTTTTAGAATAACATCTTGGCTTATATGTTTTTGTTGGGTGACCTGCAGGAAATAATCATAATACTATACTGTTGGATAAAGACTATATACATTGATATATTTTATTTTTGCATCAACACCCTCTGCTTTAGCTCTTAATTTTATTGTATTTGTACGATCAACATAATAAGCATCTCTTGAATTTAGTTTACAGCAACTTCTAGTAACTATTTTGATTTCTTATGTTTTTCATACACTGCTGAATTAATCCAATTACATCCCCATATCTCTATTAAATTATATTCTGAATTCCACATTTCTGTACTTCTTGTCAATGCCTTTTGGTATAAATAATTTATCGCTTCTCGATTTTTGTTGTCACTCGTTCCAGTTGTAAAACATTTTTTACAACCATGTGAATAAGAGTGCCGGTATTGATAGATGGTATTTTTTCCCTTATCAAAGCCATCTATTTTAGCTCCAGCTACATTAATTACACCAACTTTAAGTGCATGTTGAATATAATTATCGTTTAAACAATTTAACCAAGCTATACATTCTTTACTATAGTTTTCCTTTTGTTCTTTATCCAGTACAGCAAATCTTCTATTAGATAAGAATTTAGATCTGTATATAGCTATACAAGCTCCAGCAGATGTTAAATAACAGAATGGATATATATTAACTATTTCTAGGAATTACTTTCTTAGTTCTAAATAGTCTCTTCTTAAAATATCTACATCAGAATCACAGTATTCATTATTTTCTTTTTCATCCATAACACATAATTTTCTTTAACTTCTTAAGCATGCCATTTGAGAAATATGTCCCTATCGTTGGGTTTCATAGTATTAGCATAATAATATTTGATATTTGGAATCAGTCTTAAGCAATTTTCATTTTCCCATGTTTTGAATAAATGTGGCAAGTAACTTTTCTTTAATTCTTTCAAATCAAATGTTTCTGGAATTTACATAGTTTTCCATGAATAAAACTGCTTCTGTCTATAATTATTGGACCTAACTGTTTTATCTCCAATAACATTAATTTAGTTCCTGTGTAGGTAGTATATGACTTTATTGCATTTTCAACACAGTAGTTCAGAATTAATTGTGAATCATAGTGTTTAGCATAGTGAGCTATAAATGTGTGGACATTATGTTTATTAGATATTATCCATCTGCAGAATTCATCACTTGTTTTAAATTTAAAACACTATCACCATTAAAATTGTGACCTACTTTCAGCTTTGGAATATATATTCCTGTATCTTGTTGAGCTTCTTTAACAAACCACTTGTATTTTCAGTACAGGTAAATGAATCCACTTTGGGCCGATTTTTTACAATGATTAACTCTTTTCCTTTAACTATATTATTGCAGTTTGAACATCCAAAAATGTAATAAGTTTTATATTCTCTATTAACACAACAACCATTTTTACTACATTTTGATAACCTATGATGTGTATTATTCACTAAATTTCCTTTCACATACACCATCTTTTCTTATTTTGTATTGTATGTAACATTAATAAATATTGATTTCTATGTCTAGATCCTAATTTCTACATTTTTCTAAGCCACATTTATGCACTATAGATCTAAAACAAATCCTTTTACATTCTTCACGTTTTTAAGCTAAATCACAAACTTTTTGGTGATTAAAATTTAAGAACTTTCAGCATTGCAGCGCGCCAGTAATCGTAAGTATCGAAATAATTATGAAAAATCCGGCTCGATTGCACAAACTACCTGGCGTTTACCACGCCTTCTTCAGAACAAATATAAAACAGCTTGCCTAAATAGGCATAGTCAAAGGCTAAAATTAACACCTTCAGCGGCAAGACCATATAAAATTTTTTTACATACACACGGTACATATGTACCAAGTCAATAATATTACTTATCTCAAACCTGTGTGTGCTGCCTCGCCCCAGCCAACGTACGATGGTCACAGGCTCTCCACCGAACTGAGGCACTGCAGGCTGCTCACATGTGCGGCTATCGAAATCACTGTGCATGTGCACGGCCAGGAAACGCTCTTCTTATCCATGGGAGTGTGATTACAAAGTTAACATGGATCGGGACCTAACAGATTGCCAAATGTTGTTGCACAAATAGCACGGATGGTAAATCAGCCATAAACTAATATGAAGGCCCTAGAATTATGTAGGAATTACAACTAAACTAAAAAGATAGCTATGCTAAGGACGTTACTGTTAACAGATAAAACCCCGCTAATAATAACTGCAGCAGAAACAACCATAGTCGCTACATCGCCATAATAATAAGCAGCCGACCAGGCCATAGTCAGAAGATGTTAAAGATTTATAACATACCTTGGCTCCATGATCTTATAATTACATAGAAGCCAAAGAAGATACATAAAATACCTCCTAAAAGCGTGCAGCAACAAGAAAATACAGATGGTGTTCTTCTTGGCTAACCAAACCCACAACTCAGTAGGAGGGAAAACGTACCAAAATGGGGGGAGGGGGGGAGCGTCATTACCATCTGTGAACAATCAACATCGTGCACATGCATCAACCAGCTTCCACATCATGCAACTTAATGTGAAAAATTAAGTAAGGGACCGAAACCTTCAAAGAAATTTGTTTTTTAATTGGAGCTAATCGTTAAGGACATCGTCTTTGGCATACTGCAGGTGTTTAAAAATCTGCATTTCCTCTAAGATGTTCAACTCTGAACCCTTAACTTCAGCATGGAACAACTCGATATTAGACGGACTCGGCTCATGAGCCATTTGTATAAGGTGTTCTGCATAAGTGGAACCCCTCGTGCCATCACCACTTCTAGTGCGGTTGTGCTCTTTATATCTAGTCATGAGAGCTCGGCCTGTCTGACCTATGTAAAATTTTGGATAGTCACCGCAAGCAATTTTATACACTCCAGACTGAGACAGTTTATCATCTGTGATCTGCAACAAGTGGATTAAATTCATTTGCAGATCATTGTTGGTGGACAAGGCTACTCTAGAGTTATAGGCTCTAAGCAAAGGCCCTAATTAGTAACTATCATTACCTACAAGTCTGTATACGAACGTAGGGGTGGACCAAACCCTCCAGATATTAGAGGATAATTTGCGTCATTATAAGAGTATATAGAGGGTCTATACAAGGGCGATGTACTTGAGGACAATATTATAGAAATGGAACAGGATGTAGATGAAGATGTATTGGGAGATAGGATACTGTGTGAAGAGTTTGACAGAGCACTGAAAGACCGAAGTCTAAACAGGGCCCTGGGAGTAGACAACATTCCATTAGAACTACTGATGGCCTTGGGAGAGCCAGTCATGACAAAACTCTACAATCTGGTGAGCACCATGTATGAGACAGGCGAAACACCCTCAGACTTGAAGAAGAATATAGCAATTCAAAACTTAAAGAAAGCAGGTGTTGACAGATGTGAAAATTACCGAACTATCAGTTTAATAAGCCACAGCTGCAAAATACTAACACGAATTCTTTACAGACGAATGGAAAAACTGGTAGAGGCCGACCTCAAGGAAGATCAGTTTGGATTCCGTAGAAATATTGGAACACATGAGGCAATACTGACCTTATGACTTATCTTAGAAGAAAGATTAAGGAAAGGCAAACCTACGTTTCTAGCATTTGTAGACTTAGAGAAAGCTTTGGACAATGTTGACTGGGATACTCTCTTTCAAATTCTGAAGGTGGCAGGGGTAAAATATAGGGAGCGAAAGGCTATTTACAATTTGTACAGAAACCATAAGGCAGTTATAAGAGTAAAGGGGCATGAAAGGGAAGCAGTGGTTGCGAAGGGAGTGAGACAGGGTCGTAGCCTCTCCCCGATGTTATTCAATCTGTATATTGAGCAAGCAGTAAAGGAAACGAAAGAAAAATTCGGAGTAGCAATTAAAATTCATGGAGTAGAAATAAAAACTTTGAGGTTCACTGACGACTTTGTAAGTCTGTCAGAGACAGCAAAGGACTTGGAAGAGCAGTTGAACGGAATGGACAATGTCTTAAAAGAAGGATATAAGATGAACATCAACAAAAGCAAAACGAGGGTAATGGAATGTAGTCGAATTAAATCGAGTGATGCTGCGGATTTAGATTAGGAAATGAGACACTTAAAGTAGTAAAGGAGTTTTGCTATTTGGGGAGCAAAATAACTGATGATGGTCGTAATAGAGAGGATATAAAATGTAGACTGGCAATCGCAAGGAAAACTTTTCTGAAGCAGAGGAATTTCTTAACATCGAGTATAGGTTTAATTGTCATAAAGTCGTTTCTGCAAGTATTTGTATGGAGTGTAGCCATTTATGGAAGTGAAACATGAACGGTAAATAGATTGGACAAGAAGAGAATAGAAGCTTTCGAAATGTGGTGCTACAGAAGAATGCTGAAGATCAGATGGGTAGATTACATAACTAATGAGGAGGTATTGAATAGAATTGGAGAGAAGAGGAGTTTGTGACACAATTTGACAAGAAGAAGGGACCGGTTGGTAGGACATGTTCTGAGGCATCAAGGGATCATCAATTTAGAATTGGAGGGCAGCGTGGGGGGTAAAAATCGTGGAGGGAGACCAAGAGATGAATACACTAAGCAGATTCAGGATGTAGGTTGCAGAAAGTACTGGGAGATGAAGAAGCTTTCACAGGGTAGAGTAGCATGGAGAGCTCCATGAAACCAGTCTCAGGACTGAAGACCACAACAACAACAACAGTGTGTACTACGGTTTTGAGATTCTATCTTATTTTCCATAGTTTTGTGTGCTGTTAAATTGTATGATATACATATTTTTCTTTCTATTTTGTATTTATGTTCCTTCTTGTTATTACATGTTTCGTTACATATATCACAGAAATATGATGATCGTAAGAATGCTGAATACATGAAAATGTTTGCGATTTTCATACAAATATATTTTATTGTTTTCTCAGGACCATGATAGGCAACTAAATTGAAACTTTTAGCACATATACCATTTATTTGAATATCCCATCGTTGCTTGACACTTTTAATATCGTCTAGAGCAACACCTTCTTCGCTGTAGTCGCCTAATTGGTTACATAATATCCTGGTTAACTCTATTTTTTCCTTCTCTAATTTCTTAATATCACCAGTAGTTAGCACCCTGCCTAAGATAAAATCTTTGTGATATGTAAATACAACTATTATTGCTCTAAGACAACACAGGTTATTCATGTTATTAATTCTAATAATGCATCATTTATTCTTTTTAACATCAGCGAAAATTTACTATTTTATTACCTTTGCTACCTCTTGGCATTGCTAACATCTGAATATTAAATGTGGTATTTGTCACATCAGTAGACTCATCAGATGTTAATATATCTCTGATCTTATTGCTCAAAAATTAAATAAGTTATTTAATATTATTTGATGCTAGGTATCCTGTAGAGATTGGATGAAACATCTTTTAACTGGCTGTTGTTATAGCCAGCTAACCTCCTTTCCTAAAATTAGTTCTCTTTTTAGTTACTTCTACCATTGAGTTACGTACTTTCGTCATACAATCTGTTTTCTCACTAATGTTAGCAAGTTTACCAATATTAGCACTTTTAAGGGCAAATTTGTACTCAACAGTCCAGTCTTTAAATTTTTCATTAAATTTATATTTTATTTCTTTAATCTCAGATAAATCGTTTGCCAACAGTGTTTTCTCTTTTTCTTGCTAAAGTAGTCTACTACTGAATGGCTAAATTTGATGGATCTTACTATTTTTTCTTGTCTCAGTGGTCGAATTTTTTCAACAACGTCATCGTCAAATCTGTAAAATTAATTTATATTAGGTACACGTTTTGGTCTTGGTCTTTCGGAATAATTCTTGTGTAATGGAATACTTGTAAAATAATTAAATTAATTAATTCTGACTTTTTTAATTTACTGCAACCTCTAATACTAAGAATTTTAGTTCTAGCTTTGACTTTAGCTACTGCCATATTATTGATAATTCTTGTAGGAATATATGAATTAAATGCTATAATTAAACTAATTACTTCTTCTTTATTTAATCTGTCGCAATTAGCTAATTTATTTCTTCTACAATAACCACAAAGTTGGGAAATAGTGAATTGCTCCATTTTAGTCTCTTATTTATTATAAAAAGTTTTATTAAGGAATTTTAAAAAAGACTCAGCCAGTTTCTGATTTTTTATATATTCTCGGACACATTTCTCGCTTCTGCTTCTATGTATGTCTTTACACCATGCATTTGAGTAAAAATATTCTATTTATTTAATATCTTGACAATCAGCACATCTTTTTGTTTGTTATTTATCACAGTCTTTCGTTCATCATTTTTCATTGACATCAGTTTCTTTGAATATTACTCACTCAGAAGTCATGGTAAGTGAATTTTACAATAACATATAAGAGATATTCTTTCCACACACACAACGCATTCGTTCATTGTTGTATTCTCTTGGTCATATTCATTTATACATTGTCTATAAATTGTCTTATAGCCATCTTTTTTATATTTCTGTGAACTAAAATTATCAGTTGACTTCTCAGTTTTGCAATACTTACACAGTTTTGCTTGGACACAGTCTGAAGACTGCTTTAGCTATTGATTGTTGGTTTCTATTTATTAAAAAAATTTTTATTAGGAGAAAGTAAAATTTTCTAGTTCTAATAATGTATCTTTTAATATATTTATTACTTTGGGAACTAATGCTGAAGGTTTATTACAATCAGTACCAAATCAACTATATCAGCTCTATCTACTTTTTGTGAATTCATTATATTCATGCAAAGTATCATCCTTGAAATAATACAACAAAAAATTAACGTACCTAAACTCAGAATTCAATCCAGTAGGGATTCCTGAATATCTTCTTGATATAACACCCCATCTATCTCCACACAGAAAAGTTCATGATAGAACCAATAAGTTTTTCCTGTGTATGTCTTGACTACACTAACTAATGGAAAACTTACACAGTCTTGCACTAGATATTGCCTTACAATATCCTGGGATTAATTGTAATGTACTCAGATTTCTCATACAAATCATATAGTCAACAAAAAAACAAGTTCACCACTTTTTATTTGGCATATTCCATCTTGTTAACCAATTAGTTATTAGCTGAGAAATCATATCATTGCCTATCCACAGCCATTTTTGATAAAAATATATGAAATTCCATTCACAAATAATAAGTGATTGTACACAGAATGTGTAGTAAGACTGCCCGGGCGATAGAACTTCTTATTTTGACATAAAGATTCAGTTGGTTCAGATGTGACAACTGTAATTATTTCTGGTACAGATGACTGTGTAGTTAACGATATTTTTCCCATAAATTCAGTTTTCTCTAGAACTAATGCATGATCAATTTCATAAACGAGAACTTCTATTAGATTTGCTTTACCTTTTGGTGTACTTCCATCAACCTCCAACTACCACAACTCTTCATCATCTATTTGTTTTTCCACTGGATTGGTATTGACTGTATATTTCATAACTATGTACTCAACTCTTATTTATAATTCAATATCAATATTATTGTAATCTTGATACACTTCTGTCGTAAATGATATGCTGCCTTTGTTACTTGTAATACCTTTTTAGTTTCACCTCTATAATACCATTTTATATTTTAAATTCCATTTATCCATAGTAGTTCCATAGTCAGCATTTTCATCTTTTACACCAAATCTCTGTTTATTCATAAAATTTAAAGTTTCTTCATTCAGTTCACCATTTAGCTCAAGATTGAGTTTTAACTGAAGTGACACTAATGATTCTCTTAATGTATCATTATTCGTTCAAATTTTTGTTGTTTACTCCTGTCATCCACAACTAAAATTTTCATAAACATCAATAGTAAAAGTGCCCTTCGTTTATATACTTAAAATAGTATAAGGTGGGATTAAATTAGTTGAAGATTAATGAGACAGTGCTACCTAAATATGTACAAAAGTTAACAAAACCATTAAGTGAACCAAGTATTTATTATTTTAACTATGAAAAATTCTAATAAAAATTATTTTTATTAAATTGATCCAGTCATCAACCTCATCAACAACAAGCGTACCTATAATAATAAGCAAGTGTTCATGATTATTGATGAAATCGATAAACCATGTTTTAAGGCTAAAGATATGGCGAAGCTTTGAGAATTTACTTAAAACTCTAGTACATAGGGCGCGCACTATCTCTGACACAGAGAGTCTACCCCAGGAACTGGAACATGTGAGAACTGTATTTCGAAAAAATGGGTACTCAGAGTGGCAGATGCAACATGCTCTCCACCCAACAACTACAGCACAACCTGTGGAGAAAGATGAACTCACGAGGGAGGAGGTAGGCACTGCGTTTATTCCATATACAGGCGCACTCTCGGGGAAAATCGCCCGCATTTTGAAGAAATACCGTGTCGGAACTGTGTTTTGTTCTCCGAATAAAACTCGTGCACTGGTGGAGAGCGCCAAAGATGACCTCGGTTTGAGGAAGGCCGGCGTGTACCAGATTCCGTGTCAATGTGGCAAGTCGTATATTGGTCAGACGATGCGTACCGTCGAGGATCGATGCCGTGAACACCAGAGGCACACTCGACTGATGTATCCGAGCAAGTCAGCGGTCGCTGAATATTGTTTGTCAGAAAATCACGCTATGGAGTATGAATGCACGAGGATTCTGGTACAGACGTCGAGATATGGGGACAGCGTTGTTAGAGAGGCCATCGGAATTCGCACCAATGAAGACCTCATAAACCGTAACTGTGGCTATAATCTTAGCAAGGCTTGGGAACCAGCGATTGGGTTAATCAAGAGTAAATCGAGCAAACGTATAGTTGTGACAACCACGGCGGACAGAGCCATCACACCACGTCATCTCAGACTCCCCTCGCAATCTGTTCCACCGCGCGACCATGGCGGGGCGCGGACGGCGGAGGGAGTGCATCGCGGATGGAGGGTATTTAAATCGGCCGCCGCCGCGACCGAACCTAGTTGCCCCTGAGTAGCCATAGCGTACGGATATCCGTACCGGCACGTTCACAGGAGCTCAGTCCGTCAGTTCATCTGATGATGGCGACATATATGATCGCGGAAATATTGTGCCCGTTGGACACTGGAGACCCGCAGTACACCCGTGGATATTTTGATTATCAAATACGCCGGGAGAAACTCAATACTCACACTATTATTATTGTTATTGTTAAGATCAATACGCTAATGTCTTCTAAGTTTAGAATAGCCTCTTCTTCCAAATTGTTTTGCTCTAGCTTTTAATTTGCTTACTTTTACGCTCTCTATTTATAATATTTTTTATAAGAAAAATGTAAAACTTTCTGTTTCTAGGCGATATACTCATATAAATGTAAACTCCTTTCACAGGCCCTGGCAGACCCTGCAGTACAAACCGGCCGCCGTGTCATCCTAAGCCCACAGGTGTCACCAGATGTGGATATGTAGGGGCATGTTTTCAACACACCACTCTCCTGCCTGTACATCAGTTTCTGAGACTCGAGCCGCTACTTCTCAATCAAGTAGCTCCTCAGTTTGCCTCACAAGTACCGAGTGCAGCCCACTTGCCAACAGCGCTCAACAGACTGGATGGTCACCCATTCAAATGCTAGCCCAGCCCTACAACGCTTAACTTCGGTGATCTGATGGGAACCGGTGTTACCACTGTGTTATGACCGTTGGCGCGATATACTCATACTGGTTGTAATTATGAAGATTTTCAGTATATGAACCATTTGATAAACTGTGAAAAAATTAATTATTAATGACTCTATGATATTTCCTTTCATTGCTCTTATATTTTCAAGGTTTATGCTAGTACACACTGCAAAACTAAAAAACAATGTGCTAGATTCTTTAAATAGTTATATTTCAGCTTCTCTGTATAATATTCCAGCTGGGAAATCTTTCATGCCTGCAAAATTAACACAATATGAAATAGACTATGTAAAATTTATGTGCATTTCCAGGGTCTCAAGAATTTGACAACCTGTAAAAATTGACTTTAGTCACCACAAAAGACAATAATGTTTAATTTCACTTAAGGAACATCTGAGAGTAGAGTTTCTTAAAGTATTCATAAATAGTACATTTAGGTTGCATAAATAACTTACATTCTCATTGGATAATTGATCTATGAATGTGAATACATCATCAGGATAACATACAGACGGAAAATATGAAAGTGTTAATTTTCTCATTCTTTTGTATGATACATTTGTATATAAAATTTTATTTTAATAAAGCATGTGCTCAGCTGCAGATTGAGTGGCCGGCATGAAAGTAGATCCCTCAAGGCCATGGCCGCTGCCTGACGTCAACAGGGGCTGCAGGCTGTGATTCGCCCACCTCTTGGATTTGCTGCCATGTAGGTACTGTTAGCGGTGCGGTAGGTCAGAGCAGCTGAAAGCTCAGTGTTAACATGCTACATCTAGTGTTCACGCCTAATATCAGTGTCTTACTATCTGAAGAAAGGTGCTTTGATGTGTGCAGGAGCAACGGCCTACTTGCAGTACTCCTCCAGTCAGTGTGCATAAAGGAGGGAAAGATATACGTAAACAATCGAAAATTATCATATCGAATGTACTCAAGTTTTTTACTGAACTGGCCGACAATGAAGAAGCGAGGAACAACTTAAATTTTCCGCAAATTCATAAACTTATTGCTAAAGCGTGTGGTGTCTCCAAGTCAACTGTAGGCCATATTAGGAAATCTGTGTCATTGGCAGAATATGCAGACATGAGTGAGTGTTTCGATTCTTCAAGAAAGGGATATGAACGTGAACGGAAATCAACCGACTTTGACGATTTTAACCAAGAGCTCGTGGGTAGAACTGTACTTGGATATTAAGACAGGGGGTAGTATTCAACGGCTAAAAAAATACAGGCTGACCTCCGTGAAAAAATTAATTACTCAGGCTCACAGACCTCCGTTCTTCGTATTCTCCGCTCCCTTGGATTACGATTCAACAAATTCTTTATGGAACGCAGAGACATTGCAGTGGCAAGAGCGAAGTTTTTGCGTACAATGCACTTCTTGCGTGCTGAAGACACCAGGCCTGTAGTGTACTTGGATGAAACTTGGGTTTCACAGAACCACACCAATAAGTGTATATGGCACGACTCCAAAGGAAACGGTGGTTTGAAGGGGCCTACTAGTAGAGGTGGCCGATTAATCATCACCCACGCTGGTTCATTAACCACAGGCTTCATACCAGAGGCCAAACTAGTTTTTCGTGGTGGGAAAAGTTCTTGCCAATCCGGTTACCATTCAGAAATGAATGGGGGAATTTTTAAGAATTAGTTTATTCGACTGTTGTCTGCACTGGAAGATAACGCCACCTACCACTCCATTCAGATA
This sequence comes from Schistocerca nitens, assembly GCF_023898315.1. Taxonomy (NCBI): domain Eukaryota; kingdom Metazoa; phylum Arthropoda; class Insecta; order Orthoptera; family Acrididae; genus Schistocerca; species Schistocerca nitens. Next base: position 663,302,949 of record NC_064616.1, on the reverse strand, counting down.
GAAAACCTGCCACATTCAAATTGGCTCAAGGCAGATATTATGCAGAACTTAAAGAGAAAGAATGTTTCATTTTCAGTCGATAAAGCGAAGGCTGAACTCCTGTCTAAGGAAGCAATCGTACGGGCCAAAAAGACTTACGGATTAGATCGACTGGCAAATGAAATGGGACACCAAGTGGTACGTCTACCACCGAATCACTGTCCATATAATCCCATTGAATTGATATGGGCCCAAATAAAGAGAGAAGTAGCGAAAAGAAATACTACTTTCAAACTTGCTGATGTCGAGAAGCTAACACACGAAGCTCTTGACAATGTTACTCAGCCGGACTGAGAGAGGTGCGTAAAACATGCAGAAGCATTGCAAGAAACTGATTTGAAACTGAGTTTAAAAGACACCATAGTGGAGTCTGTGATGATACGCCTGGCTGAAATAAGCAACAGTGAGTCTGAAGACACGGAATCAGAAGATCCTTCAGTTTAGGTAAGTGTCGTCTATGTAAAAAGCTGACTTGATTTAAATGTTTGTCTACTCATTTCAGTTATACAGGACATACTTTGAATGTTTTTCCATTTCAGCAGACATCTGATATTGGCTTCAAAATAACTACAATTACATTTGCGTAGCGTATATTGGCGATTTGAGTGATGGATGCAATGACGAAGGATATGTATTAGCAGCCACTAAAATATTTTCGGGAACTAAGGAATATTCTCAGTCATATTAAAGCGAGCTGTCCGAACAAAATTCTTGGCGACGACCTACAACGACTCACGCTGCTGCTGTGCACGGAATATCGCGGAAGTAATTTGCCTCTGTACGTGATACGATACAACAATGATGTCTGAAATGTTACCAAAAATTTTCTTAACAACTTTCTCGTGGTAAATTTCTCCGCAGTCCTACAGAATGAAAATTCATCAGTGACTATATTTTTCGCTACGCAGTCAGCACAGTTTCACACCTCTTATAATATTTAATTTTTTTTCTTAGAATACTTTTATGTTTCCAAAATACAAGATGCAGTATATGCATCTGTAAACTTCGAGGATGTCCATTTTTTTTCAGTCCATTTCAATTACATTAGTGATTCTGTTGTCGCCACAGGTTGAAGTAAAATTATTTTCCTAAAAAATTTCTTCGAACATTAGTTTTCATTTTTTTCCCTAGCAGCTAGTGAGAATTTTCTTTTGGAAAGTACTCTATCATAGTCTAGGCCAAAAATAGAGTTGCCAAATACTTTTTTCTCTGAATTTTTATGAACCTTTGGAATTATCACTATAAAAATATTGGCAATCCTGTAAGATGGCGAGTTGACTTGAAGCCCTATTTTCGTGCCAACCACTATACTTCAGTATAACAACAGGATTATTTATAATTATAAAGAGGTTCTTGTGATAACTGATAAAGAGAATAATCCATGGGTTAAAGCTAAGGATGTTATAGAGATACTGGAATTTACTAATCCTAGAAAAGCAATCAGATACCATGTAAGAGAAAAACATCAATAAATTAATGAAAATATAGGGAGGAAGGAATCGTTCCCCCTTCAAATATGCAATCACATACTGTTTTTATAAATGAATTAATTTTAAAATCGAGAGAGAGATTAGCTGAACAATTCCAAGACTGGCTTTATGAACAAGGTATTCTGTCAGTTAGATAATGTGGTCAATACAAACTACATTCAAAAACTGAAAATTTATAAGGATAAAGAAATAGCTATGTGTCTGCTGAAGAAAAGAAGAGAAGAGTTTCAGAACTTAAGAAGATGAGAAGAACTGGTTTTAGAAAAAATTATTGAAAAGCAGCTGAAAATACTAATTTGAGAAACATGTTTGTTATTCTACTATTATCTGATAAGGACTTTCAGTATCATTACTAAGTGATTAGATGTCAAACAGGAAAGCTGCGAACTTCATTATAGGTATTTGAATACAGACATTCAAATAATGAAGAAATTATAGTAACATAACGTAATCATAAGTCGATTAACTTGTCCAATTAAACGAAAGAAGAATTGAATCAGTATTTTTACAGAAGTTACCTTTCATCAGATAACAGACACACTGAGCAACAAATTTTACAATATGTAACAAACATTTTATTAAATAACATTGTCCTTACTATCCCAACTATTATGTGAATTATCAAATCCCAACCATTTAACATATACTTCACCGCCTTTCCTTCCTTCTCAAAATTTTCTCAACAAGATATACATCAGAATATTCTGCTTTCTGTAGTGTGTATTCATAAAAATTTCCATTTATTTTTTCTCCATCCAATGCCTTTAACTTATATGTGACTGGATCAGAATGAATAAAGTCTTGAATTTCAAAAATTTCTGTTGACTAAGTAGCTGTATAACCTTTTCAAACATTCCTTTAGCTCTACTAATTCTAACTTTATCGCCAACTTTATGTTTAGTTTCATCATTAGATAATATGGCAGCCTTATGCTTGTTGTCATTAAATTTAGTTTTCTTTATTCGTATAGTTGAATATTTAGTTATTGTATTGTAAGGTGGTTATAATTTAGCACCTTACTATTGTATATATGAATATTTAAAGGAGACTGACACGTATGTCTTGTAAATAATTGTTAACGCTTATTCCATGAAAAATGATGGAGTGGCTTTATTATAAAAACGGTGTAATGAATGATTGCCTATACTAGTAGAGGTTGGAACGCCAGTGGAGATGAAGTGGCAGGCAGAACTCAAACTTTGAGTGGAAGGCCCGCACAGGTGTTGGTCCTGCTTAAACACAGGAAATAGCTAGATGGGCATCGTGGCACCTGAGCTCTGGAGCACAATAGGGTGATGGCCGGCCGCTATTGTAGTAGGAATCGGAAGGATAACACTCCCGAATACTGATAATCTTGGACGCAGGTGAGAGGAACGAAGAAGCGGCACCTCAGAAACCATGCAGGCTGGGTTATTTCGAAGTATTTTTATTCAGAAGCATACCATTGTACGAGTATAGGTTTTTCCTCGCAAACTTTCCGCGCTGGACGCCCTGATACCACATCTTTGGAATGCCTCCTCTCTCTAACTCCTTAGGTGTGTATACGTAGCATCAGTCCAGAAGACGCAATTTTATTTATTTCGGTCAGCACTCATTTCATGGTATTTTTTCTCGAATTTTATGTATTCTCAGTCAATTTCTGTAATTTTGTTAGGTTTCCATGATTTCACATATTTCATCGTACTTCCCTCGATTTCATGTATTTCACATCAATTTTTCGTGATTATACCAAGTTTTCCTCGAATTTTACCGATTTTATGTCATTTTCCATATTTTTTGGACAGTTCTTCATATGTATATGGTCATATTGCTGACATACCCATGTGTTGCTTGAGCTTCTATGAGAGTATTTGGGCGACTTATATACCAGCCTACAAAAAAATTCTGTCTTCCCCTCTTCCCTATGATCTACATGCATGCACTTTGGATAGAACGATCACATAAAGTATAGTAACAGTCGCTTTGTAGCTATAGGAGACTCAACAAGTGGTGCAGAGGATATATGTATTGTAAATTCGAAGTCTGGAAACAATTCTGTATACTGCTCTGGCCCATCAGAGAGCCTGTCTACAGACTGACGGAAACTCAAAGTTTGGAAACAGTTCCGCATGTTCATTTGACTTCCATTCGATGGTGTAGGGACTTGCAACAGGGAGCTGACATGTGTACAGAGTTTATTTTTGTTTTTGCTCAGATTTTTTCCATAAGTATATGCTCTTATTGCTTATAAAATGTGTTTCTTTATTTCTGTTTTACCGTCCAACTCTGATACATACCCACAACCTGTCTCAACATCTAAAAACTATTGCTTTCAGCTATCTATTTTTATTACCCCAGTATTAAGTTATTCATTAGTTGGCAGTGTGTCAACTGCAGGTTGCATCTTGAGCCGTAACATTTTCCCTTCCCTCTCTCCACCTACAGAGAGCGTCTCTCACTGAACGAGGTCGCGCAGAGGATAGTAGACTGGACTAGCATTCAGGAAGACAACAGTTCAAATCCACATCTGGCCTTCGTGAATCAGTTTTTCCGTGATTTCCGTAAATCGCTTCAGGCAAATGTCGGGATGGTTCTCTTGAAAGGGCATGGTCGACTTCCTTCCCATCCTTCCCTAATCCGATGGAAATTCAATTACTTGATTTGCATAATGTTTGTGTGGGATACTCAAACACTGAAAACATGTTTTTATTACAAAGAAGGATCATTGTAAAATGGTGGTGAGTGTTTTAAGCGATCTGTTTGACTCGTGTAGATTGTTAAACAATTAATTTGGTAGGGTAGAGCAGATTGACTGTTTCTCTCTAATTTTGATATCTAAATGGTGTCATCTCTCTTTCTGTCCCCAGCATTACCCAGTAGGAACACAATATTCTGAGGAGAAATCAAAATCTTTGTCTGCTTGTCTGGAAACTTTGCTTCACACAAAAAGGAAGTGGCCTCTTGAGAGAGACAGAGAGGAAGTGAGTCCGATCAACAGTATGGCGCCACTTGATGCTTTGTTTGGGCCGCAAGATCAAAGGAGGCCGATATCCGGTCGGTGGTATTTAGTACTGCGATCTGTAATTAGGACACCGAATTTTTTGACCTTCATGGTGGCTCCCAGACAATAGACACACATGCCGTTGACCCTAGACGGTGGCTATTACACCGCATTTATTTCCATTCCTCGCTGCTTACAGCTATTACGACATGGGAAGCGGGGAAGGGGGTGCCGACATGAGCTCTACCCAAGTGCAGGAGCCCTATCTCCAGGAAACTGATTAAATAAAGAATATGCACCAATGTATTATTGACATTGATTTGAATTTCATGTCGTGAGATCCTTCCTCTCCAGCAGGGACCGAGTCTTTTTCCCACCAATTTTTTTTTGGTTGGGTGCTGCTATGACGACCGCTAATCGTGGTATTGTGCACTACCTCAGTCGATCGCCGCATGTGAAGGTGAGCACACCTATGGCAATTTTCCAGCAAGACAACAGCTCCAATCAGCAGTAGTGTAATTATGTAATTTGGACACGTAGTTGCTGGATGTGAGCTTTTCCCAGCAAATAAAGAGATACAAGTCCTGAAAACTGAATTTTGTAGATAAACTGTGTGTCAATGTAATTCATATTGACTTCAATTTTGTAACATGAGATCCTTCCTCTCCAACACAGACTGAGTCCTTTTCCCTCCAGTTTCCAAATGGGGAAGCGGAGGAGGAGTGGGTGGTGGGAGGGGAGGTCTGGGGGATTTCCCAGAGGGGGAAGGATTAGTTAATTGATCAATTTAATTAATTAGTGAATTAATTTGATATCAAATTTATGCTTGTGTTGGTAAGGGGGACGAGGGAGGGGTTTCTCAGAGGGGTGGGAAAGGAGAGGAGAGGGGGATGAGTGGGGGGTTTGTCAGAAAGATGAATTATCAATTGGGGGTGATAAATCAACCTCGAGGGAGTCATAAATCAATTACCACAACATTAGGTTTGAACCTGAATGTATGCTTGCACCTGAATGTTTGGAACCCACACTAACTAAGTGATTTGGAAACGGATTTGCCCTCTGCTTATACAAACACATGTCTAAAGCTTTAAACTCGATTATCTCGAAAAATGTTGAGAGTTGCGCCTTCCTCCTTACATAAGTTGAAGTCCCAACTATGCTCTACACACCCTGTCAACATGAATCAAATCAGTGAGGGAAAGTATGTACAGTCCTCTAGCGAGAGTATTAATGTTCTAATATGTATTTATGTGCAATTCGTGTTTAAATTTCTCTATTGGTCGTCGAGTTGGAAGTAACCGTGTTGAGTAGCATAGTGCTCATGTCATCAAGTCCTTAAAGAAGTGTGCTCAGTAGAGCGAGGAGTCTTTTGTTGGGTGCTTATCAGTGTGGTAAGATTTTTAAAGTTTGGGCTGCCAGAGTCCTGCTGAGTGTCAGACTGTGTTAGAGTATTTTGGTGGTCATGAAGTGAACACTTGGAAATATTTTGGACTTTTGCAGCCATGAAATGTTTGACATTACTTAGTTGTTTATAAGCAGCTGTGAGCGTTACTGATTTTTTGCTGCATTATGTGATTTTAATTGGAGGACGAATTTGTTTTGTATTAATTATGGTGTCTTTTGTGATAATGAACCTTGGAGTTCGCTGTGAAAGTCAGATTTTACACTGTATAACTTTTAAAATTTTGTTAATAGTTCGTTGTGAATTAACACAGCTTCATGCATCTATTGTGCACTTGCTACTGTCTGTAAATGCCAGTTTGCTCTACATAACTATATTTTGTTTTGACGTTTTGAGAATTGTGCAGCTAATATATTAATATTAGACATGAGGCCCCCATTCACATATACCTTATTCTTATTTGAAAGGAATGTGTTGTTAAAACTCTAAACAGCCTGGTTTAGGTAACATCATCGTCGCATGGGATCGTTTTCATAGATTTACTTTTCCTTTTAATAACTTGTTTAGTGGGCATTTCCTGTTTTATTTTGCTAACGTCTTTATTAGTAAATGTGCTGCAGGATCTGTGCTTAAAAGCAGTAGTGTCTGTCGAACCAAGACTTCTTTCAGTGTCTCATATTGAAATACCAGACTGTGCACTGGCCATTGCAATATGTTTGTCCAGTAGCAATTGAGATGTGACTCATAAAGACGAAGTCCTTTCCTGTTGCAAGCTCTGATAACTTTTGGCCATCACTCATCTTTGACATTTGTTCATTAAATGAAGTTCTTCCAACTCCAAATGTACTGGGAACAGAGAAGGAACGTCATCAAGGAATGCCATTTTAAACTGAAGATCTTACTCAACTTGTTAAATGTGAAAAAAGGTTGCATTACTTTGTATAGATCCACATGTTCCTTCATTTCTGAAAAAAATATGTATTTAGTTTGAAATAAATGATGTCATTCAATGGGAAAAACTTTCAATCTAAATCAATTTAATGGTTCTCTCAGACCCTCACTATAGCAAAACTATTCGAGTTTTTTGTTAAAGGTTTTCATTCGTCTGTTAACGAATTAACACTCGATATTTGATTTTTCATAGATGGTATCTTCGTCAAGCACTTTGTCGATTGGTCCTTGATGACAGTTATTTCTGAAGACGCCATTCATAAGAGATCTTGTGCAGAACCAGAATCCATACTCTTAGATTGCAAGGTCTCAGATGCTAAACTGATTTTTGAAGTATTTTGCACATACTTATTAAAAGGATAACAAAGATCTCGGATTCAGTTTTGTTTTTAAAGCATAAAGCCCTATCCACACTCTATGTCAATGGACTGTCAAATCACATCACATCACATAATGCCACAGTGTATTCACACTGGACAACATCAATGTCACATCAGTTTCCTTAAGCCCAGTACCAAATGGTGAAAGTGTGCTTATGAGATACCATCAGTGATACACAAAATCAGAGTACAGTATCTGAATTGGGAAAATAATGACAATGCTTGTTGGTGGCCAAAGCAATCTACATAATGCTTTTTATATCAGTTTTGTGTGATAAAGTTTTGAGAAGTCTAACAAAATTTACAAAGAAGGAAAAAAATTGAAACACCAAAAAATAATAATGTATGGTAATGAAATTTTGGGAATTCCTTTAGGTAACATATTACGTGATTAAAACTGCAAAACAGCACGTTAATGTAACAGCAAGATAAGCCATTGCAAATGTGAAATGCTGGTACATTAATAACCGGTGTAACCACCAGAATGTTGAATGTAAGCATGAAAATGTGCATGCATTGTATTGTACAGGTGTCAGCTGTTAGTTTTTGCGATGGGGTTCCACCCCTGTTGCTCTTGGTCGTTCAATACAAGGACGGTTAATGCTGTTTGTGGATGATAATGGAGTTGTCGTCCGATGGTGTCCCATATGCGCTTGACTGGGGACAGAACTGGTGATCGAGCAGACCTGCAACATGGCTACACTCTGTAGAGCATGTTGAATTACAACAGTGGTATGAGGGCTAGCATTACCCTGTCGGAAAATACCTCCTGGATGCTACTTATGAATGGCAGCACAACAGGTTGAAACACCAGACTGACGTACATATTTGGAGTCTGGATGAGTGGGATAATCACAAAAGTGGACCTGCTGCCATACGAATTCCGACAGCAGACTCTAATTCCAGATGTAGGTCCAGTGTGTCTAGCATGCATAGAGGTTGGTTGCAAATCCTTAACTGGACTCCTTCTAACCAACACACGGCCATCACTGGCATTCGAGCAGAACCAGCTTTCATCAGAAAACCCAACACACCTCCATCCTGCCCTCCAATGAGCTCTCACTTGACACCACTGACGTCGCAAATGATGTTGGTTTCCAGTCAGTGGAATTCACGCTACAGGGCATCAGGCTCGTAGCTGTCCTTGAAAAAACGGATTTGTGCAAAAAAGTTCAAATGGATGTGAATTCCTAAGTGACCAAACTGCGAAGGTTATCGGTCCCTAGACTTACACACTACTTAAATTAAGTTGAACTAACTTATGTTAAGAACAACACACACACCCATGCCCGAGGGAGGACTCGAACCTCCGGCAGAAGTGGCCGCGCAGCAAGTGCAGGACGCCTCAAACCGCGCGGCCACTCCGAACAACGGATTTGTAACAGTTCGTTACGTCACTGTGGCACCAACTGATGCTCAAATTGCTACTGCATATGTAGTATGAGGTGTCAGAACCATACCCCAGACACGATGCTCTTTCCTCTCAGTAGTGCCAAGTGGTTGTCTGGAGGCCAGTCTTCTTGAGACTGTACATTATGACCACCACTGTCAGCAAAAATGTTCCATAGCTAAATTCCTGCCAAGTATTCTTGCAGCATGTGAGAAGGAACATCCAGCTTCTTGTAGCCCTATTATATGATCTTGTACAAACTCAGTGAGGTTTTGACAGTGACGTCTTTGTCGACTTAAAGGCATTCTTGACTAACATATAGTATCCACGTCCAATCTCAAATGGAAATAATGCTCACGACCGTTACAGCGTTTATTTAAAGCAAACCTGGTCTGCCACCCTTATATGACTGGCGTGAAGTCTGAATAGACATCATCTTGCAGATGTACGAGGGTAACCCGAAAAGTAACGTCTCCTATTTTTTTTTATAAATACAGCACTTTGTTTGTGTGGCAGTTGGTCACACTGTTATGAAGAGTGCTTCACGCACTGTGTGTAAACATGCGCACGCCGCGCTCAGTCTTGCTTTGGCAGCCGTTGAGAATGGAGATCCCGTTGGATGTTACTGCCAAGTGCGAATTGCGCGCAGTTATTCGGTTTTTGAACGCAAAGGGCACTGCGCTGATTGGAATCCATCGCCAATTGACGGAAGTGTACGGTGAATCGTGCATGGATGACAATAATGTTCGTAAGTGGTGTAGAGTGTTAGCAGCTGGTCGGACCGAAATTCATGACGAACAGCATGGCGGCGAGCTGGTAGGACACGGGAATACAAAAACTGCCACAGCGTCTACAAAAATGCATCGACAGAAATGGTGATTATGTCGAAAAATAGCTAAATGTTCAAGCTGTAAACTGATGTAAGCCATTGTAGAAATAAACAGGTCTATGTACTTATAAAAATATAGAAGACCTTACTTTTGGGATTACCCTCGTAGAAACACACCTACCAAACTCTGTTTATGTCACACAATTCCATCTTGGTGTTGCGATTTTTTTCCTGTGAGTGTATGTCAGAGAATAAATAGACGCTGCTTAGCTTATTCATTATGTTTTTCCTTATGTAATTAATAACATCATAGACAACTATATTTTCCTCCTTCATCTGAGCTGACATTTTGACTTAAAACAGTTATTTAATGAAAAATGTTTCATGTTACGTTTTTATTTACACACAGTATAGGTGTCAGCTGTGTTCTGTTATTGTAAAACCTAAATAATTTTTCACTTTCAGATGTCTGACTTCGCTAATGGAAGCTCACTCAATAGAAAAAATAGCCACATCGTCATGGAACATTTGCAATTTGTCAAACCTTCCAAAAATGTTTTTATCATCATGGTATGTGATCTGAGACCTCCCGTCTAAGTAAGTCAAAGTCAATGATATTTGCAATGATTAATTTCTTGATAGACAGTCGTCTTTGCAGAGTGTCTGCAATTAAGAATTTGGGCCAGAAAATCAGTTCTGAAAGAAGTGGCAGTGACAGGCAACTTTCATCACACTGCCCTTACGTTTAAGTACAGATTTGGAATGTCTTTTGCAGTAAGGCCAGCAGATGATCTTCCCAACTGATCTTCTAACCTTCTCTCATGAAACATAATTAAAATATTGATCTATAATCAACTAGACAAATAGACAGACTGTATTCCTGAAGCAAGTACATAGATATAATATTTAAAGTAAATAAAATGATAATTCTGGCACAAAAGTATACATGAAAATATTAAATAAATGTTCATACATATAAAACATGACACTCAGTACTAGTGGCGCCACAGTTTTACACTAAAATACAAGGTAAAAACACAAAAAAATCAACATAATTATGTTACATAATGCTTGAAATTAATGATGTCACAATTGTGGCACACAAGTGTAACATGAAGATATTAAAGTAATGTACACACATACAAAATATGATAGTCATTGTAACTGAGGCCAGAATGTTTGCACAAAATATAAAAAATGAACAAATCAAAGTAAATACATAGGTATAAGATCAACGGAAGCCTCTACTTCTGAAAGCTATTGTTTTTACTTTATTTGAATGTAGCTTAGCAGAAACGACTATTACTTAATGAATGTTTTTGATGTACATGTATTGTTATTCTTAGTTGAATGAGAGGAGGTTAACTCGCTTTGTCACACAATTTTTGTAACTGTTTGCACAGCCACTGACACACAAATGGAACTTTGAATAGATTCTTTGACTGACTTGCATATCTGACTGAAGTTATTTAGCAGTATCAAATGTGAGTATGGAGGGCACAATATAACTGCTTTGTGGTGATTGATGACCTCAGAAGTTAAGTCACATATTGCTCAGAGCCATTTTTTGTGGTGATTGAGGAAGCTCAACAGTATGGATGGCAAACAGATACATGGTCGTGTAATCAGTCCAAAATGATGTCTTCCATGGCGATGTAATATGGTGCAGCGAATTGACCTTCAAGAGTTACCCGTCATTGGTAGTCTGGTCAACTTTTGACAGCTATCATTTCCCCTGTCTGGAAGGCCCCTCCAGCATTAGTCCTAGATGAGTGCCATTCTGCCAACTGTCAAGTGTTCATCAATAGTGAACACCCACCACCTGGCTTGGATTAACTTATCTGTAACTGTTTCCATCTCACTACTCGATGTGAAAATGTCCGCATGAGTAACTAGCATAAAATTTACAAAATGACTTAAAGAAACAATGAATCATCACATTAATGATAGGACATTTCCCCTTAGGAATGGTGAGAGTGTTTTCCTATCATATCTCCAACAACAGAAATACTACAAGACTGCAATAAAACAAGTTAACATAGACATCTCGAAAACACAAGGTTTACATAAATACAGCCATATAAGTACAGATTTTGAATGTCTTTTGCAGCAAGGCCAGCAGATGACCTTCTAAACTGATCTTTTACACACACACACACACACACACACACACACACACGTATCACATCACTAACTACCCTTTACAAGACAATGTGCTACCTACGAATATGCACCAACTAGTATTTTTGAACATTCCTGCAGCTCTATGTTGCTGTTAGTCGAGGCTCTGCACACTACTACTGAATGTGCAATGACCACACTTTCATGTATCAAATGAAGTGCCATTAGACACTAGCCCTGAGTAGTCAAGTGTTGAAGATCTCCAATTGATGTGATGAGAAATACAAAGTGTGCACACATATTTCAACTGAATAAATACAGAAATAATCAGCTACACCTATAAGAAAAAAGTCTTGTAAATATAAATGTGTGACACAGCAGGAAATGGTCTATTGTGGGGAAAATACCTTCATAGCATCTGTAAGTAAAAGTCAAGTCATTACTGTAGCACTGCAGTGCTTGCACATTTCCAAAAAATATTGCCCCTTCATGACACACTGATAATGAAAGTACTATTATTACACACCTTAAATATCAAGAACTCACATTCAAGGTACAAAATTCAACCAAAATGATCTTACAAATAATATATGACTAAGACGGAAAATAGGCAAAACGTTCACATTCCCAGTCTCAGTACATATCCAACTCAATCCCAAAACAATATGTTTCAACCCCCAAGCACCTAAAACTAACCATAAAGAAAGAAGACAAGATGATAACCACCACAGCACATACAGCTAACCTAACACGATAAAAGTCCCCAGGAACCAACAAAATGTAAATAAAAGAATAAAGACATGGCAAAGGAAAGTAAAAGAAAGGTACTAATATAACAGTCATACAGGCAGCGCAACATTATCAAAGCATCGTTATATCAATTATAATTCATGGAAATATTTATTCTAGAGTTGAAAACAATAAATTCATAAACAGTTGACATGTTGATTCACAGTACAGCTTACATCAAGACATGAGGAGAAAGAGAACTAAACTACGTATAACATACAGGATCTCAGTTATAAATTAGTTCAACACATACATACATTTTACTACTTAATAATATTAAAATTTCCAACCTGAAAATATCTAAATAAAATCAACACACCTCTGGTGTCAGGAGTTCATACCTGGTTACCTACAGAATAATTATTATCACATCATCAAAGTTCAGGAAAGACGTAAAATTATCTTCATACCTATGTATCATATTCGATTTCTTTAATTGCCATTTGTCTTTAAATACGTTCTTATTCAAAATTAGTTCATGGTCGCTACACTTCATTTTTCATTACCTCCTTTGCACATACACATGACAAACGTAATGTGACCTTTCATGTGCTGTAAAATAAATTCCCATTGCTCTCTTTCCAAACTTACAGTAATACATAAGATCAAAATCCTGTTTTGACCTAAATGACAAAGTGGGATGCTTCACCACTCATAAACCATCAGCACTCCCCTTAATTCCCTTGAACAGCAAATAGGCTGAAATACACTGGGCACCAGCGAAAATATCAACATCATTACATGACACAGCCCTCTTCTTTCAGGCACCACCAATTGTCAAATATTGTCCATACATATGTGCACAGCCCTGTTCTTTCTGACACTGTCAGTCATGTATCATAACATCAAGTACAGTGTTAAGCCACTGCCTACTCCCCAACTTTAATCAACGACTACAACAAGAAGACTCCCATAACATATCAGTTTATGGGGAAACCCCAACGATCATCATTACACCGTTTAACTAATCCATAAGACAACATAAAAACTATAAACCACAATTTTCATCCTCTGTTATGGAGAGAATTCCTAAAACCATAAAATCACCTCAAATGATGTCATAATCAGTACAGCCATAAACAAAATAACCACATCATAAATCATCCTTACAAACTATATTAAATGCAGCCACAGTCAGGAGAAACCATTTTAAAACATTTTGAAACATCACTGGAACACAAACCATGTCAAGATCTTAATCACAATTACTTTTTGCCTGATACTCAGTATGGCTGAGCAATCTGAATCAATAACTTTAGTCTCATTTCACATCGACATGGACAGTTTTCCATAGACGACTAACGTTTTCAAACAACTTCCACGCCAAATATAGTCACAGTGAAAGAGCCATACTCACAGAGACATAAGACACAATAAGAGTAGAAAAAAAGTGCAGAAAATAAAAGATGAAATATGGTTTGTCTCAGCTGCAATGACCTAATGCTCACTATGCACATATGTACAGTCGATATATGTCCTTAAGGGTTGAGATAGTAACCTCACCACATATTACATTCACATTCATCCTCACTGTTTACTAATACTGGCTCAGACATGGAGCAAACAAAGTGTCTTTCACATCAGAGACACTTTTCAACAAACCAAAAGACACCCAATGACAAATCAAAATTTGCTTGTCAGTTACAAGGACAAAATCATCACTTCACCCAAACTACTCTGCAATCATATGGTCAGAATAAACAATTTAAGAAAATGTGAACATCCACAACATTCCAGATCACACTTATACATCCTCCATAAGGGCTGGTCTCTGTCAATGAAGATTGTCAGTTACTCAAGGAAAAATATCATCAACAAAGATACCAAATAAAGGCTAAAAATAACTGCCTTATATCTTCTAGACAAGATTTATGTAACATACTAGCACTCATCAAACAGAGAATATCGACTCATGATGACATGTTGCAGTTCCAGGTTCACAAAAATAAAAAATACTTTTCTGGGTAAGTTCACTATATCATAGAGTATTCAGATACGTTGAATACCACTACATCAAAATATTTATCAAAAGCACATGAAGAAGCAATTGCAGCTACTCAGCGCTACATCTTCATCAACACTAGACATGGCACCCAAAGAAGAGTTAGTTAGTTAGTTAGTTGGTTGCGTATTCCATTGATTAACCCCCAGTACAGTAGCCATCAAGGATATATGATTTCAATATATTTTTGAAGCTATTACTGCTGTCTGTCAGACACCTTATTTCATCAGCAATTTGTCGAAAAATTTTATAGCAACATTTTTCCCCTTTCTGTGCCAAAGATAGGTTGAGCAAAGGATAGTTTCAGTCTTTCTTTTTTTTGGTATTATAATCATGAATGCCACTATTGTTTTTAAAGTAGTCCATGTTGTTGAGAAAAAATTTCATTATTGAGTAGATGTATTGTAAGGCTGTTGTAAGAATTTCCAATCTTTTAAAATGATGCCTTCAAGATGTTCGATTAGCAGTGAATACTTCTTGTCTAAATGTTGAGTTAGCCCAAAATATTATTCCGTATGACACCAGAGAGTGAAAGTATGCAAAGTATGTTAGCTTACTAAATTCTATATCCTCAAAATTGGCAATTATTCTGAACGCAAAAGTTGCTGAACTTAGTCGCTTTAGGAGATCCAAAATATGAATTTTCCAATTAAGATTCTCATCTATATGTACACTCAAAAACTTACTATGCTCTACCCTGTCTACCGACTTCTGTTGATATGTTATATTTTTGAAGGAATTGTACTTTTTCCAGCAGAAAATTGGATGTACTGCGTTTTTTCAAAGTTCAGAGCAAGCCCATTTGCAGAAAACCAATTAATGATTTTTCCAAAGACCTTATTTGTATCATCAGCAAACAGTGTCAGTTCAGCTTCCTGCATCAGATAGGAAGGGAGGTCGTTCACATAAATCAAGAACAGAAGGGGACTCATAATTGAACCCTGTGCAACACCTAATGCAATTTCACCCCAGTTAGATGAAGTGGCAAACTTATTTAAATCATTTGACCCATATAAGGAAACGTTTTGCTTCCTATTTTGTAGGTATGACTTAAACCACTCATATCCTATTCCATTTATACCATAGAATAGTAATTTCTGTAACATAATGTCAGGGTTCACACAATCAAATGCTTTGGACATGTCACAGAACATTCCTATTGGTGACATTTTACTATTTAAGAACTCTATTATGTGGACAACGAAATTGTATATTGCTGTCTCAGTGGAAGAGCATTTTTGAAGTCTGAACTGTGATTCACTAAATATCCCATTACTGTTGATATGGCTAACCACTCTTGAGTACATTACTTTCTCAAAGATTTTTGAAAATGCTGTAAGCAAGGATAC
Organism: Schistocerca nitens; assembly: GCF_023898315.1. Lineage (NCBI taxonomy): Eukaryota > Metazoa > Arthropoda > Insecta > Orthoptera > Acrididae > Schistocerca > Schistocerca nitens. The sequence continues at coordinate 663,287,227 of NC_064616.1, read as the reverse complement.
TGGCCGGTAATTATTGACATCTGTGGTTTCCCCCTTTTTGTAGAGAGGCCTGACAATGGCATATTTTAACCTGTCTAGAAAAATACCCTGAGTCAGTGATGCATTATATATGTGACTCAAAACATCAGCTGTAATTGCTCCACATTGTTTTAATATCTAATTAGAGATGTCATCTACTCCAACAGAACATTTATTTTTCAAAGATTTAATAATTTGACTTATTTCACAAGAGGTTGTTAGGTGAAATTTAATCTGACGAAATTTTTTTAAAACAGTCTCTTCCATGTATTACCTAGCTTTTTCTTCTGAACTGTTCTCACCAATTTTTTCTTCTACACCTAAGAAATGGTTGTTAAATACGTTAGCTGCTTGTGTACTATTGGTAATACTACCTACCCCAGTGGTTACTTTTCCTGTCTCCCTTCTAACAACATTCAATATTGATTTTATTTTATTGCCAGAGCTGTTAATTTCTTCTCTAACATACATATTTCTTGATTTCCTTACAATTGTTCTCAGTGTGTTACAATAATTTTATAGTGTAAAACTACTTCTGGATCTTTACTAGTTTTTGCTGTCCCACACAGTTTTCTTTTTCTTTCTGAAGACACTTTAATACCTGTAGTAATCCAAGGTTTCTAAGAAAAGTATGTTGTGTAACATTTAGTAATTTTCTTTGGGAAACAATGTTCAAAGAGGGATATATATTTATCAAGAAATATGTTGCATTTATCATTAGCATTTGGCTCATTTTATACATCTCCCCAATTAGCATTTCTTAAGCTTTCTCTGAAGTGCTGTGTAGATGCTGAGTTTAGCGACCTCAAACTTTTACTTAATTGTTTCTGAACTGTACACCCTGTTAGGTTTTGTAAGTTAATCAGTTGTGCATCATGGTTTGACAATCCATTTACCATAGGGAAACCAAGTGTTTGTTTTACATCCTCTTTCTGTACAAATATATTATCTATTAGCGTGCTACTGTCCTGAGCTATACATGTAGGGAAATTGATCACTGGTTCTAAGTTATATGTTGTTAATAACACTTCTAGTTCACTTTTCATATCAGAATTACTTAGAAAGCTTAAATTGAAATCACCACAGACTAATAACTTCTTTATTTTGTCTGACAGACAGCATAATAGGGAGTCAAACTTCTTTATGAACAGCACCCAGTCTCCCAGTGGGGACCTGTACACTGTTGCTAATATCAATATTACATTATCTAGCTGAAGTTCACATGCACAAACCTCAAAGTGCTGATCAGCACAAAATTTGCTTACTCCTACAGTTTTGCATTTATACCCTTGTTTTATGAAAATGGCAACTCCTCCTTTATCCATCCTAGATCTACAAGTGTAATATGCTAAATTATACCGACTTATACTGACACTGTACATGCCCACAATAACATTGTGTTCAGACAGAGTATATCAATCTCATTCTTATTTTTGAGATCATCTAAACACACTAATAGCTCATCGACTTTATTTTTTATTCCCCTGATATTTTGATGAAGTATGTTGATACTGCCCTTAGCTTTACCCCTATTAACTGTACGTGAAGTTTCTTATATTCTATTTATCTTGATTGTCATCTGTCTGGACATTGGGTTTAACCTAAAAAACCTGTCTGCCTGTACCCATTAACCACAGGGATCACCCCTTGTGTGACTGTGGACCCCCTTACAGTTTCTGCTAATAGAGAAGCTAACTTACTTTTCCCCATCCTATTCAGGTGCAGGCCATGTGTAGTGTATCCCCACCTACCAATAGCATTTACTGGAACAACACTTATGTGAGATTTTTCCGGTGTCTGGAGCATCCTGTTCAGCTCAGTGTAAACATGCCTTACAGCAGTGTTTACCCAGGGCCAATCATTGCGCTTAAAGACCTCCACAAACCCCATATTTGTGTGATCATTTTCTCCTCCTGTTTTATCCAGGTCACTCCTAATATTGTATCTTTGATTCATAGCCAGGCTGTTTCCTGCTCCTCCAACTATAATTACCTGATCTTCCTTCTCAAAGTCCCTGCATAGCTGACCTAAGTTTTCTGTCACCTGGATAAGGCTAGCACTTGGTTTCACAAAACATGTGACCTGGCACCCTGCACCCAATTTCTCCTGAAGCTGCTGGCCCACACCCCTCCCATGACTGCTGCCTATAAGCAGAATTCTTCTTTTCCTATTCTGGTTTGATCCTGACCTGTCTTTTTTCTTTAAGCTAATATTCTGCTTCAACCTACTTTCAACTACATCTTAATGAGTCCCTTCCTCCACTTCAGAGAGCAAGCCAAACTGATTTACTAATTGATTTCCTGGAGTTTTTTCAACTGTTTCCCTTTTTCGCCCTTTGCTTGCTATCTTTTTCCAGTTCCCAGTCTCTTTTTCCTCCCTTAAACTACATAATTCCAAGTTCGCGTTTCCTAATTCAGTCTTAAGGGCACAAATTTGTTGCGTCCTGTTCCGCGATTTTTCTTTCGTTTCTACATAACCTACACTGCCATGGAACAGCCTCATTTTCTACCCTCGTTTCCTCGCCGCTACATTCGCCCCAATGAAACCATAACTTACAGTCTACACAGAACACCCCCTTTTTCAAAATTCTATGGCAACCACAACATTTGTCACACATGGTTTGATAGACAAACTAAACACAAAAGCAGAGAATAAGTTGGCACAAGACCACAGCAGTTTCGTAACCTGTAGCCTACTAATGCGTAAATAAACACTAATGTAAACAAGCTTTTAAACTTACTTCCGAAAGTTTTAACTACATAAACTCTGTATGACCAGCACAAATTAATTTGACTTCGAAGCGATAACTCTAGTCAAAAAGGAAAATCTACACTTGTGCGAAATTTACACAAAAAAATCGTAAACAAAACTACGGCGACTACTGGCGTTTTACGAAATACTTCCTTTTCCATCTAAATACGGTCAGAAAAGCGAAATCTTCAATTGATAGCCTACAGAAGAAGTATATACACTAGTCTAAAATATAATACACTCCTGGAAATTGAAAAAAGAACACATTGACACCGGTGTGTCAGACCAACCATACTTGCTCCGGACACTGTGAGAGGGCTGTACAAGCAATGATCACACGCACGGCACAGCGGACACACCAGGAACCGCGGTGTTGGCCGTCGAATGGCGCTAGCTGCGCAGCATTTGTACACCGCCGCCGTCAGTGTCAGCCAGTTTGCCGTGGCATACGGAGCTCCATCGCAGTCTTTAACGCTGGTAGCATGCCGCGACAGCGTGGACGTGAACCGTATGTGCAGTTGACGGACTTTGAGCGAGGGCGTATAGTGGGCATGCGGGAGGCCGGGTGGACGTACCGCCGAATTGCTCAACACGTGGGGCGTGAGGTCTCCACGGTACATCGATGTTGTCGCCAGTGGTCGGCGGAAGGTGCACGTGCCCGTCGACCTGGGACCGGACCGCAGCGACGCACGGATGCACGCCAAGACCGTAGGATCCTACGCAGTGCCGTAGGGGACCGCACCGCCACTTCCCAGCAAATTAGGGACACTGTTGCTCCTGGGGTATCGGCGAGGACCATTCGCAACCGTCTCCATGAAGCTGGGCTACGGTCCCGCACACCGTTAGGCCGTCTTCCGCTCACGCCCCAACATCGTGCAGCCCGCCTCCAGTGGTGTCGCGACAGGCGTGAATGGAGGGACGAATGGAGACGTGTCGTCTTCAGCGATGAGAGTCGCTTCTGCCTTGGTGCCAATGATGGTCGTATGCGTGTTTGGCGCCGTGCAGGTGAGCGCCACAATCAGGACTGCATACGACCGAGGCACACAGGGCCAACACCCGGCATCATGGTGTGGGGAGCGATCTCCTACACTGGCCGTACACCACTGGTGATCGTCGAGGGGACACTGAATAGTGCACGGTACATCCAAACCGTCATCGAACCCATCGTTCTACCATTCCTAGACCGGCAAGGGAACTTGCTGTTCCAACAGGACAATGCACGTCCGCATGTATCCCGTGCCACCCAACGTGTTCTAGAAGGTGTAAGTCAACTACCCTGGCCAGCAAGATCTCCGGATCTGTCCCCCATTGAGCATGTTTGCGACTGGATGAAGCGTCATCTCACGCGGTCTGCACGTCCAGCATGAACGCTGGTCCAACTGAGGCGCCAGGTGGAAATGGCATGGCAAGCCGTTCCACAGGACTACATCCAGCATCTCTACGATCGTCTCCATGGGAGAATAGCAGCCTGCATTGCTGCGAAAGGTGGATATACACTGTACTAGTGCCGACATTGTGCATGCTCTGTTGCCTGTGTCTATGTGCCTGTGGTTCTGTCAGTGTGATCATGTGATGTATCTGACCCCAGGAATGTGTCAATAAAGTTTCCCCTTCCTGGGACAATGAATTCACGGTGTTCTTATTTCAATTTCCAGGAGTGTATTAACTAGTGTACATACTTCTTCTCTAGGCTATCTACTGAAGAAATTGCATATAACACATGGAAAACCACCTCATCAATGAATGAAGCAAATTTAGTTAATAATCATTTCTCAAATATTATAGAAAACACAGGAAAAACAGTTCAAGAAAAAAAACCACAGCAGTATGTTGAAAAGGTAGCTCTCATAAAATTCAATCATGTGAGTCTATTGCCAACTTCTCCTTCTGAAATGAAGGAAATTATATATTCTCTCAAAAATAAATGCTCATTAGGTTTTGATAGTGTTTCCAGTAGAATAATGAAGATTTGTTCCCATATAATAACCTCACTTTCATCCAAAATACGTAACACATCAATAACTCGAGAGAGACTGAAATTTGCCTTTATTAACCCCCTCTTAAACAGAGGTGATAACAGAGATGTCAATAACTATGGACCTGTTTCACTGCTGACATCATTTTCCAAAATATTTGAGAAGGTTACATAGTCTAAAATAGTATCTAGTTTTAGCAACAATAATATCCTCAGTAAATCACAGTTTGTGTTTCAGAAGGATTGTTATACTGTGAAAACCAACTGCATGTTCACTAACCAGAGTTTACAAGTATTAAATAATAAAATAGCGCCAGCTGGTATTTTCTGTGATCTGTTAAGGCATTTGACTGTCTGAATCATAGTATTCTCCTAGACAAATTGAAGTTTTAGGGGATTGATGATATAACCAATCAATGAATAATGTCATATCTAACCAAATGAATGAAGGAAGTTGTATTTTGTAATTCAGCGAATATAGTCCAGTGACATAATTTTCACTTGGGAGAAAACACGTATGGGGTTCCACAAGGCTAAATCTCAGGTCCACTATTGATCATCAAATATGTAACCGATATTCAGTCCAATATACAACAGGCAGAATTAGTTCTTTGTGCAGATGACACTAGTATTGTAATCAATTTAAGCATACATGCAGGAACAGAAAAAATGGTAAACATATTTCTTAAAAGTATCATTGACTGTTTTCTGTGAATGGTCTCACCTTAAATTTTAAATAGACACTACATTTTCAGTTCTTTTCATCTAGGAGTACTACACCAATCACAAGTGTAACTCACGGTGAGGAAGTAGCAAATAGGGTGGAAATTTTTAAAATTCATAGGTGCCCACATCGATGAAAATTGTCACCAGAAAAATTGTATTTTGGAACACCTAAAACAACTTTGTTCAACCACAATTGCACTTAGAATCATTGCAGTACTTGGGGAGAGACAACTCATTACACTGACAAATGTTGCACACACTGACACATTTTGGATATTTTAATTCAATAATGACATATGGAATAATGTTCTGGGGTAACTCATCTTTAAGAAAGTCTTCGTTGCTCAGTAATGTGCTGAAAGAATAATATGTGGTGCTCATCTACAATCATCTTTCAGACATCTGTTTAAGGAGTTGGGAACTCTGACTACTACTCAAAAATGGTTCAAATATCTGTAAGCACTATGGGACTTAACATCTGAATTCGTCACTCGCTACTGCTTCACACTATATTTATTCCCTCGTGAGATTTGCTGTTAGTAATCCACTACAGTTCAAAAGGAATAACAATCCATATAATTACAACACTAGAAGAAAAAATGATATTCTTTACTCCACATTAAGGTTGTCCTTAGCACAGAAAGGGGTGCACAAAACTGCAACAAAAGTTTTGATCACTTACCAGGTGATATAAAATGTGTGGCAGACAGCAAACTAAAATATGAAAACGAACTGAGAAAGTTCTCCTTTACAAATCCTTCTGTTCTGTAGAAAAATTTCTATTATTGTAATATGTAAAAGGTGGTGGTCAGGAATTACTAACTGACAACTGTATACCTTTCATCTTTTTGTGAAAAAAGGAAAAAAAAAACATTGCAATGTTCAGAATGTAGCCATATGTACAAATTAATTTGTGATGTGAATATAAAATGACTCATTCCACACAGTACGATTTATTGTGCAAAGTCGCCTATGGAACATGAAACTAACTAACTAAAATGAATATGTGAAAATGTGCAATAACTTATGGCCTGCAAACTGTCAATGAAAATTTTATCATCTGTAAGATCACCTGACAGTAATTCATCAATACTCATCATAAAAAATCACTGCACTCTCCTTCATCAATCCTAATCTTCTAGAACACTATAAGGGTAAGTCAAAAATTATCTGCAATGTTGACATAAGTGTTCTTACATTGTTCATACTCACCTCTGTCCACGTGTATTTTATTATTGTGCTGTTGTGGTCCTGCTATGAAGGTTTAATCCTAATTCCTCTATTAGTCTTCCTTTTGTTGCAGATAGATCATGGCCACTCAATTTGAAGCTTGAAGCAAAGAGGAACAATGAGCAGTGATCTGGTTTTTGTGGTGCTTCGTGTATAGGTGGCTGCAGTCCATCAAAGACTTTTGGCACAACATGGGAATGGTGCGTTGCTGCAACAGAGTTTCTACAAATGGACTGCAAATTTCAAAACTGGTCGCACATGAGGAAGGAGTTGGAGGACCACCCACAGCCATAAATGATGACAACAATTAGCGTGTATGTGACATGATTCTGATAGACTGAAGAGAAACTACTGATGAAGTGGCATATAATCTGCAAATTAGTCATGATTCTGCCAACGAAATCATTCACAAAAGACTTGGGTTTCACAAAGGGTGTGCAACATGGGTCTTGAAAATGGTTCAAATGGCTCTGAGCACTATGGGACTTAACATCTATGGCCATCAGTCCCCTAGAACTTAGAACTAATTAAACCTAACTAACCTAATGACATCACACAACACCCAGTCATCACGAGGCAGAGAAAATCCCTGACCCCGCCGGGAATCGAACCCGGGCGCGAGAAGCGAGAACGCTACCGCACGACCACGAGATGCAGACATGGGTCTTGAAAGAACTCACACTGTTGCATGAACAAATGCGCTTAAACATCTACCAATAACATTTGTATCGCTATAGTAACGAACGTGACGGCGTCTTAGACAAAATAATCACTGGTAAGGAGACATGAATACACAATAACGAGACAGAGAGTAAATGGCAGAGTATGCAATGGAAACATCCACAATCGCCCAGCAGGAAAAAGTTCAAAACCTACCTGATGCGTACTGTTTGTTTTGGATGCATAAGGCCCAGTTGTGGAAATTAGCAGTAGAGTGGCACAGCAATAAAAAAGTGTGCATTACAGTGAGATGCTTGCAACTAGCATCACACACGGCGTGCAGGCATAGTTTTCTATTTGTAGCATCGTTCCCAACGTTGATCGAGGTCCTCTGGTTTGGAGCAGAATCGAAGGTCTAAACCAGAGGCTCAGACGACTCTGCAGTAGTATCGGATGCTAATTTCTCGACCTCCGTTATCGGATACAGAATTTCAAGTGTCCCTTTGTAAAGAAACGGGCTGTATTAGATCATGTGGAGTACCCGATACAGCAGGTTCCATAGTTTGCGATACACGCTAAAACAGATGTCGGTAGTGTATAAGGACGCTTAGTGAATAAGGTCACTTAGTGCAACAATATGAAATAGTTGTAACGAAAACGTTAAACAGTGTCACAGACCAATTAATATACATTCTTAATCTGGTAAAGTAATGTACTAGGATAAGTCATTATCAATTTTATATGAATTTCGGAATGTTTTGAAGAGAAAGAACAAATTCTCGAATCAGTGTTAATAGTGTATAGATGTTAATAACCTTTTTCATTCAGTTTTGTAATTATAATTCAGTTACTAAAATTCATTGTTTACCATAATGCAAATTGATTGTGTAAACCATTAATTTTGGAAAAGGTTAACATTTATGTATCTTTAAGAGTCAGGACAACTTATTCTTACTGAAATCACCGACTAAAAATCTGTAATTAAACTCTTAATTAATGTTTGTGGAACATTCTATAGAAAAATTCAGTGCAATGTACACATATAACGAAAACTAGGGGATATTCGTTTAAACGGGACACATAACCTGATTCAGAAAGACAATTTGTATCATAAATAACGTTAGAAGAACGATCTATGAATTTTTTTAAAACAATTTAAAGATTTTTCTGACGTTTCGCCAACACGAGTGGCCGGCATTGTCATAGCTTCACACTCCATTGCCGGTGGTGAACTGGAACCGAGCTCGCGGCCGCAGACTACGTATATGTACTTGGCGCACCAACGTCCGAGGGCTTCTCCGCGGTCATTTCCGTGGACATTGGCGCGCCAGGTACATATAGTCTGCGGCCGCGAGCTCGGCTCCAGTTCACCACTGGCAATGGAGAGTGAATCTTTGACAATGCCAGCCACTTGTGTTGGCGAAACGTCAGAAAAATCATTAGATGAACGTCGGCCGAAAAACCCGAGACAGAAGCCAATAGGCAGTTTGTCAACAAGTGGCCACGAAAGCCTTAACAATTTTGTATGATTTAAAGATTTTGTGATGTACGAAGTTATTCCGCATTTTAGCCTTCAAATGTTGTAAAAAGTCATTTTGAACGTTTGAATTGTAATTTTGATGTTGTAGAAATATTACCAGCTCAAAACTGTTTCATAAAATCGCATAATTAATTAAAGTATGTAAAGATATTCGAGAATGTTCTGTACTGAGTAATAAGAACTAAATTGTTAACTGTATGTATGTTTCATAATTGTATGTTCTCGTTTTAATTTCTACTAAAACTCTGTAATGTAATTTTTGCTGGATTAACTTATTGCAATGGTTATATCAAACATGAAATAACATAATAATGTCATAAATACACCTTGTCCAAAGCTTGAAGTGCATGCAGTTAGCGTACTATCTGGTATGTTCCGGGTTCTGGGAAGTTGTGACAGTCAGCTGTTGTATACGTGTGCAATAAGGAAGTGTTGTCAACAGATTAATTGGTATACGTCTGGTAGTGGCCCAGGACTTTCTGCAGCGAAGTTATCACCTCCAAAAATGTAAAACATGGTACGATCAGCTGTACTATGTTAAACCTGAATTTATGGGATTGCTACGTTAGATTTGGTGAATGGAGCTGGTATGAGAAGTTACGTTAGATTTGATGTTGGAGCTGGGATTCTGGACCTGGTTCGTTTTACCCTTAATAGGTCAGGCGTGCACTGCACGCAGGAAGCTGCTACTAAGGTAGCGGAGTACATGTGGCATGCACATGTAGTGTTGCCAACTTAGAGGATTTTCCACTAAAACTGGTGATTTATACCCTCCTTTTAGTGGCGAAATATCGCCTCTAGTGGCTGGTGGATTTTATAATTGTTTAGTAGAATTCAGTTTCAGTTGCTGAAAATGCGATCTCTCAAACACTAATCTATTTATATGTTTCAAAATATGTTATTTCCACTTTATTTGATTCCAGGAGTATTTAACTGTCACTGTGAAGACAACACTGATGCATTACAATGTGACATCAAACGAACCATCACACTCCATAGACTACATGCGGGGATTCCCTGTGGAATGAACAGTATTTAGTAGCACTTAGCTAATAGTTCGTTTCACGAGCAAAGGCGGCTTGTGCAGGTGCAGGGCTGCAGCAACCGCTTTGAAACGATGGCCGCGCACTTCTTTTATTGTCCCTTCGAACAACCACTGAGTATGTCATGTAAGATGTGCAGAAAAAGTAATTCGACTGTCGTCGTTCGTGGTGTGCACTATACAATTGTGATTCTCAGTTTATGGTATTATTTCACGACTTCATACGAGTATAACTATGACAAAACCACAATATACTCAAAAGTTTCGGGATTCTTGGCTTCAAGACCCACATTTAAGTCATTGAAAGTATTACAGGTCAGGTAATGAAGTGCAAATTTTGTAGTACAATTTTATGTACAGCAACCGTAGACATCTGAAGTACCTTGGGATGTTAAAGAAGCATCTACAAAATAAAAAAGTAAGCAACGTATTTTTTTTAAATTGATTAGTCATTCATTGATCGGTTTTACACCTTTGACCACCCTTTGACTAAGTAAATTGTTGCAGTTTGTAACTTTTGCTTTTAAGTCAGAGTCCATTGGCAATAAAAAAAAAGGAAGAAGCAAGACTTACATTATTCACAGCTATGCATACTAGCATATCTGTAGTCGATCATTTGCGATGGATGATTAATCACAGTCACGAAAAAGACATCGAAAAAGTTCAGCTGCACCGAGCTGAGTGCACCTCAGTTATAAAAATATCTTAGCGCTGCATTTCACTGACGTTCTCTAACAAGATTGCAAAGATCAACTATTTAGTTTATTACAGTAAATTACATAAAAAAATAGCACCTACATATCTTGATCTTGCTGAACTGCACGAGTGTAATCCTAAAGCTATTGTCTCTGCTATAAAGAAGACACTCCAATGATTCGTTTTATGACTTGGAAATTGAATGGCATTGGTACAGATAATGCCTCTGTCTTGGATGGAGTAAATAATGGAGTATTGACGAAATTGAAAGAAGAGGTATCACTCATGATTTAACTTCATTGATTGTGCCATTCCTTGCAACTGGCTCTTTCAGCTGCTGCAAAGGAATTTTTACCGAGAAATTTGGAGTTTTTAATTTTAAGAGACATATAATTGGTTTAATCGCTCCTCTTCCTGACATTCTCTTTACAAGCAGCTAAAGTGTTAATTATGCATGTATTTAATTTTTATATGGTCGAAGTAGAGACGATATAAAATGTAGACTGGCAATGACAAGGAAAGCGTTTCTGAAGAAGGGGAATTTGTTAACATCGAGTATAGATTTAAGTGTCAGGAAGTCGTTTCTGAAAGTATTTGTATGGAGTGTAGCCATGAATGGAAGTGAAACATGGATGATAAATAGTTTAGACAAGAAGAGAATAGAAGCTTTCGAAATGTGGTGCTACAGAAGAATGCTGAAGATTGGATGGGTAGATCACATAACTAATGAGGACGTATTGAATAGAACTGGAGAGAAGAGAAATTTGTGGCACAACTTGACTAGAAGAAGGGATCGGTTGGTAGGGCATACTCTGAGGCATCAAGAGATCATCAATTTAGTATTGGATGGCAGTGTGGAGGGTAAAAATCGTAGAGGGAGACCAAGAGATGAATACACTAAACAGATTCAGAAAAACGTAGGTTGCAGTAGGTACTGGGAGATGAAGAAGCTTGCACAGGATAGAGTAGCATGGTGAGCTGCATCAAACCAGTCTCAGGACTGAAGACCACAACAACAAAAACATCCAATATTAATTGAAATAAATAGAGTCAATAAAATGTTCGAGTTGAAATATACAGATCACACCAAACTCTTTGATGAGTTGACCAACCTGATAGATATGCCTGTCAGCAAACTTACGTTACCTGCAAATAAAGTTAATATTTTTACTTAAAATAACAGTAATTTTTTCGATCATAGATGTTGTCTGGGATTCCGCTTTGAAAAGCAGTTGCTTGAAATGGGAGAAAAAGGATTACCATGGGAAGATGAAGAGATGTTGCGTAATTGGTGCATAACATTTATAGTCAGTTTGATTGAAGAAATAAAAAACAGGTTACAAGAAAATTTGACACTGATGAAAAAAGGTCCAGAATAAGTGTTGAACTAGCACTTAACCACAAAACAGAAAATCTAATTGTTATAACGGCTCAGTTCGATTAAAGTGTTGAATTTATAGCAAGAGTGGGTGATCAGTGGCGACAAATTCACTTGTCGAACTGGAATGAGACCAAAGACACAAAAAAAAGTAAAATGAGGTATAGAATTTCAAAGACGCTCAAGGGAATACAGATTTGAATCATTAGCGACTTTTGCGATTACTCACCTAATACTACTTCATTTCAATGCTGATGTTGAGAGACTATTTAACAGTACGAGTGTAATATAAAACAAGCAGAGGAATAGAATGAAAATAAATATTTTAAGTGCTATATTAAGAATACGCTGCAGTGTGATGTTGGAAGGTATATGCTGCAACGAATATGAAATACCAAGAAATGTTGTAAAACAAATCGGTACCAAAGAATCATATCAATCTGAAACCGACGATAATGATACAGACGAATATGATTCATCTGAAGAAGATTAATTCAATTAAATCATTTTGGCTATGTTCCTGATGTCTTACTGATTTATGTATTGTATGTTCATTCAATGATTGTGAATATTTTATTACTTAATAATAAAGGAAACTATTTGCTAATATATATACTGTTCTCCTTCACAATAATTTTAAAAAATTAGTGGGAATTTTAGTGATTATGAGAGTAGGCGCATTTTTGTTATTGGTTTTTGCACTTGAAACTGGTGGGCAGCTCACTTCAACTGTTGGCAACACTATGCACATGAGGCCTTTTTAGTTTAGAGAAACCCTACCTTGGGATCAAAGACGATTTGTCTGATAATTTAGCCAAAAAGTTCGTCGTCGCAAATCAGAGATATAAAAGGTTAATATGATTTTAGTTAACTGCAGGAGCATCCAAGGAAAGGTTCCAGAATTAGTATTGCTTACTGGAGGTTATAAAACACAGATAGTACTGGGAAAAGAAAGTTGGTTGAAGCCGGATGTTAGTACCAACGAAATCCTAAGATCAGTTTGAAATAATTGTCCTAAGGATAGGTTAGTCGTCAAAGGTGGCGGCGTGTTTAATGTAGTAGAGAATGCGATAAAATCTAGCGACGTTATCACGGGTTCCGATAGTGAATATATGTGGGTGAAGTAAAGTATCGAATATCGTTCAAAAATGGTAATCAGGTGCTTTTATAGACCGCCTGTGTTACGAGCTCTAGTTGTAGAGCTGTTCGGACAGAACTTTCAGAATATCGTCTGTAATTTTCCTGATCATGCCATTGTAGTAGCGGGTGACTTCAACTTTCCAGGTATACGTTGGGAAGACTGGTGCCAAAGACAAGGATTTGCGTGACATTGTTCTGGATGTCTTGTCCGGAAATTAGTTTGAGCAAATAGTTAGAGAACCAACTCGTGAGGATTACATCTTAGACCTTCTGGCAACAAACAGACCTGAACTTATCGAAGCAGATACCATAGACAAAGGTATCAGAGCCCATAAGACTGTGATACCTTCTACGGCAACGGGTCTGATAACGAACATTAAGAAAGGTAGGAAGATATTTTTGCATAGCAAGAGTGACAGGATGCGAATTTCAGAGTATCTGAGCAGTTAGAATGAAATATTCGTATATTGTTAAAAACAGTCTTGGTTGCAATTTTAGTTTTTTTTATTTTTCAACGACGCGTTTCGCCTTATTTAGGCATCTTCTGGTTATCTTTTCTAGATGGACGCGAGAGGCACCAAGATCTGCATAATGCGTTACCGTTCACAGGAGCGAGTAACAGTAAGATGGGGTTTCAGGTAGCATAATGTGCCACAGCGTCGTGAGCCAGAAGATGCCTAAATAAGGCGAAACGCGTCGTTGAAAAATAAAAAACTAAAATTGCAAACAAGACTGTTTTTAACAATATACTGTTAAGCACTGGTTTGTTGTTATGCCACATATGGACTGGAAGAATGAAATATTCGGTAATAAGGACGAAGATGTGGAGAACAAATGGAAAAAATTCAAAGGAATCGTGCAATATGACCTAAACAAATATATTCCGAGTAAAGTCTTGTTGTTGTTGTTGTTGTTGTGGTCTTCAGTCCTGAGACTGGTTTGATGCAGCTCTCCATGCTACTCTATCCTGTGCAAGCTTCTTCATCTCCCAGTACCTACTGCAACCTACATCCATCTGAATCTGCTTAGTGATCCACGCTGCCCTCCAATGCTAAATTTGTGATCCCTTGATGCCTCAAAACACGTCCTACCAACCGATCCCTTCTTCTAGTCAAGTTGTGCCACAAACTTCTCTTCTCCCCAATCCTATTCAATACCTCCTCATTAGTTACGTGATCTACCCACCTTATCTTCAGCATTCTTCTGTAGCACCACATTTCGAAAGCTGCTATTCTCTTCTTGTCCAAACTGGTTATCGTCCATGTTTCACTTCCATACATGGCTACACTCCATACAAATACTTTCAGAAACGACTTCCTGACACTTAAATCTATACTCGATGTTAACAAATTTCTCTTCTTCAGAAACGATTTCCTTGCCATTGCCAGTCTACATTTTATATCCTCTCTACTTCGACCATCAACAGTTATTTTACTCCCTAAATAGCAAAACTCCGTTACTACTTTAAGTGTCTCATTTCCTAATCTAATCCCCTCAGCATCACCCGATTTAATTTGACTACATTCCATTATCCTCGTTTTGCTTTTGTTGATGTTCATCTTATATCCTCCTTTCAAGACACTGTCCATTCCGTTCAACTGCTCTTCCAAGTCCTTTGCTGTCTCTGACAGAATTACAATGTCATCGGCGAACCTCAAAGTTTTTACTTCTTCTCCATGAATTTTAATACCTACTCCGAATTTTTCTTTTGTTTCCTTTACTGCTTGCTCAATATACAGATTGAATAACATCGGGGATAGGCTACAACCCTGTCTCACTCCCTTCCCAACCACTGCTTCCCTTTCATACCCCTCGACTCGTAACTGCCATCCGCTTTCTGTACAAATTGTAAATAGCCTTTCGCTCCCTGTATTTTACCCCTGCCACCTTCAGAATTTGAAAGAGAGTATTCCAGTTAACGTTGTCAAAAGCTTTCTCTAAGTCTACAAATGCTAGAAACGTAGGTTTGCCTTTTCTCAATCTTTCTTCTAAGATAAGTCGTAAGGTTAGTATTGCCTCACGTGTTCCAACATTTCTACGGAATCCAAACTGATCTTCCCCGAGGTCCGCTTCTACCAGTTTTTCCATTCGTCTGCAAAGAATTCGCGTTAGTATTTTGCAGCTGTGACTTATTAAACTGATAGTTCGGTAATTTTCACATCTGTCAACACCTGCTTTCTTTGGTATTGGAATTATTATATTCTTCTTGAAGTCTGAGGGTATTTCGCCTGTCTCATACATCTTGCTCACCAGATGGTAGAGTTTTGTCATGACTGGCTCTCCCAAGGCCATCAGTAGTTCTAATGGAATGTTGTCTACTCCCGGGGCCTTGTTTCGACTCAGGTCTTTCAGTGCTCTGTCAAACTCTTCACACAGTATCTTATCTCCCATTTCATCTTCATCTACATCCTCTTCCATTTCCATAATATTGTCCTCAAGTACATCGTCCTTGTATAAACCCTCTATATACTCCTTCCACCTTTCTGCCTTCCCTTCTTTGCTTAGAACTGGGTTGCCATCTGAGCTCTTGATATTCATACAAGTGGTTCTCTTCTCTCCAAAGGTCTCTTTAATTTTCCTGTAGGCAGTATCTATCTTACCCCTAGTGAGACAAGCCTCTACATCCTTACATTTGTCCTCTAGCCATCCCTGCTTAGCCATTTTGCACTTTCTGTCGATCTCATTTTTGAGACGTTTGTATTCCCTTTTGCCTGCTTCATTTACTGCATTTTTATATTTTCTCCTTTCATCAATTAAATTCAATATTTCTTCTGTTACCCAAGGATTTCTATTAGCCCTCGTCTTTTTACCTACTTGATCCTCTGCTGCCTTCACTACTTCATCCCTCAGAGCTACCCATTCTTCTTCTACTGTATTTCTTTCCCCCATTCCTGTCAATTGTTCCCTTATGCTCTCCCTGAAACTCTCTACAACCTCTGGTTTAGTCAGTTTATCCAAGTCCCATCTCCTTAAATTCCCACCTTTTTGCAGTTTCTTCAGTTTCAATCTGCAGTTCATAACCAATAGATTGTGGTCAGAATCCATATCTGCCCCTGGAAATGTCTTACAATTTAAAACCTGGTTCCTAAATCTCTGTCTTACCATTATATAATCTATCTGATACCTATTAGTGTCTCCAGGATTCTTCCAGGTATACAACCTTCTTTTATGATTCTTGAACCAAGTGTTAGCTATGATTAAGTTATGCTCTGTGCAAAATTCTACAAGGCGGCTTCCTCTTTCATTTCTTCCCCCCAATCCATATTCACCTACTATGTTTCCTTCTCTCCCTTTTCCTACTGACGAATTCTTAAGGGATGGGAAAGACCCACCATGGTATAATAGCCATGTTAGAAAACTGCTACATAAACAAAGAGAACTTCACCTCAGATTGCAAAGAAGTAAAAACCTAGCTGACAAACAAAAGCTGCACGAGGCAAATATGAGTATAAGGAGAGCAATGAGAGAAGCATTCAATGACTTTAAAAGTAAAATATATATGAAGGTAGTATCTTTTACCAAAAGAATAGACACCATTAATGACCGTGCAGCTTCTCTAGAATGAAATGATAGTTAAATCGACATCCTAAGTGCAAACAGGAGTTGATATACATCATTGGGGACATGTTGAATATGTGTGACCCAACCGGGACTCGAACCCAGGATCACCCACTTACATGGCAGACGCTCTATGCATCTGAGCCACAGAGGAAGGGCACCTGCACGGACTTATCCCTTGCACGCCTCCAGTGAGACCCACTTTCCCAACATGTCGACTTGGTAGATTAATCTGCCATGAGTAATGAGTGTGATAGGAAAATATCTATTAGGCGCACTCCGTTGTAGTGGTGTGGACATGTTGGGAAAGTGGGTTTCACAGGGAGCGTGCAAGGGATAAGTCCCTGCAGGTGCAGTATCCTCTGTGCTCTCGGTGGTTCAGATGGATAGAGCATCTGCCATGTAAGCAGGAGATCCCCAATTATATATATCAACGCCTGTTTGCAGCTAGGGTGTCGATTTAATTATCATTTCATTAAAAGCAAAGTTTTGTCAACCGATCAGAGTAAAAACCCTAAGAGGTTTTGCTCATATGTAAAATCACTAAGTGGATCAAAATTATCTTTTTATTCACTCAGTGACCACACTGTCGCCGAAACGGAAAATTACAGAGAGAAGGCCTAAATACTGAATTCATTCTTCCAAAATTGCTTCACCACGGAAGATCGTAACATGGTCCCTCCCCTCAATTGTCGTACAAACGTCAAAATGGCAGATATTGAGATACCCGATCGCGCAATAGATAAACAACTACAATCGCTTAGTAGTGGAAAGGCGTCAGGAACAGATAAGATATCTATAAGATTCTACAAATATTATGCGAAAACCTTGCTTCCCTTCCAGCAGTAATTTATCCTAGATCGCTTGAGCAACGAAAGGTAACTAGTGACTGGAAGACAGTGCGGGTCATTCCGGCTTTTAAGAAGGGCCGTAGAACAGATGCACACAATTATACAGGGTGTTACAAAAAGGTACGGCCAAACTTTCAGGAAACATTCCTCACAGAGAAATAAAGAAAAGATGTTATGTGGACATGTGTCCGGAAACGCTTAATTTCCATGTTAGAGCCCATTTTAGTTTCGTCAGTATGTACTGTACTTCCTCGATTCACCGCCAGTTGGCCCAATTGAAGGAAGGTAATGTTGACTTCGGTGCTTGTGTTGACAGGCGACTCATTGCTCTACAGTACTAGCATCAAGCACATCAGTACGTAGCATCAACAGGTTAGTGTTCATCACGAACGTGGTTTTGCAGTCAGTGCAATGTTTACAAATGCGGAGTTGGCAGATGCCCATTTGATGTATGGATTAACACGGGGCAATAGCCGTGGCGCGGTACGTTCAGACGTTCGAAGCAATTGATCGGCGTCTTATGGAGCACGGAACATTCCAGCCTATGACTCGCGACTGGGGAAGACCTAGAACGACGAGGACACCTGCAATGGACCAGGCAATTCTTCGTGCAGTTGACGATAACCCTAATGTCAGCGTCAGAGAAGTTGCTGCTGTACAAGGTAACGTTGACCACGTCACTGTATGGAGAGCGCTACGGGAGAACCAGTTGTTTCCGTACCATGTACAGCGTGTGCAGGCACTATCAGCAGCTGATTGGCCTCCACGGGTACACTTCTGCGAATGGTTCATCCAACAATGTGTCAATCCTCATTTCAGTGCAAATGTTCTCTTTACGGATGAGGCTTCATTCCAACGTGTTCAAATTGTAAATTTTCACAATCAACATGTGTGGGCTGACGAGAATCCGCACGCAATTGTGCAATCACGTCATCAACACAGATTTCCTGTGAACGTTTGGGCAGGCATTGTTGGTGATGTCTTGATTGGGCCCCATGTTCTTCCACCTACGCTCAATGAAGCACGTTATCATGATTTCATACGGGATACTCTCTACCTGTGCTGCTAGAACATGTGCCTTTACAAGTACGACACAACATGTGGTTCATACACGATGGAGCTCCTGCACATTTCAGTCGAAGTGTTCGTACGCTTCTCAACAACAGATTCGGTGACCGATGGATTGGTAGAGGCGGACCAATTCCATGGCCTCCACGCTCTCCTGACCTCAACCCTCTTGACTTTCATTTATGGGGGCATTTGAAAGCTCTTGTCTACGCAACCCCGGTACCGAATGTAGAGACTCTTCGTGCTCGTATTGTGGACGGCTGTGATACAATACGCCATTCTCCAGGGCTGCATCAGCGCATCAGGGATTCCATGCGACGGAGGGTGGATGCATGTATCCTCGCTAACGTAGGACATTTTGAACATTTCCTGTAACAAAGTGTTTGAAGTCATGCTGGTGCGTTCTGATGCTGTGTGTTTCCATTCCATGATTAATGTGATTTGAAGAGAAGTAATAAAATGAGCTCTAACATGAAAGGTAAGCGTTTCCGAACACATGTCCACATAACATATTTCTTTCTTTGTGTGTGAGGAATGTTTCCTGAAAGTTTGGCCATACCTTTTTGTAACACCCTGTAGACCTATACCTTTGAAGTCAGTCTGTTGTAGAATCATGGAACACACTTTATGCTCAATAATTATGACCTTCTTGGAGAAAGGAAGTCTACTCTGCAAAAATTTACATGAATTCCGCAAACAGAGATCCTGCGAAACTCAGCACGCTCTGTTCCTCCATGTGATCCGCAGTGACGTAGACAATGATGCTCAGGTTGATGCCGTGTTCCTTGACTTCAGGAAGGCATTTGACAGCGTCCTGCACTGCCGTTTAATGACCAAAAAAAAAAAGAGCTCATCGAGTATCGGAGCACATTTGCGACTGGATTCAAGCCTTCCTTGCAGACATAACGCAACACAAATACGACAGATGTAAAGGTACACTCCTGAAAATGGAAAAAAGAACACATTGACACCGGTGTGTCAGACCCACCATACTTGCTCCGGACACTGCGAGAGGGCTGTACAAGCAATGATCACACGCACGGCACAGCGGACACACCAGGAACCGCGGTGTTGGCCGTCGAATGGCGCTAGCTGCGCAGCATTTGTGCACCGCCGCCGTCAGTGTCAGCCAGTTTGCCGTGGCATACGGAGCTCCATCGCAGTCTTTAACACTGGTAGCATGCCGCGACAGCGTGGACGTGAACCGTATGTGCAGTTGACGGACTTTGAGCGAGGGCGTATAGTGGGCATGCGGGAGGCCGGGTGGACGTACCGCCGAATTGCACAACACGTGGGGCGTGAGGTCTCCACGGTACATCGATGTTGTCGCCAGTGGTCGGCGGAAGGTGCACGTGCCCGTCGACCTGGGACCGGACCGCAGCGACGCACGGATGCACGCCAAGACCGTAGGATCCTACGCAGTGCCGTAGGGGACCGCACCGCCACTTCCCAGCAAATTAGGGACACTGTTGCTCCTGGGGTATCGGCGAGGACCATTCGCAACCGTCTCCATGAAGCTGGGCTACGGTCCCGCACACCGTTAGGCCGTCTTCCGCTCACGCCCCAACATCGTGCAGCCCGCCTCCAGTGGTGTCGCGACAGGCGTGAATGGAGGGACGAATGGAGACGTGTCGTCTTCAGCGATGAGAGTCGCTTCTGCCTTGGTGCCAATGATGGTCGTATGCGTGTTTGGCGCCGTGCAGGTGAGCGCCACAATCAGGACTGCATACGACCGAGGCACACAGGGCCAACACCCGGCATCATGGTGTGGGGAGCGATCTCCTACACTGGCCGTACACCACTGGTGATCGTCGAGGGGACACTGAATAGTGCACGGTACATCCCAACCGTCATCGAACCCATCGTTCTACCATTCCTAGACCGGCAAGGGAACTTGCTGTTCCAACAGGACAATGCACGTCCGCATGTATCCCGTGCCACCGAACGTGCTCTAGAAGGTGTAAGTCAACTACCCTGGCCAGCAAGATCTCCGGATCTGTCCCCCATTGAGCATGTTTGGGACTGGATGAAGCGTCGTCTCACGCGGTCTGCACGTCCAGCACGAACGCTGGTCCAACTGAGGGGCCAGGTGGAAATGGCATGGCAAGCCGTTCCACAGGACTACATCCAGCATCTCTACGATCGTCTCCATGGGAGAATAGCAGCCTGCATTGCTGCGAAAGGTGGATATACACTGTACTAGTGCCGACATTGTGCATGCTCTGTTGCCTGTGTCTATGTGCCTGTGGTTCTGTCAGTGTGATCATGTGATGTATCTGACCCCAGGAATGTGTCAATAAAGTTTCCCCTTCCTGGGACAATGAATTCACGGTGTTCGTATTTCAATTTCCAGGAGTGTATTTGCAGAATGACTTCCAGAGAATTAATGAATGGTGCAGGCTCTGGCAGTTGGTCCTGAACGTAAATAAATGTAAGATATTGCGCGTACATAGGAAAAGAAATCCACTACTGTGTAGCTACACTATTGATGACAAACTACTGGAAACAGTCACTATCTGCCGTAAAATATCTAAGAGTACCTATCTGGAGCGACCTTAAGTGAAATGACCATATAAAACAAATTGTGGGAAAAGCGGATGCCAGACTCAGATTCATAGGAAGAATCTTAAAAAAATGTAACTCATCCACAAAGGAAGTGGCTTATAAGGCGCTTGTTCGACCAATTCTTGAATATTGTTATTCTATCTGGGATCCCTTCCAGATAGGACTGATTGAACAGATAGAAAAGATCCATCGAAAAGCGGCACGTTTAGCCGGCGCCTCCTACAAACGTCTTCCATAATGACCATGAGGAGAAAATTCGGGAAATTAGAGCCAATACAGACGCTTACCGACAATCATACTTCCCAAGCGTTATTCGCGAGTGGAATAGGGTTCGAGGATTCAGTTAGTGGTACAAAAAGTACCCTCCGCCACACACTATTAGGTGCCTTGCGCAGAATGATGTAGATAGGCTAAGACCTGTAATTTGAAGCAAATATTGAGGACTACTGTCAAATGGTGTGTTGTTGCACGAAATTGCCTCTCCACATACTGCTGTCTGCACTGCTGAAAGGCTCCAGGAATTCAACTTCGAAGTATTGGATCATACTATGTAAAGTCCTGATCTTGCCTCTTCTGACTACTACTTGTTTGGTCCACTCAAAGAGACATTAAGGGGCCGTCGATTCACCTTCGATCGAGGAGTAAAGGACACAGTGCGTGTGTGGCACGCTGCTCGGCCGAAAACCTTTATTTCTGAGGGTATCCGGAAGCTTGTGGAACAAGGGACCAAGTGCATTGAAAAGCAAAGGGGTGTTCACGGATGTGTCTCATTCATATTGCAATAAAAGGTATAGCTGCACTGCAGATAAGATCCTAATTATGTATTACTATTCACATTGAAAAAAACTATCATTGTTGGATGACTGACGTCTTATTAATAAAAGTATCTTAACACATGAACCATAGAACACATGGAAGTTGGCAGAGCACACAAGAAACTATTAACGACTAAATAAAAAAAGCAGCAAACCATTCACAGTGGGTAAATGAACGTCAGGGAACATGTCATTTCCGCACTTCCTGACACTAAGGCCCCCTTATGACGCGGTACAAATTCTCATGAATGGATTCATGCGGCAGGGGATTCTGGAATCCTTTTACATCAAATTCAAAAACTCCAAAACTCTTAAGAATTCAAGTTCCCTTGGTGTCACCACAATAATTCAAATCAGACACTGTCTCGTACACATCTGGCAACAGAAACAAATACATTTTAATTAGCAGACAAGGAATTACATTTTGAACCTTTAGCCCTCGTTAGCACAGCATTCACAAAGTCAATCTCATTCTCAAGAAAAAGAACCTCTGTAGTTGTGAACTCACTTTGCCTCACTAAAATTTACTTACTAATCCTATATTTTCAACAATGTCCCTGGTGGATTCCACATCTGTTTTACAATGGTCCTCCACAATCACATTAAAACCTATGTCTCGTTATTTATTTTCTATAAATAACCTTAACTTTGATCCATCTGTCGATTATTGCCTAAAACCCACTGTTTGATCAACAAATTCAGCTACAGGATCCTCCTGAACAGTTGTGACTACCACTATACCACAAGCAATGTATGGCACTACACTGTTGTGATATGCTTGGTATTAACAGTTATCATGCCACATCTGTAGCAAGTTCTTCAACCTTTGCAAAGCATTTTTCACATCGTTTCTGTTTCCTGAAATCTCTCTTTCCGCATTGACGTTTAATTCTTCAATTCTCTGCTCAAGACTTCGCAAAATTGTTGCATGACTAGTCACTTGCTCTTTAATCTAGCTCAGTACTTCCTGTTTTTGAACAGTATCTACCCACTCCCCCAGCTCAAATTGCTCCCTTCTTCCACAAACACTATCCTTCTTTCACTTAACAGTTTTAATTGCTTGAGATTAGCCTTCTCAATTTCTGGTAATCTACATGGGTGTAATGAAGAGCACTGCTCCCATTTTTTTTGTGAAAACTCTTAATTCTTTTTAATGAACCAAATGTTATTAATATTCTTCATCTTTATTTTTCATGTCCACATATTTGTCAACATAGTTACTTTGGCGACGAACACATTTCTCCCTACAAGAGACCTGTTTATTGATACCACCACTGCAGAATGTTTGGCTTTGTTGATGGAGCTACAACCTCACCACTGCTTGCATCGCTTCATCACTATCAAAGTGAAGTCCTCGAAGGTGTTTTCTACACTCTGTAAACAGATGTAGGGGCCAAGTCGCGACTGTATGGAGGATGATCGACAACAGTAAACGCAAGATGTCGAATTGTTGCAGATATCACTGCACTCTTGTGTCGTCTGGCATTGCTATGCTGAAGGAGAGGGCGCCCCATGTGTGGAGGAACTCTTAGAATTCGAAACTCGATTAGAGCACGCTGTTTTTCATAGGCCGACATAATTACACTACACACTGCCATGTGACAAGCTACAATGCGGAGCCTTCTAGTGGCTGAGAGTTGCAAATATGTAGACACAAAGAATAAAGATCGAGCACGTTAGTAAAGTTTGCTTTTTTAAAAAAAACATTGAATTGTCACATAAAGAATTCGGTGGCATTACTTTTCAGCATGTCCTCTCATTTAGTTCTGTTGCTTCCTTAAGGATATCTGCAGTGTGTTTTCTAATACAGGAGCATCTCCTCCAGTGAAATCTAGAAATTTTCTAAACAAACATTTAAAGAAAGACAACTTAGAGACTGAAGTAGCATGCAGCACATTGACATGAGTTCTATCCATCTGATACATCCAAAAAAAAAACATAGATACAGTATGTTCCAGAACTGTTGCGACAACTTCGAGGGGCTCTAGTGGGTGTCTCGAGGAACAAATTAATGATAGGAACCTGTGTCCAGAGACGACATCCCATGACACTACGGAGCGTCGAAAAAACGAGCCAGCAGCTGTGTAGAAAGGTGTTGTCTGCTATGAATGCAATGCCCTGTTGCCTTGGTGGATGATGGTTTCGGACACAGGTTTCCACTGCCAGTTAATTTTTCTCGTGTAACTTTTTGAAATCTCCAATAGTTTTCGGTATACAGGAGAAAAATAGTAGGCCTCCAAGGATTGACGATTCCTTTCGGGCAAGGACATGCAGCAGAGAGTTACAGACGTCTTCACACAGCAGGATATGTTGTTTTATGAAATTGGCGTCTTCAACTTTATGTGTCAATGGGATGATTGCCTCAATGCTGGTGACGATTTTCCCTGATTGCCATATTGATGCTGGAATGCACAGCATTCGAACAGAAACATTTTGATCAACCCTTACATGTGTTCGAAAATCACTTATCATTGCAAATCTTGACAAATTCCTTAAACTATTCACTATACCAAAGTATGACACCCCTTAGAAGTATTCACAAGTACCTTGAATCTCACCACACTGGCAAAGAACCTCAACATGAATCACAGAATCTCTAACTCACATCTGACCACTCAGTGCAACTGGAAGTTGATTGTGCAGGGAAGCACATGAAAATTTACTAAACTCAATTAAAAACATGAAACAAGGGTAAAAATATTCAGAAAAAGATTGCCACTTCATTGTTACTACACACAAACCTGTTTTTCATCATATCGCTCCAACATATTATTATGCAAGCACTCACAAATAATAATATCTCTTCACATAAAAAATATCTCCCAAAAGAATAGAACGACATTAGTTTGGCCATAAGCTATATAATTCCACCGACCCATATATGAGTGTAGCATTGCCCTCAACATGTACTAAACAGGATCCAAAAACAGTATATAAATAGCAAGATAGGTATACATATCAATTGTTATGTCAGTCTTTCATAAATAACACGGCACAAGAAGCAAATTGTTAGCATAAAAATTTTTGAAAATATAGAACTGAGAAGAATGGATCTAACAGTTACTCACTTGAGTATGTTTCAAGGTATATGTATTATCTGGTATTAATGCAGAAATGAAGGAATTAGTAATAACCATTTAGTAGAAACAGCATCAATATCTAGCCAATATAACACTTGCAAGAATGTTAACGATTCCACACAAATTCACCACTTTATGATCAAAAGATAATTCATTTGTACAAAACAATTATCTTATAAAATTCTGATAAGAAAACATATAGTACTTCCACTAGTAATTGAAAACATAAAAAGGTTTCATATCTTTGATTACACTGAACAGGCTCACACATTGCTCATAAAAAAATGTAACAAAATCAGAAATTTGCAGCAGAGCCTGTCATGAAATAATTATATTTGGAGCCAGACAGGCACAAGTAGACTACACAAAATATATTCCAATAGATATTTAACAGGTACAATGCAATCAAACGACAAATATTCACTGAGTGTGAATTACACAGTACTCACTCATGAGTACATTTACACTAACCTCAAAAATATTAAATTATATTAATTATGCAGAAAAGTGTGCCTACACATGCATAATCAGAAGTACAAAAATTCAGTATCCAGGCATGGTAAAGCCAGGTGTAAGCTATCAACTCCCTATTAAACTTTTGGATTACAAACAAGTGCTTATCCTTAAACATGGCAGGACAAAATGCATGGTATTATAACACTCTCTGACTACCATTAACGGAATGGAAAATGCTGAAGAAGGGGTATAGTCTGTTTTGTGCTACAAAATAATAGCATCGATAAACGAACATCTGAATGGATTCTGTGGTTGTACTAACTTGTGATAAGCTGATGCTGGGTTTCAAGAAAATGTAAGTAACCCATGTTGAAGGCAAGTTACATGCAGTGAACGTGCAAGATTCAACCTGTTAATCTAACCTTTTCGGTTAGAAATTTAAAAAATAAGGACACACTGCACTCTAGTAATAAATAAAGTGATATACTGGCAGCCTTCTCTTCATCTGTAGGCAATGACTTACTTTTTGACTTGAAACATATGTGGAGAAATTGTTGAGAGTTCTGGTGACTACAGTTTTGAGAAGCATATACAGGGTGATTCAGCTGCCTCTGTCTTGGTGTTCTAAGAAAGCCACAACACCTTCAAATACCATGAGCAAAATTTTCATATTCTCTCCCTTGCTGCATGCAAGCTGTTAGTCCTACAGAAAAGATGAACAGGACACTGTCATACCTTAGCAAAAGATCTGGCCAAGAACCAGAGAAAATTCTGATGCTATGTAAAATCGCTAAGCAGGTCTAAAGTTTCCAACTAGTCACTAGTTTATCTGCTGGTGTGGCAGGCGAAGATAGTGAAACGGATGCAAAAGTTTTAAATTTCACGTTTAAGAAATCGTCCAACCAGTAGAAACATACAAACATACCATCGCCTGACCATTTCACAGAGTCCTGTATCGGCGACATAGTAATAAACGTCTCTGGTATAGGGAAATAACAAAGAGTTCAAAACAAATAAGTCACCAAGACCGAATAGAATCCCAGTTCCGTTGTACAAAGCGTACTTCATGGAATTTGTCTCTTACTTAGCTTGCATTTATAGCGAATCTCTAGCCTAATGCAAAGTCCCAAGCGACTAGGAAAATGTGCAGGTGACTCCTGTATAGAAGAAGGGAAAGAATTACAGATCAATATCTTTAACATCAGTTTGCTGCAGAGTCCTTGAACATACCCTCTGTTGGAATGTAACAAATTTTCTTGAGGCTTAGAAGCTTATTTTCACGAATCAGCACAGTTTTAGGAAGCACAGCTCATGTGAAATACAGCTTCCCTTTTGTCGCATGATATATTTTGAACTGCGGATTAAGAGCAACAGACAGGTTCCATATTTTTAGACACAGTGCCCCACAGCAGACTGTTAACGAAAATACAAGCATAAAGACCAGGTTCTTAGGTATATGAGTGGCTGGAAGACTTTTTAAGTAACAGAACCCAGTATGTTGTCATTGACAGTGAGTGTTCCTGAGAGACAAGGGTATCATCAGGAGTACTGCATGGAAGTGTGACAAGACCATCATTGTTTTCTATAGACATAATGATACATTGAACATCGTGGGCAGTAATCTGCAGTTGTTCACTGATGATGCTGTGGTGTATGGGAATGTGTCGAAGATGAGTCGCTGTAGGATGATACTAGATGACTTAGATAAAATTTGTAGCTGGTGTGATGAATGGCAGCTGGATCTAAATGCAAAAAAATGCATGTTGACATGGATAAGTAGGTAAAAACCCACAATGTTCAAATACAGCATTAGTAGTGCCGTACTGCATAGACACTTCATTTAAGTATCTGGGTGCTATGGTGCAAAGCGATATGAATCAGTATGAGCATCTGAGGATTGTAGTAGAGAAGGTGAATAATGGACTTCAGTTTATTGAGTGAATCTTAGGAAAGTTTGCTTCATATTTAAAGAAGAGCACATATAAGTAAATATATTATAATGTATCTAGCACAATTTAACACGAAATGTAATTTTTTAGAACTGAAGGAAAAACCACAAAAAAATCACGAAATCTCAAACCGGAAACAAAAGTCTGCCAAAAAGTCAGTTTCAGTAACAAAAACCACTCAAATCAGTGCAAATGGATAACAATCGCTTTTCAATCATTAAACAGTTTTTCGTGTTTTTAAACATTTTCATGATATTTTTCATGTATTTTCACCAATAATAATGTTTGTGTCATTTGTCCCAAGATTCTTCATATATGTTCCAAATATTTCAAAGAAAAAATCATAGAATTTCAAGCATTAAATATAAGTATAAAATTTTCAAATCAATTCCTTGTTTCCAATTCTTGTTTTGTTAATAAGAAAATGGAAAACTCAATTAAACATGTAATAAATTTTTCACTTCTGTAACTCATTTCTTTCCTAAAAAATTTATTGCAATATTTTTTCATTATAAATGATTCTCTTCAATGTACTGGAAGACTTTGAAAATTTTTACATTAAATGTATTCTAAAAGATACGTCAGAGGTGTTATCTGATAAATCTATGGAAATGTTTAATATCACACACACATTCTGTATTGAAAATTACGATGGAAAAATGATTGGTGTCATAAGTTTAAAGAATTATTACGATGGCTGGAAATATAGCTTATCTATCAAAGAACTTAAAATTGATTTATTCTGTATGGATAACATAAATATACTAAATGTGAATTTTATAAAAATTAAAATTATATCAAATGTTAATTTTATGTAATTGTACAATTTTAGAATGTCCATATGGTAGTGCATCTACTTTATTGTTCAAAACACATCTTTTATCATTATGTGGACTTCGTGTGTTCTCATAGAATTAAATTCATTGTACTATATTGTTCAATATTATTAAAAAACAATCTTTGTAATCTTATAAGATTTTTTATTTTCAACAATGTATTCCTTAACTCCTTTTGAATTATTCTTCTCAGTATCACATATTTTACAAGAATACATTTTTGACCTTAAACCACAAAATTCTTTCATTACATTCATCTTTCATTTTACCAATTACTTTGTTATTTACTTGAGGAACATAGTAAGTATTGTCTTTTGGATTACCACTTTTATGAAATTTATCAGAAATTTGCTTCATATCTTCATGAAAATCCTCTATTTCTATATTATAAATGTAACTGTCAGAATCTTGATGACAAAATTGAGTTTTCTCCACATTTTGGTTCCATAACATTAGAGTGAAAACTATACATAAATTATTTCCAGAAATGAAGTATGCTCATTCTACAGTAAATCGGTTTCTTGAACATCATTTTTGTTTTATGCATGTGAATAGCTGCAAGATTTTCATTAAATATTGTTCTTCCTTTGAAATTAGGTTTTGCTATAAATTTTTCAAATTTCTCTTGCATTTATACTATTTTTATATGCTCTCTGTTTCCAATATTTTCTATCGTTTTTCCAAATACAAAATTATTCATTTACTTGTAAAATGTTTCCAAAAGCATTTTGTTCTTATTTGATCTATATTAACTATAATATTATTTAATCTACAATGTTGAGAGAATATTTGAGTATGATGAGTTAATTAATGTTCATCTGTGTTCACATAAATTTAATGACATTTTTAAGCAATAAATGAATGTTTTTGGAATGTGGAATCAAAATTTTAAATCAAAGATTGATAAAAAAATAATTAAAAAAATATAAGGAATATATATTTTCACCAACTAACAGAAAAATGCATTTTATTATTAAGGCAAGTTTGTTGTTTTTGGTTATGTCTATGAATGACGCCATTTATTAGGAAAAAATGTTAATAATTTTCAGCTTATTTTTTAGACAGTAAAACGATGCTGTATAATCCAGATACATTGATAAATATAAATGATTTACCATTTCATTTTATACTCCTATATTTGCAGAGATTCAATTCGGATTTTTTATCTGTTTTATAAAAGTTTTGGGTATTAAATGGAAGTGATCAATAAAGTAGAGAAGCAATCTTCTCACTGTGTCAGACCAAATATGAAACAGAATTATACAGAAGATGGCCTTTGGACGGTTTGTAGACAGTGTTTTAAAGACTATCTTAAGGAACGATGAATCATTGTATGTATCTTGTGTGAATGTGGAAAATATATTACTAAATGTTACAACAAAGTACATTTATAAATATTTCCAACGACAATAACTCACAGAGGTTATTATCGATAGAAAATTACGAACAAATTGAGTGTGACAAAAAACAAAGGAAAGTGCTAAATTGCAAGAAATTAAAGATTTTCATTGTTTCTAATCAAATCCATCATTTAAAGACAAATATATTAG
The DNA here is from genome assembly GCF_023898315.1 of Schistocerca nitens. NCBI lineage: Eukaryota > Metazoa > Arthropoda > Insecta > Orthoptera > Acrididae > Schistocerca > Schistocerca nitens. Next base: position 663,257,343 of record NC_064616.1, on the reverse strand, counting down.
GATATGTGAAAATGGTGTTTGAGAGTATAACAGAAAAAGGAAGTAGTATTATGAGAATTAAATTCAATTTCATCACAGTTAACTACTAAATGCATCAACTGTCAAGAAATTAAAATTCTTTATTGTTTTTGCTTTAATGCATCATCTAACGGCAAATATCAAGTAAATGTAAAAATTGTACTCTAGCGTATATAAAAAAAAAGAAGCATTATAATAGAAATCAGTTGAACTCAATTAAATTTATTTTTAAAAATTTTAAAAATCTGTAATTCCCTTATTTACGATTCAAATAAATTTTTTCTCTTATAAATAATAAAGAAATGAGGTCGTAGAAAGTCAGCTTGAACCCTATTGATGATTATTTAAAATCTTGACAAAATTTATTTTTATCTTGATGTCAATTAAATTTACCTTTATCTTATAGTTAGTTAATTTATAATAATATTTTATCATTTCAATTTCTATTTTTCTTATATTTAATTCTTATTTAATAATTTCCGTATTTTTTAATTCTGTTATTTTTAATTTTTCTAATAAAATTTTTCTTTCTATAAATGCAGAAAAAAATCGAGAGAGATCACAGTTGCTCAACTTAGTGATTCTTGAAAAAGAAATAATTTAACTGAATATAGTAGATTGAGAGAAAATGATTTAATTACATTTATAATTAAACATCATAAACTGAAGACAAATTCTTATACTCAGCAACCTTATTTTGAAATTGAGATTGATGATGAAGTTTTAAAAGTGATTAAACTAAACAAAAGAAAGAAACATTTTCTATTACTCTATTTAGAAAACAAACATTAGAAAAGCAGTTAATCAATATGTAGTTAATAAAGTCTATGGAAACAGATTACAAACTAGGAATTTTCAGAGCAATCCAAAAGTGTTTGATCCAAATTTCTTTTAAAATGAATGAAAACGAGAAATTATGGAATTAGTGGAACAAAATTTATCATTACATATTGGATCTAAAATAAATTTTGTACCTTTTTGTGACCAAAAGATGACATCCCTTGATTCTGAAAAAGCAAATGTGAAATAATCTAGAGTGGAATTTAAATTTCAAATACATAATTATACAATCATCAATGAAAGAGGTTAGATTAAATATTAAAGAAATGAAGAAGGAAGCAATTCTATCACAAATGGCTCAATTTCAACCTAGAGTACCTGGTTGAAGTCTAGCTCAAATTATTGGATTGTAGTTATCAATTAATGAATATAACCCATTAAGAGGTGCATCTTACAACGATTTGCCAGAAATAATAAAAAAAGTTAGATAATGTTAAAAATAATGACGAAAAATGTTTTGTGGTCAATAAAGTCAGCATGCTGCCTACTGGCTTCTGTATCAGGTTCTTCGGCAAACGTTCATTTAATGATTTTACTGACACCAGCAATGGAGGGTGAAGCTTTGACAATGCAAGCCACTCGTACTGGCGAAACATCAGTAAAATCATTAGATGAACATCAGCCGAAGAACGCAAAACAGAAGCCAATAGGCAGTTCGTCAACAAGTGGCAACGAAAGCCTTAACAATTTTGTAAAGTCAGCGTAGTATTTATCTATAGGATTATTGATAAAAATCCTTGAAGAATTAATCAATACAAAAACGTTGGAGTCTGTACTAATCAAAAAGAGTTTGAATTTCCAATTGATTTTTACAATATTCCAAAAATTGAGGTTGACGTTATTGTATCGATTAATCTTATTCATTTGATGAAAAATTTCTTGTACATCGATTGAAAATTACTAAACATTAACAAGATAAACATGTTAATCTATTATATTTTCAAGATTAAAATTACATTATTGCTGAATTTAAAATTTATTTCAACTTAATTCAAACAGAATTACAAGGAATGAAAATTCAAAGTTTATTTGGGATATATGTTCACCACATTTAAGTGATAAAGAAAAGTTGCATAAAGATATTCGAAAATATTCAGTTGAGAATCAATTATAAATTAAATAATGAAATAAAAATTCGTAGACAAGTTTTAAAGTTTTCAATGTAGAAGGAAAGTTCCATTTGTCAATTATGATGATTTTGAAAGTTTGCATTTAAAAATGGATAATTGTCAACTTGATCCACAGAAACCATATGCCCATTGAGAGACTGTATGCCTCCGTATGATGTTGTGGGCACATAAACTGATTTGTTGAAAGATGTTGTGATAACTAGTAGATTATATGTTAATGGACAACTATGTCTCATCAGAATACGAAAAAGTTGCAGGGATCCTCCATTGTGTTATACAAAATAGACAACGATCTGTGGAAGATGTGATAAGAGTACAATGCTGGTACAGGCACAAGTGTTTCACAGCACTTGGAGCTCCAGATCAGATGATCCCTATGTGTTCTTCCGTTACCCAACAACATCAACAGTTATGACTGCAGTGGGTACAGCTCAAGGAGTTTTCCGTGTGGATCAATAAGAAACAAATTTTTGTATGTCCATCATTTTGACTGGAGGTCTTGGGGAGCATGGCCATTCATTATTGTAAGAAAATGAAACACATACAGCCGACCCTATGATCTAATTTATTGTGCAGTTACCAGTTTTGGCGCTTCAATTTTGAATGTTAATCTAGTTACATGGCAGTTGACGATTGGAGTGCTGACATCACAGTTACAGAGAGTCTGCATAAGCCAGTTATGTTGGCCACCGATGCTGCGTACATATGGATCATGATAAAGCCTTCACCATCAATTACGGCCTTAAGATGGCGCACTGAAGTGCCAAAACTGGTAGCTGCACAATGAATAAGATCATAAGGATGGCTGTAGCCGTTTCATTTTGTTACAGCAATAAAAAACATGTCGCTTGTCGAATGAATGAGTTTATTTTTTACACCAGGTCGATGGGTGGGTCCTTACACGCCACCATCCAGGTGAATGGCTGTACGAAAAATGCTCCGTGTCTGAGACGCAGGCTGGTGCAGGTTGAATCACGCTATGGGTTAAGTGAGTTGGGCTTCTAGGGGATCTGTGGTGGTAATCGAAGGCATAATGTCAGTAGTGAGCAAAGTGAACATTATTGTGTACCACCTTCATTGCTTCATGCTTGAAGTCTTCCCCTACGGCGATGGTATCTTCCAGCAGGATAACTGTACAAGTTGCACCGTAAGCATCGTGTTACAGTGGTTTGAGAGGCATTACAATGAACTCACGTTGACGTTTTGGCCAGATAATGTGCCCAATCTGTACCAATTGAAAAACATATCCGACGGCATCTATGTGTCCATAAACAATCATCTCGTAATTTGCAGGAATTGCTTGACCTGTGCGTAGACATCTGATGTCACATACCTCTGGAATCATGTCCTGTATTTTTAGAATCCATGCCATGTAGAATCTCTCTTGCATTGTGTTTCAAAAGTGGAACTGCACACTATTAAATCGCTGAAAAATGAAATTTCACAAACATGAACCAAGTGGCTTTTGTTAAAACATTAAATTCTATGAATGGAGATTATAAAAATCTAGTTGTATATTGAGGACCGAATTGTTATAAAAAATTATCGAATTGTGTGAGAAGAGAAGTTGAAAAAATTGGAAAAATATGTCCTGAAACTTAAGAAATGAAACCACTAACAAATGAGGAACAATCAAGACATTGTAAAATGAAATCATGTTAATTATGTAAATGTCTCTATCAAAAAAAATGTTTATTCTCATGTTTATTTAACTGGAAAATATATAAATCCATGTGTAATAATTGTAATTTACAATCAAAACATCCAAATGTTGTATCCTTTTTATTTACATAGTTTAACAGAATATGATTCTCACTTCCTTGTAAAAGATGCAAAAGAAGAAAATTAATGAGCTAGAAATAGATGTTTCAGATAACATAATGTACATACTTATCTAAATATAAAATGTGGAGAAAAATTTTGTGTGGCGTTCAATAATGAATTTAAACCTTCGGTGCAAAACGAATATCTGAAAGTAATAAGTGGATGGGATTTTCTGTTCTTGATGATGAAAAAATTATACTGACACATAAAGGGAGAGACAAACAATGAGAATTTTTTTCATTGAAATATTTGAAACATATTTGCAAAACCTTTTGATAATTGATGCAAACGTTCGAAATTATTGGTGAAAACACTTGAAAACAAGATGAAAATGTTTGAAAAACACGAAAAATGGGTTGACATGCTTTAAAAAAGGACGATCGTTCTTTGTTCAGGAAGATTTGACTTTTTTTGTTAATAAAACCGAGTTTTCGGCAAAACTGTGCTTCTTGCTTGAAATTTCATGATTTTTTTCGTTGTTTGTCCTTGAGTTTCAAAAAGTTTATATTTTGTGCTAAACTGTACTAGAAACGGTATAATATGCCTCCTCATGTAGGAGGCTAGTGCGACCTATTCTTGAGTACTGATTGAGTGTCTGGGATCCACATGAGGTTGGATCAAAGGAAGACAATGAAACAATTCAGGGGGAGAGCTACTTGTTTTATAACCAGTTGGTTAATAGAACATGGGAGTGTTACAGAGATGCTTTGGGACCTCAAAGTGGAATCCCTGTAGGGAAGCTGGCATTCTTTTCACGAAATGCTATTGAAAAAATTTAGAGAACCAGCATTTGAAGCTGTCTGCACAAAGATACTATTGCCACCAACAAACATTTCACGTAATGACACCAAAGATAAGAGATATTAGGACTCATATGGAGGCATTTAGGTAGTCGTTTTTCCCTCATACTATCTGCTAGGTAGTCGTTTTTCCCTCATACTATCTGCGATCATAACAGGAGGAGAAACGATGGGTAGTGGAACAATGTAGTCTCTGTCACGCAACATTGACATTTCATATGGCTAAATTTTGTAATGATATACATTTTAGCTAGAGGCCTTAGTTTTCGAATTATTCATGAAAAACGTAGAAAGGTGACAATGAAACACGTTTTCTTGAATAACTCTTAAATGGTGGCCTCCAGCGAAAACATATCCCAGTACAAAATTTGACTACATTAAATTTCCTACAAAATGTCCTGTTCATTTTTCCTATAAGACTAATAGTTTGTGTGTAGTGAGCGAGAGTTTATGAAAATCTCGTGCATGGCTTTTATAGGCACTGTGGGTTGCATAAAAGCTATAAGTAGGGGCAGCTGGATCACCCTGTGTACTCATTATAATAGTGGTTCAGTAAGACTGCTAACTCTGGTAATATTAGAAAGTCTGTAACGTCATATACAGCAGCTTGATACAGGTTGCAGTGTACACACTATTGTAACGATACTAGAATCTCACATATTCTTAATTACCCCTAAGTGACTGCATATTAATGTAAAGTAACAAATAGAAAGAATGAAATGGTCATTTTCGACACAGCCCATTAGCAGTTGTTTATATACCTCCTTTCCTAGAGTGAACCACTGCTAGACTAGATTAGAGATATCCCAACATGTAATTTGCAAAGACACAGAAACAAAAACTAGAAAACACAATGAAGAGAATGTATCAAAAATCTTAGCGGTGCATGGAAGTGAGCTCTCGATGCAAATAAGAGACACAGATATTGCAGCTGTCAATGCCTCAGCACACTGTTCCAGGTAATTTCAAGAGATGGTCTAATCACACAGAACACTATAACAGACACAGAAATGCATTTAGGTACCTCACAAATTACGTCACATAATTGCCACGAGACGACCTGAGCGAATGACACTCGGTACAGAACTGTGTTTGACACAGAAGCTCCCAGTCAAGTCAGTGTCTCTCAAAATTTCAACAGTTAACTCAAGTGTGGGAAAATCGAGGTCACAGTGGCCTTCACACTTGGCCCACAGCCCAGAACGGACTTTTGAGTCTAAGGCGCAGGGCAAGGTTACGGCGGGCTGGGTGAAAATCAAGGAACTCGTTTATAAAGTTCGGAAATGCTCACTGTAGTTCTACAGACAAGGGGTAATCAAAGCCAAATCGCACCACCAAACCCAGTGCCATGGCCACAAGCCCATCAACAACAGACTTCAGCTGTCTACCACATAAACTTCCGTTGGCAGTGGCCACCCGTCCATGTTCACGCTGTCCTGTCGTTATGGGCGTGTACACAACAAGTGATAGCTATGCTGGAGCTTCGTAGTGTCCACTCTGTTGACCATCAAGCGACCACTGTTATCCACGCGGTCACAAGTAGAAAATCACATCAACGACCACGATGCGCGCCCTCTGGGCTGGCGCCACACGTCTACATCTTTGCATGACTGTAGAGCAAAATCGATGGGTGAGCATCAGAAACTTCCTCAAGAAATAGTGACGCTTTTTAATAGTAAACTGGTAATGTTTAATACAACTGCTGCTTGTTGCTTCTCGGAGATATCCTGCTTGCATGATTATCACTCCACAACCAGCGCACAGAGAGTATTGGAGGGGAAGGAGAAAGAGCAGGGTCCTCAGATGGAGATTACAGCTTTGGCGTGCAAGTCTTTGTCCAGTTAGTTACCCGACCAATCGTGTGAGGTCGCTGCTTACTGTGACACATGTAGGTTTTAATTAAAAAAATTGTATTTCCTCCACCGTTTCCTAGCCTATACTATGGTGGGGAGAGACAGTGGTGCACCAACTAGTACAGCAGGGCATGCAGCCATGCTACTATGCAACACTAGACAGAGCAGAAGCAGGCGACAGCCATGGTCAGGAGATTTTTGTAGATGTTTCTGTGACTCGCTATTATTATGTTACACGCTAATAATCCAGGGAGGACATAGCAAGTGCGTATTTGGTGCATGGCTTATAATGTTTCATAGCGTTGTGCTTCTTGTTTATCGGTGTATTCTGTTCGAATAATGAACGTCGATACTAGTTAAACGTTCTTTCTTAGAAAAACGTACTCAGACATTTCTCTCTTTACTTATTCTGATCATCACTAAACTGACACACAATATTTTTAGCGCAACGCAGTCTGACTTTTAAAAATCTCTACAAAAGAATGGCCCTGACTAACAATAACCTATACCTTTCATGAATCACTTAACTCACAAAAATCTTCGTTACTCAAACTACTGCAATACAGCGAGCACCACTACTGCCAGCTAAATAAAAGATTCAAACTACTGAAGGCACTAACTACTGATAGGCATAGTTAGCAAATGAAAGATTTTGATAGAGAACAAACAATGTATTTACCTTAATAGTGTTCAAAAGTCATAATATATATAGCAGTTCATGACATCCAGTCTTACAAATTTACTGTCTCTGATGGACACACGTCCAGATCATCCGCTCTCAAAACTCCGCCATCTCACTCCCCACATCCACCACTGCTGGCGGCTCACCTCCAGCTGCGCAACGCTATGCGCTGTTCACATCCAACTGCCCACTACAATAGAGAGTATTTCAACAATGCCAACCAGCCACAGACTGCACACAGCACAGGCAGTGATTTTCATACAGAGCGCTACGTGGCGTTACCAATACAAAAACGTAAACAGCCTACTGACAACAGTTACCTCCATCGTCTTCGTCAGGAGAAACTGACTGTCAAAACTGTTGATGTGGTGGCCTTATATAGCCCATAGACAGCTTCAGATTGGTAAGTTGTTGCATAATCCTGCCGCAGATGGTGTCAGTGTCTTCAATGGTGGCGCCACTGCTCCCGCAATAGCATAAACATTGCGAGAACTCACTTCATACTGATATAACAAATTAACTAATAGTTTATTATCAACATTTTCCTTTTTCAGTTTATTATTTATACTCCTTTTGTTTATTAACAACTGTTACAAGTCTTTGTGCTCATCATGCAAATGGGTGAGATATTCCAGATCTACCTACAGAACATATCCCTCACCGGCATCCTCCGCCACATCATGGATCTTTTCCTTCAAACCGGCACATATCCCTTTCAACATCCACCAGAATCCTCCAGATTGTAGAACGTGTTGCATGGCGTATCTGTAGAAGTTGTTTACATCAAGGTAAAGATGTAACTTAAATCGTGAGAGGCCCTGTACCCCCCCCCCCCCAACCCATTCACAGGTTATTCGCCTTTGCATACCTGTGCATGCACTCGCGAAATCCGTCTCCCCTCCTCGAATCCCATATCCGAAGAAGAGCAAGATGTCCACCTTCATCATAATTTCGGACGTATGTCTTCCTTAACATTGCGTCCCATGAAAGCACAGGTGCGGTGATATATAGAAGGCAGGATCCAGAAAGTCTGTGCGAAGACATACACTCCAGAACTTCTCTAAGATGCCCATGACCACATGTACATTTGTGTGCATGTATAATCTAGCATATTCGCCTAAATCAGAGATACCAAACTCCTGACAAACTTTCACCACATGCTCACACTCTGCATTCATTATATCAGTGATTGTTATTTACTGGAGAACGCAGTTATGTTGGGCAATGTGGTTTCGCTAAATCTCTCCATTTAATTGAGGTATTCATATGGAAAGATTCCATTCTTCATCACAAGATGAAACATAGCATCGTCAGGATATGTGGCTCTGGAGCTATGTGTATACTCCTTAAGCATCGTCTCAGTTTCTGAAGAGATGCGTGCATGAAGTGCAGGGAATCCACGAATCGGATCGTTATTCTTGGTGTGATTCTCTTTGAAAACCAAAAGTACTTCTGCTGGCCAGAGTCTCCGAGCGGTTCTAGGCGCTACAGCTTGGAACCGCGCGACCGCTACTGTTGCAGTTTCGAGTCCTGCCTCAGGCATGGATGTGTGTGATGTCCTTAGGTTACTTAGGTTTAAGTAGTTCTAAGTTCTAGGGGACTGGTGACCTCAGAAGTTAAGCCCCATAGTGCTCAAAGCCATTTGAACCAAAAGTACTTCTCTATGGTGTCAGGAATGACACTAATCTTATTGTCATTCAATCCGAAATCAACTAAGTGCTGAAGTAGAAAGTGTGCATGACGGCTGAAGTTGTGATATAAGACAGTTATGTGTCATGGCAGTTGCTACTTCAAGTTGCACACATTGTGAGCAGTGTTGCAGAACTTCCCCATCATAGACAGTGATCTGCACAGGGAGTTTCTGCATCTCTCTCCAAAGGCAGCCCACGAATATGACACTCAACTGCCCTCTTGCGCAATGCATCATTCTCCTCAAAATTGGTAATGGGGATATTTTCACGATAAATTCAGTCAACTTTCCATGCAAGTTATGCGAATTCACCGAGCAACCATCTCACAGAATTATCTCCGAGGTAAGATACGCGTTTGTTGTGAATAGAATCATACATGCAGACTACTTGATAGGCAGACACATACAGTGTGTTCCGTTCTGTGAAGGTGGTATGGGAGGCAGAGGGGTCGCTGTCACGTCATGACACAGGAGCTAGGGAGCACTCGAAATCGACATACACGACGAAGGAACATTGCTGCACGTGGTGGGCATTCTTAAAAGTTTAAGAACTTTATGCCTCCATAGGCATTTCCACATATACTGGTTCCTGATGCAAGCAATCAGTGAGGTACCCTACAAGATACGAGTTGAGACATCTACGTCAAAAACGTTGTGTACCGCATTGCTTGGACGTTGGGAGGTAAGTAGGTGGGACATATTTTTCATCCACACTTGGTGATGCGCATCACGCTCAGAGATAAGCGACTGGTCTACATGTTTGGGGCGTTTATTGACTAGTGGGGAAACGCAGAGGGATCCAACTACTTTATGTTTGATTTCTTTGTTCATCATCTTCTGAATTAACAACGCCCAAAGCATAAACGTGAATTAAATAATCAGGGTTCTGCCTCTCAAGTTGTAAACTCAGGATGAACACAATAATTTCTATCACTAGACAGAAGCGTACATGCAAAACAATATACATGCTTGTCATTTAGGCTCTGGACATTAATAGATGCATGTTTAGCGGCAATATGTTTCGGAAGACGGATGGAACTCGACCCCCCCCCCCCCAATCAAGTGAATTGTGGACATGAGTATATGAGTAAATATGAAGGTGGAGTACATGGCTGAGTGCCTTATCCAACCCTCTTTCTCTGCAACTTGGAAAAATGGCCAAGTATGATACCCTTGACAAAAGTTCTCAACCACTCTGCAATTGAATAGCCCCACAATATCCCGCCAGTTCTCCCCCAAATTTGGATGATTCTCTCTTCCTCGCTAGCATCACTGTCCTATTTTGTGGGGTGCATGATCTCACAGTACAGAAGTTTCTTCCACTTAATGGCAGGGTACTGTGGATAACTGACGATTTTGGGAAACATAATTTCCAAAATGCTGTGACAGGCATCGAGAAAAGTGTTAGGATCTCGTTAGCCCACATTCGACTTATCGATGCAGGCAAGTGAGATCCTGTCGCCAAAAGACCCAGCAACTGTGGAGTAATCCAATGCGACTGTGGGACTTGGCGATCCATAACAGTGAAGGCAGGGGTACTACTGCTATTAGATCCAGAGTGATGATGAGACGATATGTGATGCCATGTAGGTTCATAATGATGATGGTGAGAGAGTCCAGTGCATGGCTGCATTGGCAAACTAGCAGGTGTTATCTGCCCGTGCCACATTGATGATGATGATGCACTTGGTGGCAGCAGTATCTGCAGGCAAGGCGACCACATCATCGACGAACTGGGCTGGGACGATGAAAGCATCATAGTCGTGTAAGCTGCTGCAGGTGCAAGTCTCCATCTCATCCATGTCACTTACACAGACAGAAGGAGGAAGCACATTAAGTATCATGCGTAATTACAAAAGGAAATACATGCAGTCATCTATAGTATAAGGGTTGCCATAAAAGTAATGACCACATTTTTTTCTTCAACAATTCTTTATTGAACATAATGAGAATTACACACACGAAAGAATTGTATTATATCTACACACCCTGTTTTTCCAAGTAATCTCCATCCCATTCTATGGCCTTCTTCCAGTGCGAAACAAGGACGTGTATGTCCCGTTGGGGCGGAACCAGTGCTTCACTGTGTGAATCATCTCCTCATTGTTCTAAGAATGTCTTCTGTGAATGGTATCCTTTAATGGCCCAAACAAGTGGAAGTCTGAGGGGGCTAGGTCAGGGCTGTAGAGTGGATGGGGTAACACTGTCCAACCCTGTTTTGCGATGTGTTCAGCAGTTCTCAAGTAGTGTGGGGCCGAGCGTTATCGTGTTGCAGCAAAACATCTCCTGGGTTGCTATGTCGCCAAAGTCGCCGGAAGCGCGCCTTGAGTTTTGGTTATGTGTTGACATATGCTTCTGAATTAATGGTACGCTTCTTGGCATCACATCAGTGAGAACACAGTCCCGGAACACGGTGACTATGACGTTCCGGCGGAAGCAGCTGCTTTGAGTTTTTTTTCTGTGCAGATTGTGAATAGCGCCTTTCCATCGACTGTCGTTTTGTTTCGGGTTCAAAATGGTGAAGGCAGGTTTCATCATCTGTCACAACCCGGGACAAGAATGCGCCCCCTGAGCTTCAAAACATTGCAACAAATCAAGACAAATGTTTTTTCTATGTGATTTGTGATAAGGGGAGGAGGAGGGGAGCTCAAATCATATCGGGCTATTGGGTTTTATCGTACCCCCATTGGCTAGAGGAGTTTCCGCCAATTTTATGTCACAGGACTACTGCAGAGCTACGTCATGACTTTGAATGTAACTCGCACAGTTGGTTCTCCTGAGTTTCCTTGATCAATTCCCAGTGGTTCTCTGGCGGAGAGGGAGTGAGGGTGGCCCTGAATATAAGTCGCCTAAGTGGGTAACCTGACACTGGATGTGTAACACGACACCAGATGTGGTAAGGTCGTTATCTGACCAGAAAGGGATTTGACATCTTACTACTTATCATCAGCACCATATCATACCACAAACCCGTATTGATAATGTGGCTGGTGCCTACCAAGATCCTGCAACTTTTTCCGATGTCTGTCAGCATGCTTTGAAAAGGGTATCCACCACATGCTTTGTGACACAACACACCAATGAGGATACTTCACCCTATGTTTACCTTTTCTCAAATATACACTGCTATTGTATTATAGTTTCATGGGTCTTTCACATAAAGGATGGATTGAGATCAACCACCAGAATGCTGTCTGCAATTGTGGGCCACTGTTTTTAGTCCTCCCTACCTTCCATTGCCAATTCTTGTATTCTGTGTTACAATTTGGATACATGGCTACCACTACTACTTGTTTCAGTACCTTCATCTTTACTATCAATTTTACATTTCTGTTACTCATTTCCAAACCTGTGCTTGCTTTAGCCTTTCTATCATTGCCGAGAAAAGCCCGAATAGTACAGTCCATTCCCAGTGTTCTGTCTGCTTTGCCTATCTACCTATCTTCCCTGCCCCATCCTTGTAAGGTATGTGATGTTCTCTGGAGACCATCCAGAGAAGTCTCTCCTTGTTGAAAGCTACACTCGCTTAGTGCTGTATGCTCCACTGCCTTTGCTAGTAATTAGGAGTCTGGCTTTCTCATTATTCGATTCTAAGCATGCGGAAGCCTATGCTGTGATTTCAGGATTTCCTTGCGGACATGCTGACACGTGTTAGAAGTCAAGGCTGCCAATGTCCATCCATTTCTGGTCGATGTCACTGACCAATCACCTCGATCGAAAGACAAGCAAATTCATGGGGTCTTGTAATGTCGATCTCCACGCGAGTGCTGACTGTAGTGATTTGTAAGCATTCAAGACGAATGCCTCCTGCCTCTCCTACCTCTTTTAAGGGCTGATTCAGTTCCCCACCATTATGTTACGAACATTGGACGACTCGTACACATCCTGCCATTACTCGAGTTCGTCGCGTACCACGGCAGCACCCTGTGGAGCACCGCTACTTTATCAGTTCAATCACCAACTCACGCATAACTATTAACTTTCTGCCCGCATCTCGTGGTCGTGCGGTAGCGTTCTCGCTTCCCACGCCCGGGTTCCCGGGTTCGATTCCCGGCGGGGTCAGGGATTTTCTCTGCCTCCTGATGGCTGGGTGTTGTGTGATGTCCTTAGGTTAGTTAGGTTTAAGTAGTTCTAAGTTCTAGGGGACTGATGACCATAGATGTTAAGTCCCATAGTGCTCAGAGCCATTTGAGCCATATTAACTTTCTATCTACCAGCTTGTGAGGAACATATCTTTACGTCATTTTAACAAATACCGATTACTGAACGATTATAGGATTTGCCCATTGCAACACATAGTGTTGATGTTTTTTAGGTAGTATTAGCTAGTGACACCACTGGCATATGGCAAACTGGTGATATTTATACTCGTTGGCGCATGCCGAAATGTTGTACTTAAAACGAGGTGCTGTATTGCACTCGTATTTGCTCTGTCTGTTAGTTTTGTGGGTAATTCACCATTTCAGGACCTTCTCTCGTCCTCTGGTACAATGTTTGAATGGTTGGACAATTTGCTGTACACACCTCATTGGATCATAATAATAGTTGACATGGACTTAACCCTACTAAAGGAAGATGAAGTAGCGTTGCAGCGGATTACCAGTCGCTTGATAGCACATGAACCGCTCTTGAGAAGATCTGGACAGAGTGGGCTGCTTCGTACTATTTAAGTTCCAAAACAGGCGCTTTCCACTACCCAAGAACAACCACAAAGTATTTTGGATGCTGTACTATCCTTCTGTACTAAGGGAGCTTTGTTTAAAGCGGGCAGCGCCGTGCTAAAAACACTATTTAGTATCCCTGATCGTCTAATGCTGACAGCTGGAATAAAGCCACATCCTTTGCTACTCAATGTCATGAAATTCTTGCACGTCAGCATGTGTGACCCGCACACATCAAAGATAACCTGGTTGCTAGTAGGCAAATTCATTATGTAGCCACTGAGCTAGCACAACAGTATGAAGAACCTAGGAATTCAGTTCAAAGTGAATGAGTCAGTATACACCTTGAACTGTCGAACAGAACTGCTACTTTAGAAGTTACCAAGGAGTTACAAATTTTCCTGTATAGCTCGCATGCAACTCAGCTGCACGACAAGGACCTGCATACCACCATTCAGTTACGTTTGCAACAGAGGCTCAGTCCTAACCTATTACCTGCTGAAGCCTTCCTGCAGTCGTTAACAAACATTTCATTTCATTTATCGGCACCCATGCAAATTCTCTACCCCATGTGGGAATCGACTCTGCGACATTACAACACAAGGAGCAACGGTCACGATCTCTAGGTACGCTGCGTGTACATATATCATTACCTGTCGCTTCTGTAAATTGTGATTTCGAATGTTGCAGCCTTCACCTTTTTCTAGTTGCATGGGCAGCTGCCCTGAAACACATGATCTGGCAAACAAGGTGTGTTCTACAAGGGGTTTTCAGTAAGTAATGAAACACATATTTTTCTGAAAGCAAATTGGTTTTATTCAGTATTCTAGCGCACTATACTATTCCCCACAAATTTGGCTTCAGAACCCGATTTTGGAACATAATCTCCGTTTAATGTGACGGCCTACGTCACCTTACTGGGAGGGCTGTATGCCCCTATGGTACTACTTTACTGGCCAAAGTAAGAGCCAGCGTCTCGCTGCATCAATAACATCCCCATCATCCATGAACTGCTTCCTTTGGAGTGCATCCTTCATTGTGCCAAACAGGTGGAAGTCAGTAGGTGCGAAATCCTGGATGCAGAGTGCTTGAGAAAGCACAGTCCAGTGAAGTTTTGTGAGCTCCATTCGAGTATGCAGACTTTTGTGAGGTCTTGCGTTGTCATGGAGAAGGAGAACTTCGTTTGCACCTTCATGCCGACGAACTCGCTGAAGTTTCTGCAGTATCCTGAAGGTAGCACAATACACTTCATCGTTGATCGTTACACCAAGATGGAGGGCATCAAACAGAATAACCCCCTTCAGAGTCCCACAAGACTGTCGCCATGGTCTTACCAGTTGAGGGTGCGGATTTGAACTTTTTTTTTTCAGAGGAGAGATGACGTGGCGCCACTCCATGGACTGCCGTTTTGTTTCCGTTTCGAAGTGATGAACCCATGTTTCATCGCCTGTGACGATCTTCGACAGCAAATTGTCACGATCAGCCTCGTAATGCGCAAGCAACTCTGCACAGATGGTCCTTCGTTGCTCTTTACAGACTTCTGTGTCCGCCCCGATAGTTGAATGGTCAGTGTGACGGACTGTCTTCCTCAGGGGCCCGGGTTTGATTCCCGGCTGGGTCGGGGATTTTCTCCGCTCAGGGACTGGGTGTTGTGTTGTATTCATCATCATTTCATCCCTATCCGGCGCGCAGGTCGCCCAATGTGGCGTCGAATGTCATAAGACCTGCACCAAGGCGGCCGGACCTGCCCCGTAAGGGGCAAACGCTTATTTCATTTCATAGTCTTCTGTCAGGTGGCGAGGAGCCCAATGCGCACACAGCTTTGAGCACCCCAACTCTTGGACGAGTGTGTCAGCACTACCAATAGAGACATTCAGTTGTGCAGCGAACTGTTTGATTCTGATTTGTCGATCACCTCGAATGAGAGTGTCCACATGTTCCAACATTGCAGGAGTCACAGCTGTGTGCAGCTATCCGGCATGTAGGAGGTCGGACAGGTTTGCAAGACCTAGCTGCGATGATGACAAACGTCTCACCATACGACTCACTGTGCTTTTGTTCACTGCCAGGTTTCCGTAGATATTCTGTAAGCATCTATGAATATCTGCACTGCTCTGGTTAGCCGCCCAAAGGAACTCAGTGACAGTTCTCTGCGTGGAACGCACCTTCGTTATAGACGCCATTTCGAAAGCTATGTATAATGCTGCTACCTATTGGAACTTTATGAAACTACAGGGGAATATTCCACGATGTCCCACAACAAATTCCGCGTTTTTTTCAATCGGAAAAGAAGAGAAAAAATATATTGCATTACTTATTGAATGCTCCACGTAACTGCTAGTAAAAATTACCAATTACACTCCACCAAGCCGCTTCATACTTTTCAATCCTGCACCCATATCAATTATTTTATGTGTTCTACCCTATCGTTTAGCACAAGGGTGAGGGACCGTGAAGTCGCACTGTTCCTGGAGGAATCTGGGACGCCTCCTTTTCCTCATACAGTTGTTACGATACACGAACCCCGGTTTGTCCCTGATGGGAACAGCTTACTGTACTCCATACTACAGCCTACAGTAGTAGCTTTACTTTGTCTGATAGTGGATTTCTATTTAACAATTCTTCCTGTGACAGTCGCAGCCATTGAAAATGCTGCCTATGAAAATATGCACACAACACTAGCTTGGAATCTTTTATACTGTACCTGCCTAAAGCTCCCCCCCCCCCCTCTTCGTGTTAGCTCATTATGACAGCCTGCCTACAATGCGAAACAACACCAAGGCCCACCTCTTGCAATCTAGCAATGATTTATTGGTTCAAGAACGACGTCAGATCACCCTTGACTGTGCTGCCACACACGTTGTTGAATGTAATGGTAAAGACTAAATACACAGAAAAATTATTCCTAGTGTTACATCTGTTCCTTTAACTATGTTTATTGTCTGTCTTGTTATATGGGTTCTATAGAAACGCTTTAAGTCACTGCAGATAGCAGTACCTCAGCAGCAGCTATCAGGTGAATGCCATGGCTAGACACTTTGGTGTAGGGTATATTTCAGGCATCTACATCTACATGCTTACTCTGCAATTCACAGTGAAGTGCCTGGCAGAGGGTTCTTGGAACTATCTTTAAGCTATTTCTCTACCATTCCACTCTCAGATGGCACGTGTGTAAAACGAGCACTCAAATTCTTCTGTGCGAGCTCTGATTTCTCTTATTTTATCATAATGATCATTTCTTCCTATCTAGGTGGGTGCCAACAGAATTGTTTCGCTATCAGAGGAGAAAATTGGTGATTGAAATTTCACGAGAATACGCAGCCACAACGAAACACTCCTTTGCTTTAATGATTGCCTCCCCAATTCAAGTATCGTGTCTGTGGTACTCTCTTCCTTGTTTCGCGATAATACAAAACGAGCTGCTCTTCTTTGAACTTTTTCGATGTCCTCTGTCAGTCCCATCTGATGCGGATCCCGTACTACACAGCAATACTCCAGAAGAGAGAGGACAAGTATGGCGTATGAATTCTGTTTAGTACTACCCACAACATTACCTATGTGATCTATCCCTAAGTACTTAGTTGCCCCCCCCCCCCCTCCTAGGTTAAGGTTAAGAGACTAAGTATTCATCCACACTAGTTGTTTTCTTTTAACTGAGATATTTAAATATTTTATGTACAATATACTATGGCATTCTATTTATTAAAGAATGATGTGAATATAACACTATGTAGAGCACTTCATACTTGGTCAATTTTCTGGGAGTCAATAATATTTTAATGAATTTTATATGCCACTAGAAAATTCATATGGTACACTTGTAGATGCCGCTGACTGCTCTTACTAATTTTATGGCGATACCATCAATTTGTAAAGGTTATTTCACGAATAACGCTGATGAACCCCCTTGATGGAATGTTGCAGTATCCCATAACCTACGAGATCTGGTCCCCGCACCTGCTGACCTTCCTTTGGTAATGCCATTACTGTTGGTTCCAGTCACAGCCTACCTTTGCTGAGCCAAGGCATTGCCCCCACGACAGCCTAACCCCTGCCCAGCTGGTGCCCCTCGACAGCCCTGGAGTTAAAGTGCAGGCAGAATCTGCTTTCATCACTGGAGATCACCACATGCCACTCCATCTTCCAAGTGATCCTCTGACGGCATCAGTCGAGCTTTGCACGTCGCTGCTGTGGTGTGAGTGGAAGATAGGCTAGAAGTGTGTGTGCCAATAGTCCCACTGCTAATAACCAACTCGCAACAGTTGGTGTTGGCATGTATGGGCTCACAAGCTCTCTTATCTGTGCTGCGGTACTTGTACGATGTGACTCTGCTGCCCTTACGACAGGACGATTCTGGCGGGCGTCTGTGCTGTGTGGACGTTCAGAACCTTGTCTATGGATGAGAGAATGTTCACGTGACCACTGATACCAGCACTGTTGCACAACAGACGTAGCACTTCCAACTTATGTGGTTATTCTCCAAAAGGACAATTCTGTCACACAGAAGGCCACAATTTGACCTCTATCAAACTCATTTAGTTGACTGTAGGAAGAATAGGTGCGTCTTCGTGGCTTGGTTGCCTACTTGCTTCACACATTTGCACCACACTGAGCCTTCTGGCTGTGAGGATTTCCTGTTAAGGGGTAGTCACAGATGACTCTGGTAGCTGTGCCACTACGCTATCTGTTGGCAGACGAGGTTGGAACCATAATCATTACATCTGCTATCTACCAGGAGGTATACGCCATCATTGGGTCATAATTGATGTCGTCGTTCCAGATGTACTAATTTCTTTTTCCAGCAATGTATATCAACGCGGCCAACCTTAAATATAATTCACGTAAATATCTTTTTAAAAGACAACCAACAATACCAAAAACTGTATCCCTTGAGCCATTTTAAAAAATTCCATTTTAAAATCATCCTGCTGCGGAGTAAGACCCTGGTTAAATGTTGGCACAACCTATCCAAGGCAGCGCTTCAATCTTTTCTACCAATTGTCGATATTAAGTCCATCTGGGACCAGTAATTGGCTCCAGCTCCTGTGGAAGATGCACGAGCGCGTGGTGAGCAGGCATACTGAGTGGAAAGTTTTAGTGGAATTAATTTTTCTTTGGATTTCTGGTCATATATGTTGTACAGTCGACCTGTGAACGTATCTGGGCTGATGTGCCAGCAGATGTTTGTAGATACCGCATCTACCCACTCTCTGTCTGTGTGATTAGCATTCCCATACCGGATACTGCCGACAGGGAATGCCATTACAAAGTGTAGCTGATGGAACGACACTCTGCCAGCATATCAGAGGACTGGGAATGGTCATGTGGACGACATATTGTCCGCCAGCTCTCGTGCCGACTAGATGTGTTTTTCTGCTCCTCCTACTGAGCAAGGTGCTCCTCAGACTAGCTGCAGTAGCTTCCTGCAGTGCATCAGTTTATATCTTCCTATATGCCTTAGTAGTAGGAGATGGGCAAATAAACTCCAGCCATTGCATCAAACGCAGATGGTCACATCCCACCTAAATCATTATCTTGGTCCATTCATGTACATGTTGTACATATGAGAATGATTATCTCCAATGTTTATATTAATCTCTGTGGTCTTGTTGAGAAGATTTAGGTTACTTTTAGACCCCTCATTCATGGGGTATGGTTAAAACTGATAGCTCTCTATTTTGTTAATTATTTATTAATGGTAAAAACTGACTAATTCATTTTTACTATTGTTAATGTTATTTACTAAGCATCCATTTTATCATATACAATGATATAGGAGTTGTCATATTACATTATATGAGTTTGTAATTATACAGTAAATTAATAACATAGGCCTACGGTGGTAAAACATATATAAATATATATTTCATGCAGCGTATAGTAGAGAATAACAAAACAAACAATAATTAATTATTTATAGTGCATATTATTTTCATACATTTGTTTTTCATATATGACTTATCATTATCATTTACCACTATAGTAGAGAGTAACAGAACAAACAATAATTAATTAATTATAGTGTGTCCAGGCATACTATTTTCATACATTTGTTCAAATACAGTTATTATCATTGACCACTATGAATAACAGAACGTGCAATAATTAATTAATTATAGTGTGTACAGGCAGACTATTTTCATACATTTGTTCAAATATGAATTATCATTATCATTGACCACTATGTCACTATGTTCTGAAAATCCATGTACTCTGTAACACTGTAAAAACATTCACTTAATAACATTTTTAAGCTCATTTTTAAAAATGTACAACTTTTCTATCTTTTTGATGCTTAAGGGAAGAGCAGTAAAGAGGATTTTGGTGTGATATATTGCACTTTTGTGATATTGGGCTGTTTTGTGTGTTTCTCTGTGGAAATCATTCCCGTGTCTTGTTGGGTAGTCATGGCACTCACTATTTAAAGAAGAAAATTGGGGTGAGATTTGAAAAAGCAGATACTTTCGTAGATATATAGAGATGGAGGCGACAATATTTGAAATTCTTTGAAAATTTCCCTGCAGCCCCTTTCATTATTCTTAATGCTCGTTTTTTTAATAATGAATGACTAGTTTGCCAGGCCTGAATTACCCCAAAATAAGACACCATACCGCAATAGACTATGCATAAGAGTATAATAAGCACATATTACTGTTTTTTCACTGCAGCAGTTTTTCAGCATTCTGAGTATGTAGCAGCATTTAGTTAGCTTTTTATTGAGCATTTCAATATGTTTATCCCACTTTAGATGCTCGTCTAGCCAGATACCTAAAAATTTTGTGTTTGAAGTTTGTAAAATCTTCTGCTCACCAAATATTGGGCTTTACTTTATTCGATACATGGCTGAAATTCATCCATACTGTTTTTTTCTCATTCACAAATAAACAGTTATCTCTAAACCATTTTCCTGCTTCTTCTTTTGTTATTTCTACTTTGTGTTGCAAGTCAGTCTCATTTTGAGCTTTAATAAAAATACTTGTATCGTCCGCATACAATACAGCGTTAGCTAGTATTAAACAGTTTGGTGGGTCATTTATGAAAATCAAGAACGAGAGGGGTTCCAGCACAGAACCTTGTGGCACTCCATTAATAACTTTCTTATATTCTGAAAAGTAAGAGGTTCCTTCGTGAACTATTTCAACTTTCTGGTATCTGTCTGACAGGTATGATTTAAACCAGCTGTGAACAGTTCCACATACACCATAGCAACATAGTTTCTCAAGCAATAATTCATGATCAATCACATCAAATGCCTTTGATAAATCTAAAAACACCACACAGTTTACTTCATTGTCATCTATAGACATCAGGAGAAGTTTTAGGAAATCACAGCTGTTTCAGTTGACCTATTTTTCTGAAGCCATTTTGCTCACTGACTAATATTCTACTTGTGATCAGGAAAGCGGAGAGTCTTTCATGCATTATTCTTTCAATACATTTTGAGAAGCAGGATATCAAGGATATGGGTCTGAAGTTTTTTACATAATGAGGATCACTATTTTTATATAATGGTTTTATTATTGACAGCTTCAGTTTTTTAGGGAAAGTGCCAGTGCTGAAAGAGGCATTAATTATGTCTACAAGGTGACGAGCAATATTTATGCTGTTTTTAAGTACTTTATCTGGAATGCCATCAGTGCAACAAGAAAATTTATTTTTTAGTTTGTTGATTGCATTCTGTACTTCTTGTACACTTATAGGGTATAAGAACATAGTTTTAGGGTTTGTGGAGATGTTATATTTAATCTTTGTTTGTCTTTGGGTTTTTATGAGGCTTTGTACAACACTTGCAAAATGAAGGTTGAATATATTGGCAATACTTATAGTTTTGCCCTCACTTTCAATAACAAAGCTGCTGTCTCTTACTTTACTTCTGCCTACAGTTGTATTTATCACAGTCCAAACTGATTTCATTTTCTTGTTACCCTTGCTTCTACTGATGTATTAGTCATTATGTAACTTTTTTGCTGCATTAATAACTTTCCTGCACAGCTTTCTGTAGCAATTGACATACTGTTTCAGAGCTGGATTTAGCCTCGCTGATTTACTTAGCTTTCTAAGTCGCTCTCCAGATTTCCGTATCCCCTGTGTTACCCAAGTATTAGGCTTGCTTTTTATTTTAATTTTCTTAAGAGGGAATGCAATTTCATAGTATAGTTTTAAAATGCACCACTGAAGTCAATCAAATTATCATTTTCATCAGTTACCTTATTTCCAAGGCCTGAATGTTACTGTACACTGGAATATATACAAGAGAATGTGGTTCATGAACTAATGGTCCACCATTCCTTGTGTTAGGCTTGAATGAAGCAATATTATTATTTTCTGGATGAATGTGATCAGTATGCTTTACAAACATTCGATCAGCTAACTAAATTTTATATTAGTTACTTCCAGTGGAATAAATTAGGCAACAGCTTTTGTATTAGCTTCAGCAGTTTGACCACTAAATCCAACACACTTCCAATACTATCTTTAATAGTATAAAATTTAACATAGCTCTCAATAATAACTCTATTTAAAATTTCATCTGCTTTAATGTAAATATAAGGCATTTTTGTATGAACAAATTTTTCCAAGTTTTTCAAACTATATTGTTGCACAAGAATTTCTATTGTTTCTCCATCACAGCATAATTTATCATTTTTCGATGTGTATCTGGAGTTAATAAAGTTTTATAAAACCCAAGTAATGGAACATTACTATAAATTTCTCATATAGGTAAAGTCAATCTTTTTTTTTTGAGAACAGATGACTTATTACTCAACTGAAATAAGAGACTCATATAAGGGATACCTAATTTTTAACATATTTTTAGTCAAGATGATACAAATTTAAGTCACACACATCATGATTTTGTTGGTGGTGATTTAAAATTTGATGATTTTAAAGATAAATGTAATAAATGTTGGAATGAGGACCAATTCGACCTTTTTACAATAGACATGACTAAGAAGCCTAAAGAAGAAAAGTACAGACATAAGATAATAAATGTCTTAACTTAGTAAAATTGTTATTATTCATGCTTTTATCTTTTATAAAGGTTTGCAAAATGTTACCCAGGGGTTATTAAAAATGCTAGACAAAGTAGAAATATAAAGGAACAATTGAAAGAAGACTATAAAAATGGGAGAGACAATCTAGAACAGAGAATGGAAAATATAAGAAAGAGGATTAACCTGTTATTGGCACAATGGGAGGAGTAGGGGATGAAGTTTTTAAAGCTATTGACGAAAACAGAGAGGTTGAAAACCAGATGGTTTCTTGTCAATGCCACCACAGTTTTGATGAATCTGATGACATACCAACAATTAAATAACATGAAAGTCCACGGTGTAGCTGTACACTATATAAATCATAAATACAAGATGTATTTACGAAATATGAAGAAGACATCAAAGTTAGAAAATCTCTGGGTGCTATTAAAAAAATAAACGAGGCTAATGTCAAAAAAAAATCTAGAAGTGAAAGTACGCTAGAATATATCAACCATGGTAAAGAACAAGTTTTTGGATTAACACCTGCTGGTACATTTAAATTTGTAGCTAAATTACCAGTAAAATTTGATGGAGATAAATTAATAGTTGGTGATAGCACATATGAAAGTTCAAATGGACTGATGAATCTTTTAACTAAAAATCAGATAACTATGGAAGATATGAAGACAAAACTTGATGCTGTTAATTTATCAAATTATGCAGATATTTTGTAGTGTTCAGGAGAATCATATTCTCAAAACAACCCAAACAAACTAAAATTAAATTGAAGTGTTAAATATAATGAACTGACAAAAGAAATTGTTGATGTCTATTTCCTAAAATTAGTTGCATATTTAGACTCAAATGTAGATGAGAAAAAATGTGAAGGTTTAGTAAAAGATATAAAGCAAATCCAGCTGAATATATATGGATGAGTGATGTGCTTGAACTGATTTGTAGATTAGCAGTAATTCATGGTGAAGAATTAGCTGGAAAAATATTTGATAATGAAAAAGTTGGAATAATGCAAATGTTAACAAATACATTTAATGATTTCATTATCAATAATCCAAAAGGAATTCCATATTCAATCAGAATTTTGAGTAATTTACAGCACACGTTTTGGAAAAGTGAAAAACATGGGACAGGCTTAGTGAATTGCGCTTTAAATCATTTACTATTGTCAGAGATGCACCTACCAGGATTTTCGCACTGTGAACGTTTTTCTGAACTAGAAGAAGGACTAGGATGTGGTGATAAAGTTACAAATCCACTAGATGAAGCTTGTAAAAAGCTGATGTTGCCTATAGAGATAATAAAGATTCAGAATCTAGAGGTCATGCTGGTAAAGAACTTCAGTTAATTGTAAAAGAGAGAATGTATTTTAAAGAGGCATCACTTGGCAAAAAATTAGCAGCAGCAACAGTTAGAGGAATAATGCATGGAAAACGAAAATTGGGCATGGGTACTGATGAAAATGATTGGGGTTTATAAAAATATTACTCCTTACAGAAATTTTATCTATATAAATGAATAGCTTCAGCATTGATTATACTTTGCTACCTAGAGACAAAGCTAAACCAAAATCAATTAAAATTGAAATCAATAGTGAACAGTTACATAGTACTGATCATTTTTAACTGATGTACAAAAAATCAATAAAGATAAAAAACTGATGCTAATTTACTCATAACATTAGATATTCCTGCAGTAAAAATTACTGAATAGCTAACAAAAAGGAACAAGGGTTCAGGACTAAAAAAACATAAAGGTGGTTTTCTTCCATTACTTTTGGCAGCGTTAGCATATCTAGTAACTATTGGTTGCTAGCTGGTGGAGCAGCTGGTACTGAAATAGCTGTAATGGACAAGAAAAAAGATGATGCACAATTAGAAGAACAAAAAGACATAACTTAGCAATGGAGAAGAAAGGAAACGAAACAACAAAAATCCAAAAAGTAATTGATAGATATCCTAATGTATTAAGTAATTCTGATATATAGAAAAACTTGTTAAACATATCATACTAAACACTTTCATGGGATTTTTATGACTAATGAGTAACCTAATTATCCTAGAGAATATGAGTCTGCAGTAGTAAATTTAGATACATCTGATCATACTGCCACACGTTGAACCTGTTATTTTAAGAATGAAGATAAAAAAATTGTATTTGATTCATTTGGAGGGAATATTCTTGAAGAATTGGTTAAATATCTTGGCTCAGGTGCGTTGTACTATAATAGACAATGAACATACAATTTCAATGGAGAAATTTGTGGGCATTTGCGTATATTTGTTTTAAAACTGATGTCAGATAATTATAAGCTTAAATAAATATTGAATCTAGTATATGGGCTTTTTGGAAATAAGTTGCAGCCTAAAATAATGGACAAATAAACAAAATGAAACTGATCCAAAAATAGAAAATTTAATCAAATAATTTCATTAAGAATTACATACTATTTTTAAAGTAAGTGAAGGATATATTGATTTTAAAGGTACAGGACTAGCAGATATGAAATAACGAATAAGTAGTTATGATGCAGTTATCAAAAATACTTAGAAAAAGAATACGTTGCAAAATCCGAATATATGAGTATTCTAACACAACTGAATAACTACTTTACAAAAAGGAGATTGAAAAAGCTTTTACAGATTATTTTTCAAAGGCAGATTTAACACCATACCTCAGTCAGTTAAGTGATCTTCAAATAAGGATATGTGACAATCATAAACTGAAGTTTCATTTTAAGACTGGTGAGGAAATATTAAAACACACATTTGAGTGTACTAACTCATAGGAACCATCTGCTTCAAATTCGTTACGAGATAAATTACTTCCAACAGCAACAAACACGCCATCACCAACTGTATTTAGCGTATCCTTTCTGAACACCATTATGTCAATCGCAAAAATTTCAGCTGCACTGATATCCAGCTTAGCCAGCTGTCAGTGCCTGTAACGAATCGAGCATCAGTGCTTTCTATTAGCACTTGGAGCTCTACTACTTTCTCTACACAGCTATGACAATTTAGCACTGTTATGCCGATGGTTCCTAGATCTATGTTCTTCCCATGTTCAACCAGCACCCTTTGAACTGAACCCCTTTTAGTGTTACCTTGAAACCTAAAAAATCGTCCAGTCCACGCCACACTACTCATATAGTTACCACCTGTGTGTAACGGACTCCTGATCTATTTAGTAGAACCTGAAACTTCACCACACTATGGCGCAAATGGAGCAATCTGCATCCTAAATTATCGCAGACCATCTGAGCCTTTAATTCAGAGCCTCCACTTGGATCTGTACCAGGGATATGCCATCGGTCCTGTCGACTATGCTGCAAATGTTCAGCTCTTCTTTCATCTCGAAAGCATGACTGGCGGCCTTTAACACTTGAGATAGCTGCTCTAAACCAGAAAGAATTTCTTCCCATCTAAATTGACACACATCATTGCTACCGACGTGAGCTACCACCTGCAGTTGGCTGCACACTGTCCTTTTCATGGCATCTGGAAGGACCTGTTCCACCTCTGGAATGACTACACTCAGTATGCACACAGAATGCACACTGACTTTCTTCTCCTCCTTGGCAGCCATGTCTCAAAAGGGCTTCATAATGTACCTAATACTGGAGCTACCAACTACCAATAATCCCATCCTCTGTGGCTGCCCATATCTTG
This sequence comes from Schistocerca nitens, assembly GCF_023898315.1. Taxonomy (NCBI): domain Eukaryota; kingdom Metazoa; phylum Arthropoda; class Insecta; order Orthoptera; family Acrididae; genus Schistocerca; species Schistocerca nitens. The sequence goes on along the minus strand of NC_064616.1, from coordinate 663,231,181 downwards.
CAGGCTGAGTGGTTTCCTCTGAAACAGGATAAGCGACTGCATCTGGCTGAAGGACATTGTCAGCCACAGATACCACCTGTAACCTGTTTGCCTTATGTTCGGCCTCCTGGGAAATCTTTCACAGCTCTCCACGCTTTGAGGTGACGTCCTGCTCACTCACAGGTGAGGGATCTACCTCAATGCAAGTAGTAAGTAGGCTGGCCACGGGCGTGGAGAGACCAGCGGACTCCTGGGTCGTACTGGACGTCCGTTGGATCCCCAAAGTCGGTCCTCAACTGTGATACCCGTCTACCACAGCCCCCAAGCCACACGACCTGGGGCTAAAAGCAAAGAGTCACCAACTCAACTCGCATCTGCACACAGCAGTCGCAGTCCCTATCCATACTAAAGACGGTGGAAAATTACACTACACAAAGAAACGACTAGCGATACACATTGCGGAACTCTGTTGTAGATACTAACGAAAACGCTTGAACTGTGTCTAGCAAATATTAAATTAATATGCAGAAATTCAGAAACTAAATTATCAAAGCACACACATGAAACTAGATAATTCGCCCCTGGTTAGGAACTCGTAAAATGTCACAAAATTGGTTACTTTCCTATTTACGATGTTGCTTGGCCAGTAGCTGGTGCCTCACTCATTTTCTAATACATTTCATTAATTTAATATGGCTGTAGATCGTTGACAGTGTCTGTTCCTTCAAACATGCATGCATGTATGAGGAACATAGCATTCGACTATACAGACACTGAACAATACAGACATTGCCAACCATGGAATATCAAACGTGTAAGAAAAGCTATAAACGAAAAGTCTCGTAGGCTTCCGTGTGTTTAGAACAATGAGTGCTACTACGACATTGTGTACTTACAGGGTGACAGTTATTGAACTATGTGAAACAAAATCGTCATAACTTCTGAACCGCTTGCGTTAGGAAGTTCAAACTGCGCGGTTGGGCGCGGGGCATGATCGGAATTAGTATGGTTTGCATTAGCGACGAAGCCCTCCATTATAAAAACAGGTGACTGTGTGGTGTGCAATGTCGAGTCACGAAATAATCTGTGCGATATTCCTTGATGGTACAGTGACTACAGAACAGTACATGAAGGTTTTGGAAGATGATTTCATCCCAGTTATCCAAAGTGACCCTGATTTCGACAAGACGTGATTCATGCAAGACGGAGCTCGAATCCATCGAAGCAGGAGAGTGTTTGACGTCCTGGTCGAGCACTTTGAGATCTGCATTCTGTCTCTGGAGATCCCAAATGCCGCTGGAATAGGTCTCGATTGGCTGGCATATTGTCTGGATCTGAGCACACGTGACTCCTTTTAGTGGGGCTATATAAAGACAAGGTGCACAGCAAAAACCCCAAAATCATTGCTGAACTGAAAATAGCTATTCAGAAGGTCATCGACAGCATCGATGATTTGACACTTCAGCACATCATGCAGAATTTCGCTATTCGTCAGCGCCACATCATCACCAATGATGGCAGGCATATCGAACATTACATAACCTAAATTCAAATATATGTGTTGATATTTACATGTTGAATAAAGTGTGTGCACGCCATAGTTTGTAACTAATTTTTTTATATATAGTCCAATAATTGCCACCCTGTAAATGGAAATATCAAAGGGAATTACGGCACTGAATGGACGTATGGCGCAACTGGACAATGGATACTGCTGAAATATACATATTGGGGATGTTGTTGATGTTTAAATGCTAAGACACACTTTTGTGTGGGAAGGTACTCCACCTCTCTATCTTCAGCAACTTTCTTGGGAAATCTTCTCTCATCAGTGACTAAAAATTCAGACTTTATTTCTGCAAGAATGTCTTTATCAGATAATGCAATATCAACATCTCGAATAATGCTCGACTTCTTTGTGAGAAATTTAGTGATTTAGGCCTCCGCACCTTTCTGCCAAGAGACATGCAGTAACTGTAACTTATTTGCAAACTGCCCGTATTTAGTTTCAATTTTATACCTGTTTCTGCCAATGGCGGGGATATGAAGAATTTCATGTCTCAAAATGTTCTTTAAACAACATTCTGGTTAGAGTCATCGAGTGCAGCTTTCCCACATTACCATTTTCGCCTTCTATAAATACAACATATGAACCCATACCTAAAGATTGGCATGTACACTCCTGGAAATTGAAATAAGAACACCGTGAATTCATTGTCCCAGGAAGGGGAAACTTTATTGACACATTCCTGGGGTCAGATACATCACATGATCACACTGACAGAACCACAGGCACATAGACACAGGCAACAGAGCATGCACATTGTCGGCACTAGTACAGTGTACATCCACCTTTCGCAGCAATGCAGGCTGCTATTCTCCCATGGAGACGATCGTAGAGATGCTGGATGTAGTCCTGTGGAACGGCTTGCCATGCCATTTCCACCTGGCGCCTCAGTTGGACCAGCGTTCGTGCTGGACATGCAGACCGCGTGAGACGACGCTTCATCCAGTCCCAAACATGCTCAATGGGGGACAGATCCGGAGATCTTGCTGGCCAGGGTAGTTGACTTACACCTTCTAGAGCACGTTGGGTGGCACGGGATACATGCGGACGTGCATTGTCCTGTTGGAACAGCAAGTTCCCTTGCCGGTCTAGGAATGGTAGAACGATGGGTTCGATGACGGTTTGGATGTACCGTGCACTATTCAGTGTCCCCTCGACGATCACCAGTGGTGTACGGCCAGTGTAGGAGATCGCTCCCCACACCATGATGCCGGGTGTTGGCCCTGTGTGCCTCGGTCGTATGCAGTCCTGATTGTGGCGCTCACCTGCACGGCGCCAAACACGCATACGACCATCATTGGCACCAAGGCAGAAGCGACTCTCATCGCTGAAGACGACACGTCTCCATTCGTCCCTCCATTCACGCCTGTCGCGACACCACTGGAGGCGGGCTGCACGATGTTGGGGCGTGAGCGGAAGACGGCCTAACGGTGTGCGGGACCGTAGCCCAGCTTCATGGAGACGGTTGCGAATGGTCCTCGCCGATACCCCAGGAGCAACAGTGTCCCCAATTTGCTGGGAAGTGGCGGTGCGGTCCCCTACGGCACTGCGTAGGATCCTACGGTCTTGGCGTGCATCCGTGCATCGCTGCGGTCCGGTCCCAGGTCGACGGGCACGTGCACCTTCCGCCGACCACTGGCGACAACATCGATGTACTGTGGAGACCTCACGCCCCACGTGTTGAGCAATTCGGCGGTACGTCCACCCGGCCTCCCGCATGCCCACTATACGCCCTCGCTCAAAGTCCGTCAACTGCACATACGGTTCACGTCCACGCTGTCGCGGCATGCTACCAGTGTTAAAGACTGCGATGGAGCTCCGTATGCCACGGCAAACTGGCTGACACTGACGGCGGCGGTGCACAAATGCTGCGCAGCTAGCGCCATTCGACGGCCAACACCGCGGTTCCTGGTGTGTCCGCTGTGCCGTGTGTGTGATCATTGCTTGTACAGCCCTCTCGCAGTGTCCGGAGCAAGTATGGTGGGTCTGACACACCGGCGTCAATGTGTTCTTTTTTCCATTTCCAGGAGTGTATTATCCCCCCTAGCATATTTCCTGTTGTTAGGCTAGGGAATGAGTTGCTTCCTACAGGAGTGACCGCTGTGATCTATTCATGCCCTTACTTCCCAACTGTTGTGGAATACGCTGCCCCTTGTAATGGCCATTTACACAATTGGCACACAAGTTACTGTCTTCTGCTACATTGTCCACATTGTAGGCGACATTTGCAAGCTCACCACATCAACAACCACTACAACATTACTGCAATGTGTGCCACTTGGCTATACCTTTTTTGGCGCGTTTGCGTCTGAAATTGGTATTTGCTGTTATGATGGTGAACTGTCTTGACTGTTGTCTCAGTGTGTTGTGCCAAGGTAGCTAGGTGCTGTGCATTGTAGAGTGCGACGAGCCAAATGTATGCGAACAATGAAGTTTCACTCCTTCCTGATAATTCTGAGAACACATTTCAGTTTTACCCAACTGACTCGGGTCTGTAATTTACATTGTTGACGGAAAATGCGTCATGACTGGCTTGGTGGGCACGTACGCACGTCCATGACGACCACTGACTGGTATCGGGCGGGATCACGACATTAGTTACCATTTTAACTATAGCTACTGAGCGTTATTTCCCAGAGAATTGCGGAATTAATCGTTACGAACGATTTTTGAGCATCAAGAACAAACATGGCATAGATACGTGAATCTAGATACACCACAGAAAAACATACTGCTGATACACGAGGAAAAGCATACTGCCGTCCAGCCGGCAGCTGTGACCGAGCGGTTCTAGGCGCTTCAGTCCGGAACCGCGCTGCTGTTACGGTAACAGGTTCGAATCCTGCCTCGGGCGTGGATGTGTGTGATGTCCTTAGGTTAGTTAGTCTTAAGTAGTTATAAGTCTAGGAGACTGATGATCTCAAACGTAAAGTCCCATAGTGCTTAGAGCCATTTTTACTGCCGCACACTAGGCTCACAATTGTGTTGATAGGTCCGTGTCTCAGCGACGAATGCTAGATCTTACTAGCGGAATTCCAGCTCCCGTGGGAACATGCCTAGTACAAATTCGCGGTGTTTACTATCATTCGGGTTGATAGTCATCGACGTTACGACGCTCTCCGCGCTACAGCTGGAGGTCTTTGAATTTGTCTTTGCGAGTTTTTAAATTCCTTGCCCGCGAATGGCAGTAGTGCGTTTAGAACTAAGGGAAAAGTTGTATACTGCTTGCAAGTGGGTTTATTTAATAAGATGAAGGAACTAAATGTAAATAGTGGAAAGCATAACAGGTCGAGGAAACGAAGAGGCAAAGAGAAGGAAGTGCCAACAAAACAAGTATCGCACATACACAAAACTGAAACGAAACCAAAATTTTTTGTCATAGTTCTGGGTGAGTTATTTTTCTAGTATTTATTTATTGGTCCTGTGAATCAAGGACTTGACAGTGTACAAAAGATTTCAGACCACTCCTCAGTTACTATACACAATTTCTTGAAATTGTTTACACACACAATTTTTGCAAAGAGTAATATTAGCCTACATAATATTTTGTCATTCTATACACCGTACAAATACAGTCGTAATTGATGCTACGGTCTTGATTTTCTACAAACACCCTTACTGTATAGAAGCAGTCCTTGACCAGGCAATCCTTCACGGCTGATTCGAAATTGTTTCTGTGGATTTAAATAATGCATTATATACTTTGATGTTGATATGACGAATGCCTTTCTGTAGTTGTCTGTATTTGTCTGCTGCACCTGTACGTCATGTATTTGCTGTGTCAGATTCATAATAATTACATTTTCAAGTACGTGAATACATGGAAATGGTAGTATTTTGTCGTTACTAAATATTTGTCTACAGGTCGATCTTTGCCCTACCACTTCCATTAGTAAAATAAACTTTTTCTGTATGCTAAAGTGTTTCAACTTGCTCCACAGTTTCCCCAAAATACCACACCATATTTCAGCACTGAGTGAACAGAAGCAAAATATAGGCTATGGTCCTGAGATTATCATATGATTTACAGTTTCTTAGTTTTGGTATGATGAAACATGTTTTGCTTAGTTTTCTGTTTATGTAGTCTACAAAGATATCGTATTTCATTTTCCATTGGATCCATGTACTGAGGAACGTTGTATTACCTATTTTTCCCATTGTTTGTCCATGTATTTCAGTATGAGGATTAGCTTGTGATCCTGTTGTGGTTGGATAATAAGTTCATTGGAACAGTTTCTTCTGGAGTTATAATCAAACTGTTTGCATCAATATACTGTATTACCTCTAGTACTTGCAGACAACACAGTTGATACATTTTGTATTCCAGTTATAAAGAATATAGTAGGGCTACCTACTTTTATTGTATTTCTTTAACCAGGATAGACTTTAACGTACAAAATATCAGTGTACAGTATAAATGTATTGTGAAGAATGTAGCAAACTCTCCAGCTGTTTGACGCCCTAGTTTCTATATTTGAATAGTTTATCGAGATATGTGGGTTTCTATTAAATTGTATTTTTTGCCAAGTCTTTGCTAAAATATCTTTTTTGGAGGCAAACTACATATTTCAGCTTGTTTATGTGATCCAGCCAACTTGAATAGTGTTTTCCAAACTCATTCTTTGAGAATGCCAGATGGCTCTAATAACAATTTGTGGGTCACATCTTCCCCTTTGATTACCTGCTATTAAGATTTGTGAAATGAAGTAAACCCTTGTATTGTATGTTCATTGTTTCATGGCTATTTGACTTGAATTTATTTGAAAATTTCTGTTTAACAGTTGCATAATTTATTTTGTTTTGATATAATTCAGTGAGTTTATAATGTTTTACAACACTTTATATGACTTTTGTCACACATGTTGAGTGGAATGAAAATACCACAAACTTCTATTAGTGTCAATATAAAAGATTAACTGTGGAGTCACAGTACTGTGAGCAAGTGTTTGTCCCTTAAGTTTAGTTGGAGTATTTTTATGTACTATATTTTTACGCCTAGTAGAAGCAAATGCATGTAAATGTAAGACAAACACACAATTTGACACATATGCCTCTGCACTACCTTTTTCCCTATCCTTTCTTAGATGATTTTCTTCTTGATGTTAACCCTTTCAGGGGTAAAATTTATTTTGTATATAGCCTATTTAAAAAATAAAATGTAAAAAAACTGTCTTTCTTTGTTATAAATAATACACTTCCACTATCAGAATTTTTGGCTAACTGATTTTGAAAATTGGTGAAGTTGGCGGGCATGTGTCCCAAAACCTAACTTGATCAATATTTACATGGGAACCTAGGCTTTCCAGATTTAAATTTCTAATTTCAGGATGATTTTATCTGGATGGTATTGTGGAAAAAAAGTGTAACAAATCAGTATCAAATCACGTTCATTCTCCTGACACTGAAAAATGTGAAATATAACACACAAGCTTTTAATATAACATTTGATGATGGTTTTGACATACCACACACCAATGGTTTCATGTTTTGTGAAGTTTTCTGGGTCACATATGTCCCAGTAAATACAGATTATGGTCGAACCAGCAGAATTACTGAGGTGTGTAGTAACGTTTCAAAGCAATGTCTGTGATTTATAAGAAAACGCTGTTAGCCACTTTAGACATTCATGGACTATATGAGATAGTGATTCACTGATTTTCATGAAACAAGCAGAGCATAATTTTATTGCTCACAGGCTTCTGTATATCTACCCCATGGTCCATATTATTTTTCTCTGAGTTACAAAGGCATCTCACTACATGCTAGCACAATACATATACAAGACCATTATGGTTCAGATCTGGCAAATTTGGGGGCCGGCACATCAATTGGAACTTGCCACCGTGTTCCTCAAACTGATAATCTCACTCCTGACCCTGCGACATGGCGCACTATCTTGTTGAAAAATACCACTCCCATAGGAAAACATGATCGTTATGACAGTCATGACAGGGTGTACGTGGTCCGCAACCAGTTTACGATACTTCTTGGCTATCATGGTGCCTTACACAAGCTCCACTGGACCAATGGACACCCATGTGAATGTTCAGCAGAGCATAAAGGAGCCGCGGCCAGCTTCTCTCTATTACGCAGAACGTGTCAAGGTGCTGTTCCCTTGGAAGATGACGGATTTGTGCCCTCCCATCAGCATGATGGAGAATGTATCAGGATTCATCAGACCGTGCACTGCTCTGCCACTGCGTCAGCTTCCAGTGCTGGTGGTCATGTGCTCCATTTCAGTCATAATTTCTGATATCTTAACATTGGCACATGCATGGGTTGTTGGCTGCGGAGACCCACTATTATGAGTTTTCGAAGCACTTTGTGTTCAGGCATGCTTTTACTCTGCCCAGCATTAAAGCCTTATGTTAGTTCCACCACAGTTTGTCTCTGTCCTGTTTTACCTGTCTGCCCAGCATACGGTGTCCGACATCTCTAATGAGGGGTGGCCCCCCACACCCACATCATTTGGATGTAGTTTCAACTTGGTTTTGCCATGAGTTGGAGACACTCACCCAGCACTCCTTGAACACCTGCGAAGTCATGCAGTTTGTGAAAAGCTCGTACCAAGCCTCCGGGCCACCAAAATCTGCCCTCATTCAAACTCAGACAGTTTGTGTGCCATCCCCTTACACACTCACTGATACTACATGGATTGTGCATGTGTCTGACCAGCAGTCATTCCTTGCCAGGTACGCTGCTATCACCTGGATGGGTTATATCGATAGTAGGTAGGTGGTCATAATGTTGTGGCTGGTCAGTGTAGGTGTCCCATGTATTAAGACAAAACCCAAGTTCAAAAACATTGAGACAAGTAGATAACAGTGTCTTGTACAGGTCCATTGTTGTTGTAATTTTGCGAGCCCATACCTATTACCTGATTATTGCATTAATTAACACAGCAATTAATTGTGATGTCATCCTTCTAAATGAACAGCAGTACGATAAACAGGGGGCTAGGTGAGAAAAAATTTACAATCTGTGCAACAAAATGCCACAGAATCTGAGCCAGCACCACAATACCACATTGAGGCAGTTGTGCACGAGATAATTAGTAAATGAATAAGTGTTTGGGTGGGATCCGTAACAGCTGCACTGTATAATGCTGAAAGTGTGTCATTACTGTGGGGTAACACTTGGACATGGCAACAAAATGGTACAATGAAAGTTTATTTTATTATTGTTTAGTTAAACAGGACCCTAATTGATAATGTTTTATTTGGTGGAGCTCAAAGCAAGAAAATAACTGTTATGCACTAACAAATGTCTGTCTGATCATGACACACAGTTAGTTAGGGCAATTAAAATAGTGCCTTGCAGTAATGATACTCCTCAGTGGAAATTAGTGAGAATAATTAATGACTCCAGGACATTTACAGGTGATGACCTGGAATGAAATTTATAATGAACCAAATTTAATCTATTCAATGATAAATTCACATAATTATTTGAAAATAGATATCTGCGCAAGCTAATCAGGAAGGACACAAAACAACCATGTAAAAGACCATATATTATTATTGAGATTAAAGTATCTTGTGAAAGGAAAAGGGAAATGTATCTTTTTGGCAAGAACATGTAAGAATCCTGCAGTAGTTGCACACTACAAAAACTACCCAAATGTTGCTAAGAAAGATTATTAAAAAACAAGAAATGTATACATAATGCCAGAAAGCAGTAATCCTGACAACAGACTTAAGGCTATATGGAACGTAGTGAAACGAGGGGTAGGAGAGCCAGCCACAAAACAAGATAACATCGCAATTGAGCTGAGTGAAAGGGCTGTAAATGATGAGTCTTAGGTAGAAAATGTATTTAATAATCATTTCTTAAATATGGTGGAAAGCATCGGGACAAACAGTTCAAGAGAAAAATCCCAGCAGTATGTCGAAAAAGTAATTCTCAGGAAATTCAATCATATGAATAACAACTTCTCCTGCAGAAATTAAGAAAATTATACATTCTCTCAAAAATAAAAGCTTCCAGTAGTGTTTCCAATAGAGTACAAAAGATTTTCCCCCCATATAATAAGCTTGGACTTATCCAAAATATGTAATGCATCATCTAACTCAAGGAATTTTTCCAGAAAGACTGAAGTATACCAATGTTAAAGCCCTCATTAAGAAAGGTGATAAGAGACATGTCAATAACTACTGACCTTTTCCACTCTTGATATCATTTTCCAAAATTTTTGAAAAGATGATGCTTTGTAGAATAGTATCTTACCATAGCAACAATAATATCCTCAGCAAACCACAGTTAGGGTTTCAAAAAGGTTTCTCTTCTGGGAATACCATTTACATGTTCACTCACCAGATTTTACAAGCAATAAATAATAAAGCAGCACCGGTTGGTATTTTCTGCAACCTATCTGTCATTTGACTGTGTGAATCACAGTATTCTCCTAGATAAATTGATGTTTTATGGGATTGATGATATAGCCAATCAGTGGATAATGTCACATTTAACCAAATGAATGCAGGTAGTTGTATTTTGTAATTTAACCAATATAGTTTGTGGACATAGTTCTGACTGGGGAGAAAGTATGTATGGGGTTCCACAAACTCAATCTCAGGTCCATTATTGATCGTCATATATGTAAACAATCTTCCCTCGAATACATAGCAAACAGAATTAGTTTTTACAGTTGACACTAGTATTGTAATCAATCCAAGCATACATGCAGAAACAGAAGAAATTGTAAACAAAGTTTTTAAAAGTATCATTGACAAGGTTTCTGTGAATTGTACACAAACACAGATACAGTGAAAATTATCTTTGTAATCTGTATACACATGTGTTCGGACTATACAGGGTGAATGTCACTCACTGACCGTACTAGCACCTAAACGGAAGATAACAGACAGAGGGCCAAAATACTGAATTCAGTCTTCCGAAATTGTTTCACCACGGAAGATTATAACACTGTCCCTTCCTTCAATCTGAGTATGAACCTTGAAATGGCAGATATTGAGATAACCGCTCTTGGAATAGAAAAACAAGTGCAATTGATTAGTAGTTGTGAGGTAACGGGCGAATTGTGGCGCCCTGAAAATATTCGAAGTTGGTTTGGCCGTACAGGAGGCTCGTCAAAGCCGCAGCCCCGAAGCGACCACGTAGTACCCTCAAAAAAAGATGCAACACATTCAGTTCTGCACATCTATGGGTACTGCACCAATGATAAGAGTAACAACAAGGAATTAATAAATCAAGTGGAAACTTAAAAATTCTTAGTGGCCCATACTGTTGAGAATTTAAATTGGAAAAAGCACATTTTGGAACTCCTAAAACAATTTAATTCAGCCTTATTTGCACTTAGCAACATTGCAAATCTTGGGGAGAGACAAATCAGTAAGTTGACAGATTTTGCAGATTTTCATTCAATAATGTCATATGCAGTAATGTTCTGGGGTAACTCATCTTTAAGAATGAAAGTTTTCATTGCACAAAAACGTGCTGTAAGAATAATATGTGGTGTTCACCCATGATCATCTTGTAGTCTTCTGTTTAAGGAATTGGGCATTCTGACTACTGCATCATATTATATTTATTCTCTCATGAAGCTTCTTTTTTGTAAATAATAGACTCAGTTCAAATGAAATGATTATTTGTATAATTACAATAACAGAATGAAAAATGGCATTCATTGCTCCACATGAAGGTTGTGCACAGTGCTGCAACTAAAATTTTTTATCACTTACCCAGTGATATAAAATGTCTGACAGGCAGCAAAGCAAAATATGAAAACAAACGTAGAAAGTTTCTCCTTGACAGCTCCTGCTATTCCACAAAATAATTTCTATTACCGCAATGTGTGAAAGGTGTTGGGCAGGAGTTACTACCAGACATCTGTGTGTATTTTTTTCTTTTTGTAAGGAAAAAACTTGAAAGTGTTCAGAATGTAATCATATGTACAAATTAATTTGCAATGTGAATGTAAAATGACTCATTCCACATCATTACGATCTGTTGTACAAATTGATCCATGTAACATGTAACAAACTAACTATTACTTTTGTGGAACTTATGTGTTCCATAAACCATAAAAAGGTTAATTGTAGGATAGTTATTTGCTTCATATGGAGTAGTCATTTTATGTTGCATTTAATTTACAGTGACTGACACTGAATAAATGTAAAATAGTATCAGATTCTTTATCAGTAGTTTAGCATATGCACATGTAGTAGACTTCATAAGTATACTTATTAAGTCTTTTTAATGTGAAGTTTAATGAAAATATATTTTTTACAAAGTTATACTTGCATTGGTGATTTCTAAGAATCCTTGTAAGGAAAAAATGGATTTTGTAAGAAAAACCTGCACAGCTTTTTCATAAACAATTATCACTATTGTCATTATGTTACTAGATTTGTTTCTTACTTTGTGATAAATGATATTACCCAATAATTATTCATATTTGGGTATTTTATGAAAAATTCTAGTTTCCGTTGGTTAACTTTTTGAGTACACAGAGGTAAATGACTATTTACGTGTTTGTTATTAACAACAACTAGATTATTTTAAATGGCCGGATTTGTATGTGCATGTCTACTACTTTTCTACTACACAAGTCAATCTATAGTGTATCCTGTGATATTATTATTAAATATCCTTCCTAATATGCTCAATGCTCCTGTGCAGATAACATGGGATATGCTGCTTCATATAGCTAGCTTGATTTTTACAAGTGTGCTTCTCACTTTATGTATATGAATGGTGGAATGGGAAGGATCACTTTCAGCCTTTTATGCTGTTTCACTCCAATGGCAAATGGTGCTCAATATTGCAAATTTTGTTTTCCACTCTAATGCCACACCTCATTCGACACAATTTTTTTGTATACCGCACATACTCCATCCTTGAATCTGACAGTACTAGGTATCAATGCTACATAGTACTGCCACCTAGGAAAATCTGCATTAACTCAGTGTCAAACTGTAGCAGTTGTGTTGAGAGAAAGGTTGTAATTATTATGTTCAAGTTAGTAGGCACAAAATGACTAGCTCGTCACCCACAGCCTTTTCTGAGGAAGAGATTGTAGAGCTTTTAGAGGAATGACTAAATGTAAATGAGGGTGATAATGATTTTGATGACAGTCATTAATTTGTAAACAGAGTGAAATGATGATTGAAACAGTCTTATCATGAGTTAAAAAATCACACAATGAAAGGTTTTGTATTGTAATGCTTATTTGAATGCAAGCACACTTACCATTTTAATGTACACCCTGCTTGTTGGTCGGTGACCTCATTGTTTCCACAGAGAGACTCGTGCAATTGTCTGTGGTGTAGTTTAAATGAGAGTGCACAAAGATGACCTATATTTGCATTACAGAGTGCAAAGGTTTAAATTACTGTTTGAAATTAAGTTCTATGAAGTTAAAAAGTAGACTGAGTTACGTCAAATGTGATTGGGTTGTGGGAATGGTAGGAATCTACTTCTCCTTATATGAGTGCACATTAAGTACTGTGACTGGCTCGGTCTTGGAAAATGTTTGTATCAGAAAATAATAGAACAAAACATATCCTGTGGCTAGCAGAATATTTATATAAATCATAGCACTTCAGAAGGATTTGCAAAACTTAAGTGTAGTCAAACTTGCAGAACCATTTACAAGGTTATGGAAAGGTATACTCCAGGTTAAAACACTGAGAGCTGGCTAAACAAATAAGCTTATTTAATACCCAGATAGTAGAGTAAACTGCCATAATTTTTGTTTTATGTAGCACTTTAAGTTAAAAGGGTAAGGATTGTTGTCTACATTGATGTCAAACATAGGGATGCAAACAAACAAAAAACTGCAATTCGATCTGCATGATGATAGAAAAATCATGAAAAGAGTGATTTACGAGCTTGAGAAGACTGCTGTTTTAAACTCTCTTTCAACTTACCAGTTACTGCAGTTCATTCCACTGCAGCAAGTGACTGAACAAGGTGAAGTAGTAGTAGGAATGCTGAACTCTCATTCAGGAGGAATAAGGTTCAAATCCCCATTCATCAACCAAGATTTACCCATTCCACAGTTTCCTTAAACCAGTTATGGCACATGTTGAGGTATTTCTTTCGTCAAGCATATGACAAAAATCCTTCCATTTCCTTGTTCCATCCATGTTTGTACTCTGTTCTTACTGACCTTGTTGTTGACTGTCTGTTAAACCTTTATGTTTGGAAGGCCTGTGCATGCTGTTTCCTTGGAATCTCTGTTGTCAACAAAGTGTAAGTTATGGTGGTGGATCAGCTGATTTGTATAGCAAGTGATTTAAAGGACAGCCTTCACCAAAATCAAGGCTTAACATTAACATTCGATTCTTTATTCAAATTCGTTGGCTTTGCCAACTCTGTCAGTCTATCACCTTCCAATGTAACATAGATCCAGGCTATGTGGAGTTTGAGCTATGCCACAGATCAGTCAGTCATCACAACCAAGATCCAGATGAATTCATTAACAACTATTTCAACATTACATATAGCCCTATTACTATGTATCAATAATACATATAGCCCTACTACCATGTATCAATAACAGAAATGTCAGTCTGTGGCCGAAGCAGTCTGTGAAGTGAGAATTGTCCACCCAAGGTAAATACTTCATATTTTGTGATATGAGAAAGTCATCTGGCTAGTGGCTGATCATTGGTTACCCCATACTGTCTTCCCACTGGCTGCCCGCAGCTTGACATGTAGATGCAATGCCCAAGTGTTCAAATGGCTCTAAGCACTATGGGACTTAACAATGTCCAGTGCTGCGACTGTACACAAGCATAGTATTTCAGTGGCTGCTAATGAATATTAGACAAATCTTCCTTCCACCTAGTGAGATGAAATGGTGGTTTAAACACAGGACTCAAATATGGGAGGATTGTTGCCCACGTACTTGTCCAGATGTAAAGATTTAGGGCTGCTGTAGATTCCCTAAATGATTAAGGATGAATGCTGGGATGCAGTCCCATTCTTGTCCATCCAAGAGTTTGGGTTCCATATATTTCATGGTTGTGCCCTGTATACCACATACTGAGATGTATTTATTGTAGATCGTCCAGCCCTAAGCTTTATAATGGAATTTTGGGCAATCCTGAAGTGGGCTACTCTGAAGAATGATATTGGTTCCCAAATGACAGCAAATACTGACACAAAATCCTGCACTTGCAGAACTGTAAGGTGCAATAAGCCTTTACAAGAAGCAGTTCCATAGTAGACTTACACATCTATCACCATCCTGAGACATTTGGTTGCTATTGAAAACATTATTATTCCACCATCATCAACGAGACGTGTACCAGTCATCAGTCAAGATGTTCAGTTTTAAACTGTGAAACTTTTGTTGATAAAGCTACTCACACTCACAAAAGAAATCTACATACCAGCAGTGATAATAAGTGTGGTAGGTGCTCAAGGAAAACTTTAAATCACTGTCAAGAGTAGCCACAACTCGTCCCTAAAGCAGTAGGTGTAGGGGCAGCCAAACCAGTCCAGGAACAGCAGCTTAATGTCGCCGATGAAGAATTGTACTTCACTACCACTACAGGAAATGCAGGGGAAGAAGCTACTATCAAACTTTCAAAAGAACCTGGCCTGACTGAGGAACCAACCTCAGCAATTGATAGCCATTTTGTATCAATTTTTGGATCCTTTCAGATCCATAGTGGAGAAAGATAGATCAAGCAGCTCATGGTAAAATACCATACCAACATTGAGGATCATCCATGAGTTAGCTAGCACTCATATAGTGTGCTGCCATCTGAACGACTGCTATCCGGGAGGAAATGGAGAAGATGCTGCAAGGTGGTGGCATTGAACTTTCAGAACATCCTTGGTTCTCTCCTGTGGTCCTTGTGAAGAAGGATGGCACATAGCATTTCTGCGTCAACTAATGATGTCTATCCATTTCTGCACATTGATGAGACACTAGCCTGCTTGCAAAGAGCAAACTACACTTCTGGCCATTAAAATTGCTACACCACGAAGATGACGTTGTACAGACACGAAATTTAACCGGCAGGAAGAAGATGCTGTGATATGCAAACGATTAGCTTTTCAGAGCATTCACACAAGGTTGGCGCTGGTGGTGACACCTACAACATGCTGACGTGAGGAAAGTTTCCAACTGATTTCTCATACACAAACAGCAGTTGACCGGCATTGCCTGGTGAAACGTTGTTGTGATGCCTCGTGTAAGGAGGAGAAATGTGTACCATCACGTTTCCGACTTTGATAAAGGTCGGATTGTAGCCTATCACGATTGCAGTTTATCGTATCACGACATTGCTGCTCGTGTTGGTCGAGATCCAATGACTGTTAGCAGAATATAGAATCGGTGGGTTCAAGAGGGTAATACGGAACGCCGTGCTGGATCCCAACAGCCTCGTATCACTAGCAGTCGAGATGACAGGCATCTTATCCGCATGGCTGTAACGGATCGTTCAGCCACGTCTTGATCCCTGAGTCAACAGATGGGAACGTTTACAAGACAACAACCATCTGGACGAACAGTTCGATGACGTTTGCAGCAGCACGGACTATCAGCTCGGAGACCATGGCTGCAGTTACCCTTGATGCTGCATCACAGACAGGAGGGCTTGCGATGGTGTACTCAACGATGAACCTGGGTGCACGAATGGCAAAACGTCATTTCTTCAGATGAATCCAGGTTCTGTTTACAGCATCATGATGGTCGCATCCGTGTTTGGCGACAATGCTGTGAATGCACATTGGAAGCATGTATTTGTCATCACCATACTGGCGTATCATCCGGCGTGATGGTATGGGGTGGCATTGGTTACACGTCCCAGTCAAGTCTTGTTCGCATTGACGGCACTTTGAACAGAGGACGTTACATTTCAGATGTGTTACGACTCGTGGCTTTACCCTTCATTCGATCCCTGCAAAACCCTACATTTCAGCAGGATAATGCACAACCGCATGTTGCAGGCCCTGTACGGGCCTTTCTGGATACAGAAAATGTTCGACTGCTGCCCTGGCCAGCACATTCTCCAGATCTCTCACCAATTGAAAACGTCTGGTCAATGGTGGCCGAGAAACTGGCTCGTCACAATATGCCAGTCACTACTCTTGATGAACTATTGTATCGTGTTGAAGCTGCATGGGCAGCTGTACCTGTACACGCCATCCAAGCTCTGTTAGACTCAATGCTCAGGGGTATCAAGGCCCTTATTACGGCCAGAGGTGGTTGTTCTGGGTACTGATTTCTTAGGATCTATGCACCCAAATTGCGTGAAAATGTAATCACATATAAGTTCTAGTATAATATATTTGTCCAATGAATACCCATTTGTCATCTGCATTTCTTCTTGGTGTAGCAATTTTAATGGCCAGTAGTATACTTCCCAACAATGGACTTGTACAAAGGCTACTGGCAGATTGAGACTAACTGGAAAAAGGCTGCCTTTATAACTCCTGATGGTTTTTGTGTGAGCTTAAAGCTATGACATTTTGTACTTGTAGGGTTCTAACCACCTTCAAACATAGGATGGGAAACATGCTTTGACACCTTAAATGGTTGACGAATCTTTGCTGTCTGGGTGACATAGTCATTCTTAGAAGATATTTCAAGATCATATAAGCTGCCTGATAATCGTGCTGCAGTGTGTTCAGACTGCAGGCTCTAGCCTCAATTAGAAAAAGTGCCTCTTCTCTGCCGAAGAAATAAAAAAAAAATGGGGCATCTGGTGAATGGAAATGGAGTTTTGTTCCAATCCAGAGAAAAAAATTTGGGGCATCTGGTGCATTTATTTATTTTATTTATTTATTGTTCCGTGGGACCAAATTAAGGAGAAGTCTCCGTGGTCATGGAACGAGTCAATACATGAAATTATAACACGATAGTAGAAACAGATAAAATGAAATACAAGAAACGTATTCAGGCGACAATTTGTAAGTTTAAGTAAAGAAAATCAACAATGTAACACTGGAATTTACTTAATTTTTCAGCGCTTCCAGGAGCTCCTCGACAGAATAGAAGGAGTGAGCCATGAGGAAACTCTTCAATTTAGACTTAAAAGCGTTTGGGCTGCTGCTAAGATTTTTGAGTTCTTGTGGTAGCTTATTGAAAATGGATGCAGCAGAATAGTGCACTCCTTCCTGCACAAGAGTCAAGGAAGTGCATTCCACATGCAGATTTGATTTCTGCCTAGTATTAACTGAGTGAAAGCTGCTAACTCTTGGGAATAAGCTAATATTGCTAACAACAAACGACATTAAAGAAAATATATACTGTGAGGGCAATGTCAGAATTTCCAGACTATGGAATAGGGGTCGACAAGAGGTTCTCGAACTTACACCACATATAGCTCGAACAGCCCGTTTTTGAGCCAAAAATGCCCTTTTTGAATCAGAAGAATTACCCCAAAAAATAATACCATATGACATAAGCGTATGAAAATATTCGAAGTAGACTACTTTTCGTGTTGAACTGTCACTTATTTCAGATACTGATCTAATGGTAAGTAAAGCAGCATTTAGTTTCTGAACAAGATCCTGAACATGGGCTTTCCACAATAGCTTACTATCTATTCGAACCTCTAGGAACTTGAACTGTTCCATCTCGCTTATAATATGCCCATTCTGTCTGATCAAAATATCAGTTCTTGTTGAATTGTGAGTTAGAAACTGTAAAAACTGAGTCTTACTGTGATTTAGCATCAAATTATTTTCCACACACCACGAACTTATTTCATGAACTACATTATTTGATAATGTTTCAATATTACACACAAGATCCTTCACTACCAAGTTGGTGTCATCAGCAAACAGAAATATTTTTGAATCACCTGTAATACTAGAAGGCGTATCATTTATATAAATAAGAAACAGCCTTGGCCCCAGCACTGACCCTTGGGGAACGCCCCACTTAACAGTGCCCCATTGGGACTGAACATCACTACCACTCTCAATAATGCGGAGAATTACCTTCTGCTTTCTGTTCCCAAAGTAAGAGGCGAACCAATTGTAAGCTACTCTCCTTACTCCATAATGGTCCAACTTCTGCAGTAATATTTTGTGGTCAACACAGTCAAAAGCCTTCGTTAAATCAAAGAAAACACCTAGTGTTTGCAACCTTTTATTTAATCCGTCCAAAACCTCACAGAGAAAAGAGAATACAGCATTTTCAGTTGTTAAACCATTTCTAAAACCAAACTGTACATTTGACAGCAAATTATGTGAATTTAAATGCTCCAGTAACCTTGTGTATACAACCTTCTCGATAACTTTAGCAAACACCGATGGCATAGAAATAGGTCTATAATTGTCAACATTATCCCTGTCTCCCTTTTTATAAAGTGGCTTCACTACCAAGTATTTTAATCGGTCAGGAAACCGACCACTCCTAAAGGAAAAGTTACAGATATGGCTAAGTACTGGGCTAACATACATAGAATAATACTTCAGTATTCTGCTAGATACCCCGTCATATCCATGAGAGTTCTTGGTCTTTAGTGATTTAATTATTAACTCAATCTCCCTCTTGTCAGTATCATGGAGGAGCATTTCAGGTAACAGTCTCGGAACACTTTTTTCTACGAGCGCTATATGATTTCCTGTTGGAACTAGGTTTCTATTTAGTTCACCTGCTATATTCAGAAAGTGTTTATTAAATACTGTACAAATATGTGACTTATCAGTAACACGGACATTCCCACTACGCACTGATTCTATATCCTCGACCTGACTCTGCAGACCAGCCACTTCGTTTATGACTGACCATATGGTTTTAATTTTATCCTGAGACTTAGCTATTCTATCTGCATACCACATACTTTTTGCCTCATTAATAACTTTTTTAAGCACCTTACAGTACTGTTTGTAATGGGCTGCTGCATTTAGATTTTGACTGTTTCTAACGTTTTGATATAATTGCCACTTTGTTCTACAGGATATTCTTATCCCTCTAGTCAGCCACTCAGGCTGAGCAAATTTGATCACTAGTTACAAAAACAATTAGCAGTAATGTACAGCTAGAATAGAACTTAACTCCTGGATGGAGCGGGCAGTTATTTATATGAACACTAAATATTTCAGAATGTAGGTATTTAGGGTATGTAAACATCAAATATTCCATAATGTACAACAATTGCAAACATAAGGTTTTCAAGAACCTTTCAGAAATGATAAATACATAACAACAAATAGCTGTTGGTGGTCAGATTTGAACTAGCAACACGCAGCACGCCCAACAGTGGCACTAACCACACTAACACACTGTGTGCACCACATTTTGCAGCACTGCTCTCTCTCCTGAAGAAACAGCAACCCACTGTTTCAGAAGTTCTCGAGCCAGCTATAGCACTCTGGGTCTAGATCTTGTTAATGGTCCTCTGTATGGGGCGCTGGTGAATCTTCATGTTCTAGTCATGTAAGAATGATGTAAGAATGTGGCAAAATTACCTCCAGGGCAACTGCTACTGATCCCACCAGCAGCAGTGCCATGCCACTGAATTGGAATCAATCTCTTGGGGAGCTTCTTGAAGTCAATGAACAGGAGAAGGTTAGTAATCTGCACTGATTACCTCACCTGCTGTGCAATCATTAAAGTTGTATTGACTGTCAAAGCTCTGAAATTGCCATGTTCATTGCAAAAGACATCATTTTGAAGCAAAGAGGATCCCCCGTGATGATCTGTGATTGTGGAAAAGTTTTTCAGTGAAGATTATTATCAGAGATCATTTCACACTGCAACATTACTCATAGGATGACACTTGCCTACCATCCACAGACAAATGTCCTCATAGAATGTTTTAATCAGATGTTGGCAGATAAGCTCTACACATATGTTGATGTGGAACAGAGAGAGAGAGAGAGAGAGAGAGAGAGAGAGAGAGAGAGAGAGAGTGGCATACAATACTGGCTGTCATGACATTTGCATACAACACAGCAAAGCAACACACTGCTCTTCCTGCTCCATGGTCGCGAGGCCGAAACAACAATGGATTCACTGTTACCATTTCAGCCAGACGATAATCAGGATGACTGTGTTAAACACCTCATCACCAGGACTGAAG
This sequence comes from Schistocerca nitens, assembly GCF_023898315.1. NCBI lineage: Eukaryota > Metazoa > Arthropoda > Insecta > Orthoptera > Acrididae > Schistocerca > Schistocerca nitens. Next base: position 663,210,619 of record NC_064616.1, on the reverse strand, counting down.
AAGCAAGGCGGCTGGATCGCATATGGACCCTGGATTCCCAGTGTAAAGACCAAGAGTGCTATCACAACAAGCATCGGCCAGTGGGATACAGCCTGGGAGATTTGAAATGGATTTTTACACCTGTGCAGAAAGTAGGACTATCAGAAAAGCTACTAAAGTCCTGCTTTGGGCTGTACTGTATCTTTCATTACTTTTCAAATGTCACATATGAAGTCAAGAATTATCACCTTTCCTCAAGAAGACAAAAGTGCACAGACATTGTCCACGTCCTCCTCCGTGTGATGCCCTACTACATCCCAGAGATACAGTTCGATGATGGGAGGTTCAAGGAAACTGCAAAGCTTTGACAGGAGGGCCTACTTTCAGTGCTCATCATAGTGAAGAGGATGTAACAACATGACCAGAACATGAAGATTCACCAGTGCCCCATACAGAGAACCATTAACAAGATCTAGACCCAGAGTGCTATAGCCGGCTCGAGAACTTCTGATACAGTGAGTTGCTGTTTCTTCAGGAGGGAGAGCAGTGCTGCGAAATGTGGTGCACAGTGTGTTAGTGTGGTTAGTGCCACTGTTGGGCGTGCTGCAGGTTGCTAGTTCAAATCTGACCACCAACAGCTATTTGTTGTTATGTATTTATCATTTCTGCAAGGTTCTTGAAAACCTTATGTTTGCAATTGTTGTACATTATGGAATATTTGATGTTTATATACCCTAAATACCTACACTCTGAAATATTTAGTGTTCATATAAATAACTGCCCGTTCCATCCAGGATTTAAGTTCTATTCTAGCTGTATGTTACTGCTAATGATAAATGTGCTTTCTGTAGTAAGTGTTGTATTTCATTGATGACTGGTTTTGAATTTGGACTTCAGTGTGGTTACACGTTTATGATGTTCTGAGCAAATTTGATCACTATTTACAAAAACAATTAGAAGTGAATGGATACTGAACTTGTTGTCAGCATCAGTAGAGTTTATAGCATGTTGGGTTGTGGCGACATGTTTCTTTACCTGAGTTTGTACAAATATCCACAACTTTGTCAGCTGGTTTACTAATTACCTTAGCTTCCAGATATCCAGATAAACTGAATGTCAAGTTAACATTCTTGTTGCACTCATCTGACTTCTTGCCATATCATAATGTTTTCCTTTTAAGTTCAGTGGGAGGACACATTTGTTAGAGTTGTTGTCTGCTAATTTCAGTTTTGTTTGTGATATTTTAAAGTTTGTCCAACACTACAACAGTGAATTAGAGATGTTGACTACTTTTGTTATTGACATGATAGGCACATTAAAACTTACAGGGAACCTAAATGTTTAGATGACATACAAACTACTGCAAATTGTGCTATATTTTCCACACTAAAGTAAAATTATTTCAGAAAAATGTGGTCAGAGGAAGCTTATGTTGCATAGCAATAGCTGTGCCTATTAATGACACATGTTACAGAATTTATGAAATACTGTTTCAGCGCTTCTGTCAGGTGGTTTCAGCATTTACCACGTATCATCGATGCATGAAAATTACAGGCATTTTTCACATTTATCTTCTTTGGAGCGGGAAATGTCGTTTAGGACAGAGATGGTAAGTAATGCTTAATTATAAAAGTGCTTCATATCACTAAATAAATACTTAGGTACTTTCACATTGTCATATGTGCAATCACATAAGATTCGTAGAATGCGTGACATACTTGGCAGTGATGCTTTGGAGTATATTTAACAACAATAGTACAACACATTTCATGAACAAAGTGACCAGTGTGTAACATTAAATTCTAATCTATTCAAGACTCTAGAAAGGGATTTACCACTATTGCCAACTCAAGAACATCAGCATAAACACAGTATTATAATTAACTAGACATTACCTGCAGCTGCACTCGCATGTCAGTAGTTTTGTTATGATGAGTGTGTGACAAAGAAAGTACTATTCATGCAATAACATCAGCTGCCCTCATGTGTCTGCCTGTTCAGATACACATGGTTCATGATGTGCACCCTGCTATCCCCCCTCACAAGCTGTCCCAATGCACCATATGGGCAGTGTTGCTGCCAATCATTGCATACAAAGGACCATGGGCAGGAGCGCAAATGTATGCATCATGTTATTGAAGTAGCTATACTTTGTACTCGATGCGTACATTATGCAACAAGTGGTGTGGAAGTAGGGATTAAACACATTGAAGAGTGTATAAGCATTGCATTCATTGTTTTTAATCATATCACTTAGCACAAAGACACAATGTAGTTTAACATTGTTACTCAAAATCTTGAAAAGTTCGTGACCGATTTAATTCAAATTCGTACACAAAACTCTAATAAATGTTCAGACGGACGTGGGCCACACAATTTTTAAATGAATACAGTATATAAGTACATGTGCACTATATAAGTATGAAAGATTGTTAGCAAAAATATCGAAATGTTCTTCACCAAATTGCTTCACATTTTTACACAATAATGTCATAAACGTGCGAATTACTATAATTCCGCCCGAACAGGCCATGAAGGCCCAACGGTACCGACAGGCCGCTGTGTCATCCCCAGCCTAAAGGTGTCACTGGATGCAGATGTGGAGGGACATGTGGTCAGCACACTGCTTTCCTGGCAGTATGTCAGTTTTCTTCTCAATCAAGTAGCTCCTCAGTTTGCTTCACAAGGGCTGAGTGCACCCCGCTAGCCAACAGCACTCAGCAGACTAGATGGTCACCCAGCTCGATAGTGCTTAACTTTGGTGATCTGATGGGAGCCGGTGTCACCACTGCGGCAAGGCTGTTGGTATATATTGAAGAGCCAAAGAAACTGATATAGCTGTCTAATATTGTATAGGCCACCCACCGAGCATGCAGAAGTGCCACAACACGACATGGCATGGACACGACTAATGTCTGAAGTAGTGCTGGAGGAAATTGACACCATAAATTCTGCAGGGTTGCCATAAATTTGTAAGAGTATGCAGGGGTGGAGATCTCTTATGAACAGCATGTTGCAAGGCATCCCAGATATGCTCAATAATGTTCATGTCTAGGGAGTTTTGTGGCCAGCGGAAATGTTTAAACTCAGAACAGTGTTCCTGAAGCCACTCTATAGCAATATTGGACATGTGGGGTGTCGCATTCTCCTGCTGGAATTGCCGAAGTCTGTCAGAATGCACAAAGGACATGAATCAATGCAGGTGATCAGACAGGATGCTAATGTACGTGTCACCTGTTCGAGTCATATCTAGACATATCAGGTGTTCCATATCACCCCAACTGCACATGCCACACACCATTACAGAGCCTCCAGCAGCTTGAACAGTCCCCTGCTGACTTGTAGGGTGCGTGGATTCATGAGGTTGTCTCCATACCCTTACATGTCCATCCATTCAATATAATTTGAAATGAGACTCGTCTGACCAGGCAACATGTTTCTAGTCATCAACAGTCCAATGTTGGTGTTGACAGGCCCAAGTAAGGCATAAAGCTTTGTGTCGTGCAGTCATTAAAGGTACACGAGTGGGCCTTCAGCTCTGAAAGCCCATATCCATGTTGTTTCTTCATGTTGAATGATTCTCTTCAGTCATAGTTGGTCCCATTCTTGCAGGATGTTTTTCCTGCTGCAGCGATGTCTGAGATTTGATGTTGTATCCGATTCCTGATATTCACAGTACACTCGTGAAATGGTCGTATGGGAAAATCCCCACTTCATCGCTACCTTGGAGATGCTCATGCGCCAACTATAACACCAAGTTCAAACTCACTTAAAGCTTGATAATCTGCCGTTGTAGCAGCATAACCAGTCTAATAACTGCACCACACACTTGTTGTCTTATATAGGCACTGCTGACTGCAGTGCCGTATTCTGCCTGTTTACACATCTCTGTATCTGAATATGCATGTCTATACCAGCTTTTTTTGTGCTTCCCTGTTTTTGTGTGTGTGTGTGTGTGTGTGTGTGTGTGTGTGTGTGTGTAAGAGAACTGTTGTTTGAAAAATTCTCCAAAAGTTCTTGACCGATTTACTAATATACATTCAGAGAGACATAGGCTACATAATTTTAAATATAGATGGTACATAAATATATATTCTATAAGGGGAAATGCAGTTAGCGAAAATCTCAAAACGTTCCTGTACTACTATACCAAAATAATTCATTGTTAAACTTTGTTACCAGAAATCTCAAATAGTTTTTGACCGATTTACATCAATCTGTACATGATACCCAGATAAACATTGGGACGGACATAGGCTACATATTTGTTTAAATGTATATTGTAAATAAGTGTTTATGTAATATATAAAGGGAAAACATTGTTAGCAAAAATCTCGAAAAGTTCTTGACCAGCTTAATTCTGATTTTTACACCATGTTCTAATAAACATTCAGATAGAGACTGGCTGTATATTTTTAAATATATGTAATATATAAATATGATGTTTATTGCAAAAGTCATGGCAACTATTTTTTGTCTCACAAATGGTAACGAATTAAAAAAATTCAAAAATATGCAAATGGAACTTTAGTCCATATGTAAACATTACATGTAGGGAGATGGATGAACACACACCACCAAGAAGATACAGTACAAGAAAAAAGATGAAACAAATTGTGTTATTCCACATGTGTTTTACTGTCAGTTGCAACAGCACAGGGTAGGAATAAGGACCTGTGACATGTTAGAGGCCCTCAAAATAGTCTACTGACGAATCTCACACACACTGCTGTTGCTGTGGAAGATGCGGAATACCCATGGTCTCACCATGAGCGAATCATCGGATCTCATGTGGCATTGCTGTGACAATGTCTTCACATGTTCGAAAGTGTAGACCATGCACTTGCTCTTTCAGTTTTGGTATGAGCTCATAATCGGAAGGTGACATGTCTGGCGACTGTGGTGGATGCTCCAGTACTTCCCATCCCCTTGTCACAAGCAGATTCTGCATGCACACTGCTGCATGGCATCTTGCATTCTCCTGAAGTATTAATGCATCATGTAGACATTCAGGACATTACTCCTGAATAGCCTGTTGCAGGTGTTGTTGCAGGAAAGTGCAACAGTAGTAGTGTGCATTAACAGTTTGTCCATGTGGGATGACATGGCGTGAAATCACTCCTCTAATACCATAGGCTATGATGACCATTGACTTGATGGGGGAGGGATTGCGACGAAATTTCTGCATGCGTGGTGAACCTAGATGATGCCATTCTGTGGACTGGCATTTCAGTTCTGGCACACAGGCCCTGGCCCAAAATTCATCTATGGCGATGATTCTCACAAGCATATTGTCTCACTCCTCATAACATGCTAGATGCACATGACAAATTTCGTAATGTGTCCACTTTCCCACTTCACTTAGTGCATGAGGCACCCACTTTGCAGCAACTTTACACAATGTTTTACGTTACCTATATGAAGAGGCAGTGAATCTTGTGTCTATGCCTGTACTCATAGTGTGTGTGTCCTGTACTTTCTTGACCCTTCAAATTTTATGCAGTTACTGTAAATGGTGGAAGTGTTTCCCAGCTATCTGTATGTTCACATAGTGACTCAGCATATTTCTTATGATCATATGTTCTTGTTTGAACATTCTTTAGCCACTGGTTGCAGAGCACTATTTTGCAACTCAACACATGTTCAATGATTACACTTCTGCATAAAACTGCTATATAGTCATCATGAGGTACGTTGATAAATTAGTAGTAGTAAGTCTCAGTCTTATCTTAAAACAGAAGGGCAAGTGTGCATGTTTTATCTGCATGACCCATCCACGTGTCTTAGTTTCCTTGTGACTGAATTACAGCTGCTAGTTTGTGGAACGTATATATTTGCTTATCTGTATGGAGATCGAATATATGTCCTAATCTCCCCACCCACCCCCCCTCCTCCGCCAAACACATCCTGCCCCCTCTCCCTGTCCATCACCTCCTCCCTGTCCATCACCTCCTCTCCCCTCTCCCTGCCCATCTCCTCCCCATCTAAGTCCATTTCCTTTCTCCCCACCCTCCCCTGACCTTTTCTGCCTCCCCTCCTCTCTCTGACCCTGAGCCTCATTTATTGTTATTGTTAATAGAGTATCATCTAAAATTTGGACTTTTTGAGATTTTTGGCAACAATGTTAAACAATTTTTCTGTATATAGTAGTACAGATTTGGCAACTGCAACAGTGTATAGAACTTTTTTATTTGCCGGAAACTTAATCATTTTTCTGCTTGATTAAAAGACCTATTGATGCCTTTATGATTAGTATTTTAGGGTATAATATTTTCTTTGTCCATCCACTTAGTAAACAGGTATGTATAATTTTATAAGCAAGTTCAACAGTTAAAATATTACAGAAATTCAAAAGAAACAGTTCCTAATATTTATTTTTAGCAAGAAAATATAATAGCTAACTCTAAATTCTTTCGGCGGTTTAGTGGTCATACACAGGAAATAATACAATTGTATGCAATAGCCAAAAATTATAAAATTGTAAAGATGTAAAACTGCTGTTTAATATTGATGTTGAATGAGTGAACTACAGAACTGCTGCTGAACATGGCACATTGTGTGGTACTTTGTGACATTAATTGTTTCCCCATTCTCGTAACTCTGACATTTTTCTACAACTATATTCCACAGTAAATCTGTTCTGTATGCTTCCTATGACTGAGAGGTATGTGAAAATGGAAACAGTTAACATGAAACAGAATGGCCTCCAACTCTGTGGCTGATACTTCATAGTGGTTTGCACATTACATGACCAGTTGTATACACAAACATCTTCACTCCTTCCTCTCTCTCTCTCTCTCTCTCTCTCTCTCTCTCTCTCTGTCTGTCTGTCTCTGTCTCTGATGGATGATGTTTGTGTTCATAGCTCACCTAGGCCCTGACTTGTGCCAAATGATCAGCACTTTGGCATTGGATTTAAATTTGAGAAGCTCAGATTTATTAGGCTGGGGCTGTTGAGACCAGTTTTCTATTCCTGTTGCATGTGTTTGTACTTCAGAGACAGTGAAGCTGGCAGTGTTCTGTTTGTATGAAAAATATATAGGTTCTCTGTGTTTTGGTTTGGTATAAAAGTAAGGGGCACCTGTAACAGGCCGAGAGAGCTGTTTCTGATATTCAAAGGAAGTGACAGCATACTACCTCTAATAGGAGTGTGCCCAGTAGAGCACTGTGATGTTAAAGCAAACCTGTGTATTGATGATTACTTTAGGTTTGTACGTAATACTCGATTTGTAGAAAGCCATTTAGTAACTTTCTTTTTTATTTTTATTTTATTTTATTTTTTAAAAAACTACACTCCTGGAAATGGAAAAAAGAACACATTGACACCGGTGTGTCAGACCCACCATACTTGCTCCGGACACTGCGAGAGGGCTGTACAAGCAATGATCACACGCACGGCACAGCGGACACACCAGGAACCGCGGTGTTGGCCGTCGAATGGCGCTAGCTGCGCAGCATTTGTGCACCGCCGCCGTCAGTGTCAGCCAGTTTGCCGTGGCATACGGAGCTCCATCGCAGTCTTTAACACTGGTAGCATGCCGCAACAGCGTGGACATGAACCGTATGTGCAGTTGACGGACTTTGAGCGAGGGCGTATAGTGGGCATGCGGGAGGCCGGGTGGACGTACCGCCGAATTGCTCAACACGTGGGGCGTGAGGTCTCCACAGTACATCGATGTTGTCGCCAGTGGTCGGCGGAAGGTGCACGTGCCCGTTGACCTGGGACCGGACCGCAGCGACGCACGGATGCACGCCAAGACCGTAGGATCCTACGCAGTGCCGTAGGGGACCGCACCGCCACTTCCCAGCAAATTAGGGACACTGTTGCTCCTGGGGTATCGGCGAGGACCATTCGCAACCGTCTCCATGAAGCTGGGCTACGGTCCCGCACACCGTTAGGCCGTCTTCCGCTCACGCCCCAACATCGTGCAGCCCGCCTCCAGTGGTGTCGCGACAGGCGTGAATGGAGGGACGAATGGAGACGTGTCGTCTTCAGCGATGAGAGTCGCTTCTGCCTTGGTGCCAATGATGGTCGTATGCGTGTTTGGCGCCGTGCAGGTGAGCGCCACAATCAGGACTGCATACGACCGAGGCACACAGGGCCAACACCCGGCATCATGGTGTGGGGAGCGATCTCCTACACTGGCCGTACACCACTGGTGATCGTCGAGGGGACACTGAATAGTGCACGGTATATCCAAACCGTCATCGAACCCATCGTTCTACCATTCCTAGACCGGCAAGGGAACTTGCTGTTCCAACAGGACAATGCACGTCCGCATGTATCCCGTGCCACCCAACGTGCTCTAGAAGGTGTAAGTCAACTACCCTGGCCAGCAAGATCTCCGGATCTGTCCCCCATTGAGCATGTTTGGGACTGGATGAAGCGTCGTCTCACGCGGTCTGCACGTCCAGCACGAACGCTGGTCCAACTGAGGCGCCAGGTGGAAATGGCATGGCAAGCTGTTCCACAGGACTACATCCAGCATCTCTACGATCGTCTCCATGGGAGAATAGCAGCCTGCATTTCTGCGAAAGGTGGATGTACACTGTACTAGTGCCGACAATGTGCATGCTCTGTTGCCTGTGTCTATGTGCCTGTGGTTCTGTCAGTGTGATCATGTGATGTATCTGACCCCAGGAATGTGTCAATAAAGTTTCCCCTTCCTGGGACAATGAATTCACGGTGTTCTTATTTCAATTTCCAGGAGTGTATATTTACTGTTTCTGTCGCTGTTGCGTCTGCCGTGATAGCTGAGTGGTCAGCGTGGCAGTCTGCCACGCCAAGGGGCCCGGGTTCGATTCCCGGCTGGGTTGGAGATTTTCTCCGCTCAGGGGCTGGGTGTTGTGCTGTCCTCATTATCATTTTATCATCATCAGTGGAAGGCAACGGGAAACCACCACTGGAATCACCTAAAAGAACTGTTTCTACATTAAGAGGAAAATATGAGAGTGCCCTTCTATAAATATCAAGGAGTTGAATCAGTAGTGAACGTTATGGTGTGGTGATCATTATTTATTCTTATTAGCTGAACGTAATGTAAAACAGTAATAAGTTTTGCTATGAGTGCCATAAATTTTCAGTGAACTCAAAAGTGATATGATTCAAACAATAAAATGCATGCAGTAGCAGAGAAGTGAGGTTAGTTGATTTTTTTTATTTAAATATTTTATCACGTAGTTTGTACAGTGAGAAACCACATCTGGGATCTAAATTGTGGTTATCTCAACCTCTTATTTGTTCAGAAATGCTCAATTATACTTCAGAGCATACTCCAAAGTTCGAAAGAGAATGGTGGAAGTTGTGAAACAGAGCAATATGTATAATTTTTTATTGGCACCAATTTTGTTGAAGGATGTGGTAAGTTTGCTGTAGTATGCCTAAGGAAAAAGCATCATTAGGACCAAAGATAACAACTCACCAAATAGTAGAAATATTACCTCATCGACTGTGTGCCTACCGACTCAGTACATATGCTAAACAGTGACTTGTTACTCCTAAATTATTTAGTAGAGGTTGAAAATATCGCTTCAGTTGTAAGGTTTTTTTTTTTTTATTTTAATCATGACTAGTTTTGGGCCTTTATATGCCCATCATCATGTGTTATACTAAAATAAACAAGAGACTGGAGATAATAATAGTTTTTACATGCATCAGTACACATAAAGAAAGCGAAAAAGAAGTTCCATGTAACATTTTAGAAACCAGTGGTCTGGCTAGGTGCAGTAAAACCTAAGTCAATGGCAAAGTGACACCAGACAATACTACAGATGACTGCCTGGGTATAGAAATATGACATATAGAAATATGACATTTACACTTTGTGCTGTGACCCCGATCGCGGTAGTGGACGAGTACAGGATGCATTGTACCACCAGTGAGTGCAGACCACAGAGTAGCATACATGAAGGGGGAAGTAAACTGGTAAACCAGAGTGGCAAAAGTACTGCCATCTGTTGATGGGAAGAAGAATGTGGAGGCAACTAGACCAGCCAGTCACAATTTGAATTAGTGATTTACATTCAAAATAACGAAAACCATTTTATAGAAAGTTACGTGAAAAGTGTTAAAAGTACATTATGAGTGGTGAAGGAATGTATTGAACAGATGCAGCACAGAACTGTAGTAAAACTAACTGGAAGCCAGCAACATAAAATTTATGTATAAACTGTAAAACACGAAAATTTTTCCTTTTCCACAAGTGGCGTGCACATTTTTAATTGTTTGCTTTTTTATGTGTACTACTGCATGTAAAAACTATTATTAGCTCTGGTCTCTTGTTTATTTTCTATATAACACCTGATGATGAGCATATAAGAGCTCAAACCGGTCGTGTCTTAAATAAAAAGAACCTTACAACCGAAGCAGTATTTTCAACCTCTGCCATAATGCTCAGTTGTGGATGTTCATTCGACAGGATTGTTTGTACTAAATTATGTACATTCTGCCAGAACTTACCACACTATATGAAAAGTATCACATGAAAGGTGTACATTACAAATATGACTTCTACAACTGTGTGAATAAAACAATGGTCTGTTTCAGTCAGACCAGTTGTACTTGTGAAAATGATTGAATTTGATCTTGGCTAGTAAAATAAGTCAGATATTTTACAGTTGGATGTTTGTTTGCTGCAAAGGTTGTTTTGTATTTTATAATTTTATTTGACGTGTGTGTCTTTTTTCTATAACAGGGTCTATATTTTTCGTACTATAAGAGAATTATCGAGGCACCAAGACTGATAGATGGTCTCTTTTATATAATGAATGACAATTTAATTGAGTACCCAGATTGCTTAAATGCAATTAAAAGGTTCAACATTTACCCTGAGGTAAGTTTGTGAGTATTGTTTTCTGATGTGTGAAGCTGTATAAAGCAAATGTGTAAATAGTCAAATTGGGGCTTCCATTCTCTCTTTTCCCTCCTCTTATCCCCCTTCATCCCTCCCCCTCCCCCTCCCCTTCTCTCCTTCCTCCCTTTCCCTCCCTCGTCTCCTTTTGTCTCTCCTCCCCCCTCGTCAACCCTTTCACTCTCCCATCCTCTCGTTGTCCCATTCACTCTCCCCCCTTGTGTCTCTCTCCCTTCTACTCCTCCTCACCTTCCTCTCCATATCCCACCCCTTCCACCTCCTTGCCTCCCTCCCCCTCTTTCTCCCTCCCCCTCCATCCCTCTCCTTCATCCACATCTTCTCTCTCCTCCCACTCCATCCCTCTCCTTCATCCACATCGTCTCTCTCCTCCCACTCCATCCCTCTCCTTCATCCACATCTTCTCTCTCCTCCCACTCCATCCCTCTCCTTCATCCACATCTTCTCTCTCCTCCCACTCCACCCCTCTCCTACCAGCACCTCTACCTCTCTGCCCTCCCCATCATCCCCTTACATCTCTCTCCCTCTCCATCTATCTCTCCCACCCCATCTCTCTCTCCCAACCCATATATCCCTTTCCTTCCTTCCCCCTTCCCTGCTCTCCCTATCACTCTCTGCCTACCCTTCTCTCTCCTCTTGCTCTCCCCCTACCCTTCTCCCTGCTCTCGACATCCTCATCTCTATCCTCTACCTCTCTCCCTTCCCCCCCTCTCCCCTCCCCCTCTCCCTCAACCAACTCCCCCTCGACCCTTCCCTTCTCATCTGCTCCCATTGTCTCCCCGTCACTCTTCCCCCCCCCCCCCCCCTCTCTCTCTCTCTCTCTCTCTCTCTCTCTCTCTCTCTCTCTCTCTCTCTCTCCCCCCCCCTTCCTCTCTCTCCCTCTCCCCCAGGCTCCACATCCCCCAATCTCCCCTCCACCAAATTTCCCAACCCACTCTCCCTCCCCCTCCCCTCTCACCTCTCCCACCTCCCATTCTTCCCTTCTACCTCTCCCTTTCTCCTTCCTCCTCCTCTCCCTTCATCCTCCTCTCTTTTACTCTCCCTCCCTCTCTCTCTCTTTCTTCCTCCTTCACTCCCCCTCTCCCCTCCATCTCTACCTCTAACTCGCCCTCCTCTTCCCCTCCCTCTTTATGAAACCTCTCTCCATCCCTCTAACCTCCTCCCTCTCTCCTTCACCCTCTACCCCCCTACACTTCTGCCCCTCCTCTCTTCTTTCTCTCTTACAGCTCCCCCCACTTCCTTCAACCCTTTCCCTTTGCCTCCCCATCTCACCACTCTCTTTCTGCTCTCTTCCCCTTCCTTTCTCTGCCCTGATCTATTAAGTTTCCTAGATTGCAGCTGACAACATGGCATCTTATTCTGATTGATTTTATCATCATTGTATATAATATGAGCACTGTTGTTACACATAGCTATCCAGTATACATAAAGGTGAAGGAAAATTAATATTTGACATTGTATTGAGAATAAGGTCACCAGAGATGAAGACAAGCCCAGACAGGACAAGTATAGGTAGGGAATTTGGCTGTCATTTTGAAAGGAACCATCCCATCATTTATTTTAATGGATTTAGGGAAACCATGAGACATCTGAATGTTGAGGCCTGGACTGTGGTTTTTTGAACCACATGTCTTGTGAATTAGAGCCCATTGTCTTAACCAATTTTAAAGGAGCATTTTTTAAAAAAGTTTTTGATCCAGACTTAGGGCAGTTTCAACAATTTTCACATAATCTCTAATATAATGGTACTTTTATTTTAAAAAAAAGTGCTAGAAGGAATGTGTTGAGAGAGGTTTTCATTTTTTCTTTTGTGTCCTCCTTCAGCATCACATATGTGTTTGTTGTGTTCCAGCTATCCTGTTATCCTCAGCAATGTTTAATTTTCAGTCATGAAGGACTGGCAAATATGTGTTACTTTGAAATATCAATTAATGTGCATTTGTGATCAAAAGAGAGTAATTGCAGTACCCATTATGTACAGAGATTCATAATGTGTAAATTTTTGTGTAGGCTATTGAGATGCCTACATTGTCAGGTATCTAGTTAATGATCTTGTTTCCATACGGTGAATACCCCATTCATTCCTGATTTGGAGTTAGCAAATTGACGTTAAGAGCATGACGTGTCATTAATTGATGTTCAGCTATATTTAAATTAATTTGTCCTGAAGTGAATGGTATTTGATGCTAGGGCAGTTCATTGTTTATTTTTTCTTGGCTAGGAAAGAAAACAGTATTTAAAGGAGATGACTCAGCCCAGAATGTTCTTAAAGGCTTTTGGATCTGCCATGGTGTTTCCGGTTTGTGGTTTCAAGTGTGATACTCATAGTACTTTCAGGGCTTCTTTTCTGTTGGGCAGTGGGGGTGTAGAATGGCCCATACATAATCTATTAATCAGTCTTTTCCACCGTGCCATTCCTAGTGACGTGCAGAGATACAAATGCAAACAGTATGTTTGTATGAAGCAAATTTCTGCAGACAGCATATGAAACTAGCAGCAGTATGATTGACATATACTATTTTTCCCATAGTGAATACAATTTTACAGTGCCTCTTGATGTAATTTATGGTTTAGGGGTGATGTGATGCAAATCATGTTCAGAATATCAGAGGCAGTGTGTTGAGTATTGAGACATAATCATGGAAATACTGCTTCTCCTGATTTTTTCCCTTTAGAAAAGCCTATATCTGTTCTGGTAGGCTGATGAGCTGTACCAGTGAATTGTCCATGAAGTTCACACTGAGCTAGCTATACATCTTATAAATTATTTATCCATGTTTGTAGGGTGTGCTGATTTTGTAACTGTTAATTTAATTGATGAAAACTGCTCCAGTCGCTGTTGAGAACTTCAAGGATTCCACTACCAGTTTCAGCCATTTCCCAGTGCCTCAGAACCGGTAGTGAAGTCAATAAAGAAGAAATTAAAGACCCCCACCAGGTTTTATTGTCTGTGTGTGAAGGCTAATCTCTCAGGCACTACTGTAGGGATTCGATATGATTTTCATTAATAGGCAGACTGCTTCATGAGGAAAGTTTGAGTGTATAATTTATTATCACTACATCAGACAAGTCCAGCTGTAGATACTTAGTACCCATGCCAAACCTCGGTGCATTGTTAATAAATAATAAAACTAAAAGAAATGGTTGCCAGAATTCCAAGGGAAATGATATGACGTGAACAGTCTTTGCCAATAAATTTGTACACTTGCCCCACAAAATTTTCAGAGAACTGCCAAATATCTGCAACTTCCTGCCATGATATTTTGGAATGGAGTCTTCTGGCCATCTTCAGGTGAATGCTGATGAAAATTCTCTGAGTTCACATTTCAATGACCCTGTCAGCACATGTCTGGTTTTATGTGGTTGGTGTTGTGCATGCACTTCTGCTACAAGTCTGTGTGCTGCACTGCACGCCCTCTGTGATGAAAGCTAGCCACATTGATACCGATTCACTTGTCTTCGCGTGATAAAATTCAGGGGTGAAAGATTAATTTAGCTTTATATCTTCTTAATATTCTGCCTGATTCCAGTATATGGTAGACAAGCAGTTGTTTTGAAGTCCTCATTCTCCTCTTTGTGCTGTCGTCTGTACATCTGTAGTGCTCTCTGTACTTGCAGAGATGAATTATCCATTGTCCAGGAACACAGATTACAGGTGTCCCATTTCTGTTTGCAGACTCTCGGCATCTGAGACGATATGGATGCCGTGGTTTGAGGTCTTCAGAGCACCCATCATTTGTGCTGGGTAGTGTCAGTTAGTAGCTTGTAAATTTCACAATAATTCCTACAGTTATTTATTGTCTTGGAACTTGATTGTTGAAGTGCAAAGTAAACTGCTATATGTAATATCATTCAGTGTAGGAAGAATGTCCTGTATGTCTCCCTCTGTAACAATGACTGAAGCACAACAACTAACAGTACTTTATTGATTTTAATTAGAATTAATCTCTGTGAAAGACATATGTTTGTTATTGGTGCCATAGGACAAGTAGGCAAGAAATTTTAATGGAAAATATCTACTCCTGTTATAAAGCTGAAAATGGATACTGGAAAAATTTAAACCTCATAGAACTGACGCATTTATAATGCCTTCACATTAAACAATAAAAAGTAAGTTGATGTTACTGTTTAACTTCTAGAATGGCTTTATAGCAAATTATTTTGGAATTCAGGAAAAGTACCTTAGCTATATAATTTTGATGACAAAATCTGCCAACACTTGCTGGCATGTTCCTCAATGATAAAAACCTGTATATGTGGAGAAGTTAGCTGCTTTGGTTGATATGATGTATTAACAGTGTAAAATAACAGGTGGTTCCTTGAAGGATTGAGTGAATGTGGTTTAGGGGGCTAATAATCAAGAGGAACGGAGTTGAAATTCTCGTCTGGCTCTACAGATACGGTTTTCTGCAGTTAGCGTAGACAAGTTTCACGTGAAGCAAATGCAGGACTATTTCTATGAAAAGACTACAGCTAATTTCCTGTTTTATCAGTGTCCAGTCTGAGCTTGTTGTCTGTCAGTAATGCCCTTGTTGTGAAAATATGTGTAGCTTAACTTTTTTCTTCTTTCCTCCTTTCTACCAAAGGAACAGATAGCTTTCAAAGCTTGATGGAGGAGATATCCTGTTCAGACAGACAATAACAATAAAACAGTAACTTTTTTCTGTGTAGTATCCTTCTCTTTGGTAACTTGGTGTGCACTTTTGTATGTTCATAAGTCAGTTGAATGGCCTTTATTTATAGGTGGGGCCAATAATTAACCTGAATTGTCATAGTAGGTAATGTAGAATTGGGGGGGCAGGATCTGAGGGATGTCACTAATGGATACCTGATTATGGTACTTATGATTATTAAAACATAATGCCACCGTGGTTTCCTTGGGTGGTTGGTATGTGAAAAACTTGCAAATCATTGTTATAAAACTAATTTGTGTGTGTGTGTGTGTGTGTGTGTGTGTGTGTGTGTGTGTGTGTGTGAGAGAGAGAGAGAGAGAGAGAGAGAGAGAGAGAGAGAGAGAGAGAGAGAAGTGATGCAGAATTGTGGAATGTTATTTTAATGTAACCACATATATATCATTAGGTGCTCTCTACTTAAATGTGTCTTTTCATGCTGAACAGCTTGTTATTGGGGCACTGTACCGTTTATACCGAGTGGGAATGGAAGAGTGGTCCTTGCCTGGGGAGCAATGTTGGCCTATTGATAGAGGTAATGATCTGCCTCCTGTTAATAGCTGTGAAGGAATGGGGGAGCCAACATATTTCTACTTAAACTTTGTGTGGCTTTGTGCTGGCCTCACTGTGACTGTAATATTCCTTTTTGGATATACTATAAGGTATGTTAAATGTAACTCAGCATGTTTTTTTTTTTTTAATGTATGGCTTTTGATACCTGATTCATTGTTAGCTTACTACATTATTCGTGTAAAATGCTGATAAAAAGTCCCTGCAAAAGAAATTTATTTGTATGGTCACTAATAACAGTATAAATTGCACTGCTGTTGAAGTGTCATGAATGGTATTAAAGACATGTCACTAAGGATATTACTAAAAAGGATTTACACTCTGAAGTATGTAAAGATCTATTCTGAAGTAATGGGGATTGGTTAAAAGTGTATGTTAGGGAATGTGTGAGTTATTTAATTTATGGGGACGTACAAGAGAAGTATGTCTGCCACCATAGCTGAGCAGTCAGTGCATCTGACTGTCATATAGACGATCTGGGTTCAGTTTGTGGTACTGCATGAGGATGATTGATGGGCTGTTTGAGTGGAAAGGAACATGTCCAAGGTATGGATAGCTGACAATGGCTGGGAAAATGGTGTCCGTACCCCGTGCCACTCTTTACGTCGTCCAGATGATGTCTTCAGCAGAGAGTAACATGGTGCCTGGTCAGCATCGTGTGGTCCTTGGATTGTAGAGTTCCTTTTTTGTTTTTGTTTTTTGTCTCTTTTTGTTTTCAAAAACACCAGGTAGCTATAATGAGTGAAATGAAAAGCAAGTGCTGTTGCACATTCAATAGTAGTCACAGTTTTGTTTGGGTATTCAATCCTAGTTACACACTTTCCATGTTTCTAATGCATTTTGAGAAGGTGAGCTGCAACATCTGGAGGTTGAGGAGTGTCGCAATGCAACTTCCAGGGCACTGGCTGCCTGAAATTTTGTCTTAGTCTCACACAGTGGGACATTTTGCTGTACACTCAGTAAATTTCAACAGTTTATTGGTTTGCAGCTGTGATTACACTGATGTACAAATCAGCACTTTTTGTTGAACTTTCCAGCCAAAGAGAAAATTATTTGCATGCCACAGCTGTGAAAAATAACACTGCCAAGCTTTTCGTATGCATTTCTGTACAAAGTCTTCATTTAAAAACCTGTTTGCTTCTGTGGTAGCCTCATTGTATGTGAAATTAAAGTTATGACTACTCAAAGTAAGTCCATATTTGGACATTCTTGTGCTAACTGCAGTTTCTCCCTGGCCTCTATGATACTGCAGATTCTCAAACAGCCTGAATCTTTGAAGTGAAAGTGACTTTATATTGGGTTCACTGTGCTGGTTAACTTTAATATTGATCCATTTGACCATTTGATCGACCCTGCCATCTTCATCCTAATGAAGTGCTGCCAAAAAGTGATAATCAACATACAGTAGTCTAATCGTGCTTTGTGGATCTGCAAATACTCTTGCATTAAAAGTCTTCTTACATACAATGGACATTCAAAAGTTTTTACACTTCTAACATAGTAACTATCTTTTTGAAATTCACGCCTGTCCATCTTCTCAAAGTGCTATTCATGGTTTCCTATGTACCAATGCATCAGCTCAAAACACTTGTTGATGACTTCATGGTAGATTTCTTGGGAGGTCTTTTTAAGGACACTGACAGCTGCATATGGAGCTTAGATTGGTTTACTGCAGGTGATTTTTGTTGCTATATGGAATAGGATGACATTGCCTGGAGCTTAATCAGGGCTATAAGATGGATGTGTGGGCCTGAGACTCCTCCATCAGAGACTTTGTTTTCATCACACAGAAAGCTGGAACATTGTCATGATAGAGCTGGGTTCCACATGGACCTGATTTCAAACATCTATTCCTGAAACCTCAAGTTACCTTTATCCACAACATTGAAAGCAATGAAGTAACTTCTGGCTAAGAATGTTCACAATGTTTGCTTTCTCACTTCTCATGCGCATTTTTCTTTCACTGAGTGGGGAGACCAATTGCTTCTCTCACCGAGCGAGGTGGCGCAGTGGTTAGCACACTGGACTCGCATTCGGGAGGACGACGGTTCAATCCCGTCTCCGGCCATCCTGATTTAGGTTTTCCGTGATTTCCCTAAATCGCTTCAGGCAAATGCCGGGATGGTTCCTTTGAAAGGGCATGGCCGATTTCCTTCTCCATCCTTCCCTCACCCGAGCTTGAGCTCCGTCTCTAATGACCTCGTTGTCAACGGGACGTTAAACACTGATCTCCTCCTCCTCCTCCAAATGCTTCTCTGCTGTTTTGATTTATGGCTGAATTGGTGCAGCCAAATTTTGTCAACAATTATTAAATTAAATACAACTTTACCACCTCCAGTGGAAATTTTCTTTCATTTTGGGCAGAATTCATGGTTGAGAAACTAGGAAGTGCACTGTCAAAAGCTGCAGAACTTTTCAGCCCAAAGTTTCTATAGCAAGAATATATAAACCATTGCCAATTTGATCTCAAGGATGCAGTCTTTGTGAACAACTTTCTTTTTCAATAGTGTTTCTCTCATGTCTGGTCTCATTAATACAATGGCAAATTGTTGCTTAGGAAGATGAACATGTAGATGTTCCAAATACTAATTTATATTAATTCTTACATTAAAATAAAAAATGACAAATTGGGGAGTAATGATTCCATTTCAACAGCATTGCTTCTTCAGTCTAAAATAAATAGCAAAATAAGTGAAGGATTTGTGGCCCACCTATTAGGCTAAGTAAGCTGAAATTAGGATGACTAACACACACTGGACACCTCTACCATCCACATTTCTTGGAAATCAAACAATTAACAGCAATCCAGGAAATTTCATTTCTGTTCTGTCTGTTAAGGTTACAGTTTAATGCAGGAGGGATAAAGTGACTTAAATTGTGTAGGTTAGTGGCACTGCTTCTCCACTGCTGTTCTAGGAGGTATCACTCTTTTTTTCATGTAGGAGATACTCCTGCACTGCAAAGTTGTCCACAAGAGTAATATTTTCACCAACAGATACCACATATTAGAGCAAGGTGAAGTGGTCTTAGACCTGAAGTGAAAGTATTTTTGGTTCAAAATTGTTTTTGACATTGTTACCTTTTAGGTTAATGCACTTTGTCCAATGTTTTTCCAGTAAGGAGATTCCATCTACAAAATACCAGTAGATGACTACCATAACCATTTCACTGAACTTAAAGCTTTTCCCAGCCAAAATAGTAGGAAGGAAAAGCGTACCAACTCTGGGGAATAAAGTGGATGTTTAAACATGGCATGTTTCAGTTTCAAAGTGTGGCTTGGTTGAGTGAATAAGTGCTAGATTACAAACGAAAGGTGTAGAGCTGCATCCCGGGTCAGTCCAAGGGTTTTTTCTATCACTTGCCACTTACTGACAATAATTTGTTAATGTGAAAATGTCAGTTTTAACTGTGGGTTGGAGCTCATATTAAGCTGTATGTACTCTTATAAGTTGTTGGGTCAGTCAGTTCAAAGGTTGAAGTAAGGTATGGGTCTACCACATTCCCAATAGGACCACACCTGGTAAAATTCCATGGTGTTCAAACTGATTTTGGGGCAACGACACATGTATTTTTAGTTTTGTAGTCTAAGGCCTTCCTGTAGTTTTTCACTTATTTGGTGGAGGCGACTTGGGTTGCATTCACCAGTTCTTGTTTCACTGCTTGCACAATAATCATTTAGAAAATCTTTTGTATGACAAAGAAAGCTCCAATGATAATTTTGCTGCTAGATTGATTTCTCATTTATTGATGTAGTGCCACCATATCCCACCTACTGCTTTGTTTGCTGTTTTGTTCTTGGCATCAAGTGAGAGACCTATGTCTCATCACCAGTTAGATAGTGGCACACAAAATCAATGGGGGTCTAGTTGAAGCAGTAAATTTCTGAGGAAGTCATTTTTATATTTGCTTTTGATCAGTATTCGACAAATGCAGTGCCCATCTTGCACAAAGCATTCACATAGCTAATTACTTCTGTCAAGTGTGCAACACTCTTTCGTCTGATATTCATGCAGTAGTTGCTATTTGTAATATACTTTCCATTGGTTACTGTCCATTGCTGAATTAACATCTCAGTGGTTTCCTCTGTGGTTGCAATTTTGGGATGCTCCCATGTGTTTTTCTTCAAGAGATGTCTGACCACTCTAAATTCAACTGACCATTACACACTGTCCCTGTTTCTCCATTTTGAAACACAAAATAGCTACTAAAGAATCCAAATAGATTAAACTACTACTGTCCAAATCAAATGGATGCTTCACATAACATTATTGCAGAAGATGCACAACAAATACCAACATAACAGAAACAATATTACATTAATGTCACTACCATCTTTGTGTTAGACCTCATGCATTGTAACACTGATTCAAAGTAGACTTACCACTTCTATTTTTACAATTATCACTTATAAACAGCATTATGAGAACACACACACACACACACACACACACACAAAGTGGAAGCAGCATTAAACAATGGAATGACAAATAAATAAGTTATTTAAAATTGTAATTGACTTTCCAGGTTTTTGTTTATTGTTACTTATTTTGAGACTCTTGATACATGCAACAGATTGTACTTATAGACCAATTTGCCTCAGTAATATGTAAATGATTGTGTGTGTGTGTGTGTGTGTGTGTGTTCCCCCCTGTCTACAGACAAAGAAGGTGTGTACTTTGTCAGTATGTACTACATTCACTACAGATATTCTTATAATTATCCTTTAGGTATTCTTTTTGTTTGTTTGGCAGTTTGTTATATTTATTACTCCCAAATGGCTACAAAACATGTCATTCTTTAAAATTATCATTGATCTTTTGGCATCTGAAACTCGGCAAAAGCAAAGAGATGTTCTGTTGCAATTGTTGACTTAATAAAAAGCTGTCACTTAAGTCTAAGAGTAGATTTATTCAACAACTATGAAAATGATAGATTGTTACCCACTGTAAAGATGACACATTGAGTTGCAGACAGGCACAACAGAAAGACTGTTACACCTCAAGACTTCAGCCAAAGCCTTCTTCAGGAAAGAAAGGAAAACACACATCACTGAAGCAAATCTCTCTCTCTCTCTCTCTCTCTCTCTCTCTCTCTCTCTCTAACACCACACACACACACACACACACACACACACACACACACACACGTGTAGTTCATGGTTCATGAGAGTCATATAATCTCTGGGGAATAAGTATTTTCAAGAAAGAAAACGCAAATTTTCAACACTTTTATGTATACTTACCTTTCAAAAAAATACACTTTAAAAATAGGAAGTAGGAAAAGAAAGGAAAAGTAGCTCTGGAGCCTTTCAAGCTTTTCCACAGGGTGATTGTCTCAAAGCCCTCTGATGACAATTTGAAAAAATACATCGAATATGAACTTGCTCCCTTTCCATTGTGTCTTTTTTCCTGAGGAAGGCATTCAAAAAGGGACAACATCCACATTTTACTCTGCCTTCTCACCATTACCAAATGACATAGAAAGGGGAAAGATGACGTAGTAGATGGTGGTTACCTACTATACAGAGTTAACTGAAATTGGAGCGAATGTTTTTCTGCTAATTTTGAAAGATTTGTCTACATCTACATCTACATATATACTCTGCTAGCCACCAAGCGGTGTGTGGCGCACAATTCGTGCCAAAGTCATATCCCCCCCACCTTTGTTCCACCTTGTGGATCGCATGAGGGAAAAACGACTGTCTGAATGCCTCAGTACAAGCTCTATTTTCCATTATCTTTGAATGGTGATCATTGCACGATTTGAAAGTTGGTGGTAATAATATATGCTCTACATCATCGGCAAAGATTGGATTTCGGAATTTAGTGAGCAGCACTTTCCGTTTAGTGCGTCGTCTATCTGCAAGTGTATCCCACTTCAAACTTTCTATGAGATTTGTAATGCTCTCACGATGGCTAAATGTACCAGTCACAAATCTTGCCACTCTTCTTTAGACCTTTTCAATCTCTTGAATGAGTCCCAACAGGTAAGGGTCCCATACAGACGAACAATACTCTAAGACTGGACGAACTAACATATCGTAAGCAATTTCCTTTGTTGAAGGACTGCATCACTTCAGGATTCTACCAGGATTTGTGACATAGATATAGTGATATCATCGACAAAATTCTGTGGTAGTCTTTGATGGGTGTCTCACAGAAAAAAATTAAAAAAAAAGCGCCAAAAGAGCTTGTCGTTCCAGGCTATGATCTTGTGTAGAAGTTCTCTTCGATGGTACCATGTTTCCACAGGTGCCATAGGACAAATTGTTATCAAATGGGGGGGGGGAGGGAGGGGGGATGTCCTGCTTCATCTCAATGCTTCAGAAGGAATTTTAGCGAGGAGATATGGTCACCAAGCAGGCAATAGAAGATGCTGATGTGTTAATTGTGAAAACTGTCATTTCCATGTCTTCCAAACATGACTGTTTTGTTGTTATTGGAGAAGGCATTGATATTTTTGTGTGGTGACTGCTTTAGCACCAGATAATGTGTCCTTTTGCAAATCTGGAAGGGGTAAAAAAGGAGATGCACTGTATTTCAAAATAACCTTCAGATATAAAGATATTGTGGAAAATATTCTATTTCTCCATGCGATAAGTGGTTTTGATACCACCTCTGCTCTGTTTGGCAGGGGAAAATTAAATTTTGCACCACACTTCAGAGTGATGCTTCCCCAATAAAAGTTTTTCTATTTTCAAATAATCAGCTGCAGAAAAAGAGAAGATTGTGGAAGCAACAGAAAATTTCCTTGTGGCAGTTTATGGAGGTGTCTTGAACAGTTCTGTAGATTAGTTGCGATATCCTTGCTGTTCTAAAGGGGCTATAAACACCAAATTTGGCTTGGCGCGGGACTCATGACCTCAGATGTTAAGTCCCATAGTGCTCAGAGCCATTTGGCTTGACGCACCTGCCGCCAACAAGGGATGCAGATCAATATCATGCATATAGAACTTATCCGCAAGTTCAAATGTGGATGGCATATTAAAAAGACCAGCTCAAGTGTGGCTGGAAGAATGATATTGGTGGTCTAATTCCATTTCCATTGAATATCAACCAGCTCCATAGACATCGCTGAACATGATTTCACCCCTGCTGGTTCGGGAGCTTGAAGAGACTTCAGGTATTCCAGCCTGTCTCAAGAGGGACTAAAAGGAGTCTCTTACTTTTTGACTGTCAGTATTATGGCCCCCTTTAGGATTTCACCTTCACACTTTCCATATTTTTCAGAAGTGTGGGCCATTTGGGGAAGGACACCTTACGTGGTGCAGCATATATCCATTGTGCACTGAGATCTTCTGCACCTGTTATTGTTATGGCTCTGCTAGTCCACCTGTAATCCAGCTGTTTAGGTGAGGACACCTTATGGGGTGCATCATCTACATCCCCTGTCTGCAGTCCTCTTCTGCACCCATGATAATGATGGATCCTTTCACGCCTTTATTCACCAAGGTAGCCAGACGTCGTGAAGGGGTCATCATGTGCCCTCTTGGTTGTAGCCCCCTGACGACACAGGGATCGCACTGCTTATGCCTGAGCTGCAAACTCCCCACTTACGCCAAGGAGTAGATGCTTGTCTTCTTGAGCCATCAGGACTCGTGGCAATGGCCAACGTGCCAGGTGACTTTTGGTGTGGCTGAGTGGTCTCCGTGGGGAGAGCCCATCATCAGAGTGGGAAGCATCAGGGCAGATAACCCACAATGAAGCAGATGAAGTTGTCTGACACTGGTGGTTGAACGGCCCTAACAGTCTCTTAAGCGTGGAAAAGGCCAGTATAATGCTGACAGATGTGACCCCAGATCATTCCGTTCCCTGGCTACCCCAGGGGAAGAATGCAGGGCTAAAGATCAAGGACAGACATATTCTCCTCCTTACTTAGTTTGTGCCAGATCTGATGGGGAATCCTTTTTAACAACAAAGCCTCTGTTTTTTGTGTAGAACTTACAATACAAGTTCGAGGAAGTGGCGGGAATGTCCATAATGTGGAATGAGTTGGTATTGATAAAAAAATTTATCCCCTACCCGGTTGCGTGTATTGCTTGCCTGTGACAAGATGGGTGATGTCCCGGTTTCCATCACCCCCCACTTCCCCCCCCCCCCCCCCCCATAAGAGCTTAAACATGGTCCAGGGGAATATACCCCATAGAGATCTCCTCTTGTAGTCCAATAATGAGTTGCATTCCAATCTTCAGCCTCAAGGAGTACACTTCGTCAGTTGTGTAGTGGACCTAATGACAACAAGATTGTTACCAGTGCCTTCATCTTGGCCTTTGAAGGTGATTTGTTGCCTGGGAAGGTCAAGGTGATGGGCTAGTTGTGTGGCGTTAAACCCTATGTTCCTCTCCCTAGGTAGTGTTTCAAATGCTGGAAATTTTGGCACATGTTCTCTTGATGTAACGCTAGCCCCACGTGTCGGGACTATGTACATCCATCACACACAAACATTTCTTGTGCCCCTCCTCCCATTTATGTCAACTGTGGAGAGCACCACTCCGCCTGTTCACTGGAATACACTGTTTTTCAGACAGAGAGGAAAATAATGGAATAGACTGACCTACACAGAAGCAAAAAAGAAGTATGCTTGTCTACACCCTGTCTTCATGATCTTGTCATACACTGTACCTATGACGACGTCACCCTGTCAGACAACAGTAACCATGCCTGCTGTGCCTCGTATAGTAGGCCCTCAGGGCTGCCAGGCAACGCCTGCTCCCTTTATGGTTGGGGGGGCACTCCTCCTCCCGTTGCTCCCCTCCCCTAACATCTACTTCAGGAGCAATGCCCCCACTCCCCCAGCCATCAGGGACATTGGTCTCCACCCCTCAGCCAGAGAAGAAACAATCTCCTCTGGCTCCTCTCACAAGGAAGGGATCTCTCAGGACACAGCCTTCCAAAGTTTCTGCTGCTGTGTAGCCAGACAGCAGCCAGTGGCTGAAGGAGCGATAAGCTGTTGGTTGTAGAGCTTCACAATAATCATCGGTTCATGAGACAAACTCTGAGTATACCTCCCAGCCAGAGAAACTGAAAGACAAGTGAGAGGACAGAATGAAGAAAGAGATCCCAGTGGCCCCCACACTGCCACTTCCGTCAGGCTCCAATTCTGAGGAGGAAGTGGGGATCCTAGCATCCCCCGAGGACCCAGATGCACCTGGAGCCTCAGAACCAATGGTCACTGAGACCACAAGCCCTCAACAAGTGGTAGCATGTAACCCTGAGGCGTAAACTGCCTCCTTGGCCCCTTCGTGCCTTCTCAGACTACAGAAAGTGTCATCCTCCAGTGGAATTGTGGAGGTTCCTCCCCTCCCCCCCCCCCCCCCCCCCCCCACCTGGCTGAGTTATGACAACTCTTTAAGCAGTACACCTGCTTTTAGTGTTGCCCTTCAGGAAACCTGGATTCCAGTAATGCCGACATCTGTCCTTAGTGGCTATTGGGGGTGTTACAAAAATCGTAATGACTATAACAGGGTGTCAGGTGGAGTATGTATATATGTCCTTACCTCTGTATATAGCGAACCTGTGCCCTTCAAACATCTTTAGAAGTTGTAGCTGTGAGGATGGGGGCAATGCAGGAAACTACCATCTGCAACATCTATTTTCCTCCAGATGGTGAAGTAGCACAATGTGTATTGTCGGCACTAATTCCTCAACTCCCCCCCTCCCCCCCACCTTTCCTACTTTTGGATGATTTCAATGTCCATAACCCTTTGTGGGGTGGAACCAAGATTACTGGCTGTAGTAAAGGTGTCAAGACTCCACCAGCTCAAATCAACCTGTGCCATCTAAATACAGGTGCCCCCGCTCATTTCAGTGTGGCATGTGGCACATAATGGCCACTAATCTCTCAGGTTATGGCCCTGACCTTCTGCCCTCTATCCTCTGGAGAGCTCACGATGACTTGTGTGGTAGTGATAACTTTCTGCTCTTCCTGTCCCTCCCCCAGCATCAGGCTGACTGGGACGCTTTCACCTCTGCTACCATTGTTGAATCTCCATTGCTTGGTAACATCATTGTGGTTATTCATAATGTTACTACCATCATTGTTTCTGCAGCTGAATCGGCAATCCCTTGTTCCTCAGGTTGCCCCCAGTGGAAGACAGTGCCTTGGTGGTCGCTGGAAACCACTGCGGCCATTCAGGATCGTAGGTGGGCCCTATAATGTCATAAGCAGTACTCATCAATGGAGCACCTCATTGCCTTCAAATGGCTCTGTGCCCAGGTCTGTCAACTAATCAAAACACAGAATCAGGGGTGCTGGGAACATTATGTCTCCACCATTGGAACACAAACCTCTCCTTCCCAGGTGTGGACTAAGCCCAGGTGCCATTATGGATATCAGGCCCCTGCAGGTATACCTGGGATTTCCACACAAGGAGCTGTACATACCAACCCAGGTGCAATCACAGAGCATTATGCTCAAACCTCTGCGCATCTGGGAATTACCACCCCACCTTTTGTACCCTAAAACAGCAGGTGGAACGACAACACTTCTCTTTTAGATAGTGTCGGAAGTTCCATGCAGCTTTTCGCGGATGATGCTGTAGTATACAGAGAAGTTGCAGCGAAATGCAGAAAGATCTGCAGCAGATAGGCACTTGGTGCAGGGAGTGGCAACTGACCCTTAACATAGACAAATGTAATGTATTGTGAATACATAGAAAGAAGGATCCTTTATTGTATGATTATATGATAGCGGAACAAACACTGGTAGCAGTTACTTCTGTAAAATATCTGGGAGTATGCGTGCAGAATGATTTGAAGTGGAATGATCATATAAAATTAATTGTTGGTAAGGCGGGTGCCAGGTTGAGATTAATTGGGAGATTCCTTAGAAAATGTAGTCCATCAACAAAGGAGGTGGCTTACAAAACAATTGTTCGACCTGTACTTGAGTATTGCTCATCAGTGTGGGATCTGTACCAGGTCGGGTTGACAGAGGAGATAGAGGATATCCAAAGAAGAGCGGCGCGGTTCATCACAAAGTTATTTGGTAAGTGTGGTTGCGTTACGGAGATGTTTAGCAAACTCAAGTGGCAGACTCTGCAAGAGAGGCACTCTGCATCGCGGTGTAGCTTGCTGTCCAGGTTTCAAGAGGGTTCGTTTCTGGATAAGGTATTGAATATATTGCTTCCCCCAACTTATACCTCCCTAGGAGATCTTGAATGTAAAATTAGAGAGATTCGAGCGTGCACAGAGGCTTTCCGGCAGTCGTTCTTCCCGCGAACCATACAAGTGGAACAGGAAAGGGAAGTAATGACAGTGGCACGTAAAGTGCCCTCCGCCACACACCATTGGGTGGCTTGCAGAGTATAAATGTAGATGTAGATGTTACTGCATGCCACCCTGAACCATACGATGCTCTGTTCAGTGAGTGGGAATTTCTCAGTGCCCTTGTAGATTGTCCTGTCACAACCCCTGGGCCACGGCACATCCATCACCAAATGATTAAACATCTGTCAGCGGATTACCAGTACCACCTCCTTTCCGTCTCAACCGCATCTGAAGTGATGGTGAACTCCCACCGTAGTGGTAAGGAAGTATCATTGTTGCAGTGCTAAACTGTGATAAGAACTCACTAGATAACATTAGCTATCATCTTATTAGCCTCATCAACATTCTGTGCAAGCTGCTTGAATATGTGGTGAGCTGGCAGTTTTGTTTTCTCCTTGAGTCTCGAGGGCCTTGTGGCTCTATCTCAGGGTGGTTTATGCCAAGGTCACTTCATCACTGACAACTTGGTATACCTGGAGTCTGCCATCTGTACGGCCTTTTTCCACCATCATCACCTTATTGCCATCTTTTTTTGACGTGACTAAAGCCTATGACATCACTTAGTGACACCACATCCTTGCTACTTGTGTACGAGTGGGATCTCCAGGGCCCATTCCCGATTTTTATACAGAACTTTTTGCGGCACCGCACCTTCAGAGTTCGATTTGGTGCTTTACACAGTACCCACCCATATCCAAGAAAATGGGGTCCTGCAGGGCTCTGCACTGAGTGTCCAACTCTTTTTTGTGGTCATTAATGGTCTCACAGCAGCCGTGAGGTCCTCAGTATCACCCTTCTTATATGAAAGGTGCACCCACGGCTTTCGGTTTTCAGCTGCCAAGACTTGCATCATACATTTCTATTGCCATTGTACAGTTCACCCACACCCACTACTTATCTTGATGACCCTCTCCTTAATGTCATGGACTCTTTTTGCTTTTTAGGACTGGTTTTTGATGCCTGCTTAACTTGCTTCCCCATCTTCATGAGCTTAAGCACAAGTGCTGGCAGCACCTTAACATTCTTCGATGCCTGAGTCACACTGACTGGGGTGCAGGTGGCCCTACACTGTTGCAGCTGTACAAAGCCTATGTCCAGTCCTGTCCTGACTATGGGAGCCTCGCATATGGTTCAGCACCCCCCTCAGCATTGCAGATGCTGGGCCCTATACACCATTGTGGAGTTTGATTTATCTCCCACAATGGCGACCCAGATTGGAGATTATAACTGCAATCTGTGTCTAGTCCCTTCTCACAGAACTCAAGTCATTCCCTCTACCCCCTCTCCTGCAGGTCCACTCACGTACACCTTCATGTTGTATAACTCGACCGCGGGTTTTGTGTGGACCTCTCACAAGCCCAGAACACTCAGTTCACCCTGCCACTCTCGGGTGCCTGTTTCTCTCTATTCTTGATGTGTTCCAAGGTTCAGAGGTAGTTTACTCTGATGACTTGATGGTTGGGTTCGCTTATGCTCATGCAGAACATACTGAACAGTGCTCCTGTCCAGATGGCTGCAGCATTTTCACTGTAGAGTTAGTAGCCATCTCTCGTGCACTTGAGCATATCCATTCCTGTGCTGGGGAGTCCTTCCTCATTTGTAGTGACTTCTTGAGCATCTTACAAGGTCTCAACCAGTGCTACCCTCGCCATCCAACAGCCTGTTTACGTACTCAAACAATGTGGAGGGTCAGTGGTCTTCATATGGACCCTAGGACACTGGGAATCCTGGGAAACAAACTTGCCAAAAGGATAGCCAAAGAGGCTACTTTTAAACTGCACCTGGAGACGGGCATACCGGAGTCTGATCTTCGATCTTTATTATGCCGCAAAGTGTTTGGGCTCTGGACTACAGAATGGCACTCCCTGACTCTGCTGAACAAGTTACATATGGTAAAGGAAACGAAGAATGTGTGGAGGTGCTCCATGTGAGCCTCTCACAAGGACTCCATTGTTCTTTGCTGGTTCCATGTCGGCCATACTTGGCTGACTCACAGTCACCTCCTGTGTCACAAGGACTCACCTAATTGTCGCTGTGGTTCATGCCTGGCAGTGGTCCACGTCTTGTTGGACTGTCCCACTTTAGCCACCCTGAGACAGACTTTTCATCTTCCTGATGCACTACCTACAATGTTAGGTGATGATGCCTTACTGACTTATCTAGTTTTAAGTTTTATTTGGGAGGTGGTTTTTATCACTCATTCTAAGGGTGGGTGTGTGGCCATTCTCCCAGGCCTTGCTCTACCTCCACTTTCACTCTTCCTCACTCCCTCTGGTGCTGTCTGTTTGACCGGGCGAGGTGGCGCAGTGGTTAGCACACTGGACTCGCATTCGGGAGGACGACGGTTCAATCCCGTCTCCGGCCATCCTGATTTAGGTTTTCCGTGATTTCCCTAAATCGTTTCAGGCAAATGCCGGGATGGTTCCTTTGAAAGGGCACGGCCGATTTCCTTCCCACTCCTTCCCTAACCCGAGCTTGCGCTCCGTCTCTAATGACCTCGTTGTTGACGCGACGTTAAACACTAACCACCACCACCGCTGTCTGTTTGACTTGGTGTTTGTGTTTTCACCATCTGTGATTCTTTTGCCATGTATTTTTAGGCTGGAGATTTTAGTGTGTTGCAGAGTGGCTGGGTCATCCTTTTTTATTCTTGTGATCAGCCAGCCCATGCTGTCTGCTATATTGTTTTAGCACCTTATACCGCTTTTTGCTTTATAGTTAATGTTTACAGTTTTGGCTTGCTACTTTTGTTTTTTCTTTCAGTGTGGTTACACACTTAGTTTTACGCATTTTGTTCCTTCCCCACATTTCATTAGGATTCTAGTGGGGTATGGTTTTAATCCAAGACCTGTGTGGCTAAGTCAAAAGGGGCCGATGGCCATGCTGTTTAGTCCCTTCACCCTACAAACCAATCTACCAAACATGATTTCATGCCAGTGCAAAAAGAATCGGGGCAACAAATGCACCTGCAAAAAAGTAGGACTTCGATGATACATTGTGTATGTTCATTGTGGATTCAAACCATGCAGTAATGCACCAGAGGTTGAATTCAACATGGAAGTTTAAGTTAAAAATTTGTATATGTCATTAAAATAAAATTTAAGGCCTATTTTTAAACAGTATTTTGTTGAAATATAAGTATTGTAAAAGTGTTAAAACTTTGTGTTTTTCTTTTTCAAAACTACTTGTTGTTGTGGTCTTCAGTCCTGAGACTGATTTGATGCAGCTCTCCATGCTACCCTACCTATCCTGTGCAAGCTTCTTCATCTCCCAGTACCTACTGCAACCTACATCCTTCTGAATCTGCTTAGTGTATACATCTCTTGGTCTCCCTCTATGATCTTTACGCTCCACGCTGCCCTCCAATGCTAAATTTGTGATCCCTTGATGCCTCAAAACATGTCCTACCAACCGATCCCTTCTTCTAGTCAAGTTGTGCCACAAACTTCTCTTCTCCCCAATCCTATTCAATAGCTCCTCATTAGTTACGTGGTCTACCCACCTTATCTTCAGCATTCTTGTGTAGCACCACATTTCGAAAGCTTCTATTCTCTTCTTGTCCAAACTAGTTATCGTCCATGTTTCACTTCCATACATGGCTACACTCCATACAAATACTTTCAGAAACGACTTCCTGACACTTAAATCTATACTCGATGTTAACAAATTTCTCTTCTTCAGAAACGATTTCCTTGCCATTGCCAGTCTACATTTTATATCCTCTCTACTTCGACCATCATCAGTTATTTTACTCCCTAAATAGCAAAACTCCTTTACTACTTTAAGTGTCTCATTTCCTAATTTAATTCCCTCAGCATCACTCGATTTAATTTGACTACATTCCATTATCCTCGTTTTGCTTTTGTTGATGTTCATCTTATATCCTCCTTTCAAGAAACTGTTCATTCCGTTCAACTGCTCTTCCAAGCCCTGTGCTGTCTCTGACAGAATTACAATGTCATCGGCGAACCTCAAAGTTTTTATTTCTTCTCCATGAATTTTAATACCTACTCCAAATTTTTCTTTTGTTTCCTTTACTGCTTGCTCAATATACAGATTGAATAACATTGGGGAGAGGCTACAACCCTGTCTCACTCCTTTCCCAACCACTGCTTCCCTTTCATGCCCCTCGACTCTTATAACTGCCACCTGGTTTCTGTACAAATTGTAACTAGCCTTTCACTCCCTGTATTTTACCCCTGCCATCTTCAGAATTTGAAAGAGAGTATTCCAGTTAACATTGTCAAAATCTTTCTCTAAGCCTACAAATGCTAGAAACGTAGGTTTGCCTTTTCTTAATCTTTCTTCTAAGATAAGTCGTAAGGTTAGTATTGCCTCACGTGTTCCAACATTTCTACGGAATCCAAACTGATGTTCCCCGAGGTCCGCTTCTACCAGTTTTTCCATTTGCCTGTAAAGAATTCCCGTTAGTATTTTGCAGCCATGACTTATTAAACTGATAGTTCGGTAATTTTCACATCTGTCAACACCTGCTTTCTTTGGGATTGGAATTATTATATTCTTCTTGAAGTCTGAGGGTATTTCGCCTGTCTCATACATCTTGCTCACCAGATGGTAGAGTTTTGTCATGACTGGCTCTCCCAAGGCCATCAGTAGTTCTAATGGAATGTTGTCTACTCCCGGGGCCTTGTTTCGACTCAGGTCTTTCAGTGCTCTGTCAAACTCTTCACGCAGTATCTTATCTCCCATTTCGTCTTCATCTACATCCTCTTCCATTTCCATAATATTGTCCTCAAGAACATCGCCCTTGTATAAACCCTCTATATACTCCTTCCACCTTTCTGCCTTCCCTTCTTTGCTTAGAACTGGATTGCCATCTGAGCTCTTGATATTCATACAAGTGGTTCTCTTCTCTCCAGAGGTCTCTTTAATTTTCCTGTAGGTAGTATCTATCTTACCCCTAGTGAGACAAGCCTCTACATCCTTACATTTGTCCTCTAGCCATCCCTGCTTAGCCATTTTGCACTTCCTGTCGATCTCATTTTTGAGACATTTGTATTCCTTTTTGCCTGCTTCATTTACTGCATTTTTATATTTTCTCCTTTCATCAATTAAATTCAATATTTCTTCTGTTACCCAAGGATTTCTATTAGCCCTCGTCTTTTTACCTACTTGATTCTCTGCTGCCTTCACTACTTCATCCCTCAGAGCTACCCATTCTTCTTCTACTGTATTTCTTTCCCCCATTCCTGTCAATTCTTCCCTTATGCTCTCCCTGAAACTCTGTACAACCTCTGGTTCTTTTAGTTTATCGAGGTCCCATCTCCTTAAATTCCCACCTTTTTGCAGTTTCTTCAGTTTCAATCTGCAGTTCATAACCAATAGATTGTGGTCAGAATCCACATCTGCCCCTGGAAATGTCTTACAATTTAAAACCTGGTTCCTAAATCTCTGTCTTACCATTATATAATCTATCTGATACCTTTTAGTGTCTCCAGGATTCTTCCAGGTATACAACCTTCTTTTATGATTCTTGAACCAAGTGTTAGCTATGATTAAGTCATGCTCTGTGCAAAATTCTACAAGGCGGCTTCCTCTTTCATTTCTTCGCCCCCAATCCATATTCACCTACTATGTTTCCTTCTCTCCCTTTTCCTACTGATGAATTCCAGTCACCCATGACTATTAAATTTTCGTCTCCCTTCACTACCTGAATAATTTCTTTTATCTCGTCATACATTTCATCTATTTCTTCATCATCTGCAGAGCTAGTTGGCATATAAACTTGTACTACTGTAGTAGGCCTGGGCTTTGTGTCTATCTTGGCCACAATAATGCGTTCACTATGCTGTTTGTAGTACCTAACCCGCACTCCTATTTTTTTATTCATTATTAAACCTACTCCTGCATTACCCCTATTTGATTTTGTATTTATAACCCTGTATTCACCTGACCAAAAGTCTTGTTCCTCCTGCCACCGAACTTCACTAATTCCCACTATATCTAACTTTAACCTATCCATTTCCCTTTTTAAATTTTCTAACCTACCTGCCCGATTAAGGGATCTGACATTCCACGCTCCGATCCGTAGAACGCCAGCTTTCTTTCTCCTGATAACGACGTCCTCTTGAGTAGTCCCCGCCCGGAGATCCGAATGGGGGACTATTTTACCTCCGGAATATTTTACCCAAGAGGACGCCATCATCATTTAATCATACAGTAAAGCTGCATGTCCTCGGGAAAAATTACGGCTGTAGGTTCCCCTTGCTTTCAGCCATTCGCAGTACCAGCACAGCAAGGCCGTTTTGGTTAATGTTACAAGGCCAGATCAGTCAATCATCCAGACTGTTGCCCCTGCAACTACTGAAAAGGCTGCTGCTCCTCTTCAGGAACCACATGTTTGTCTGGCCTCTCAACAGATACCCCTCCGTTGTGGTTGCACCTACGGTACAGCCATCTGTATCGCTGAGGCACGCAAGCCTCCCCACCAACGGCAAGGTCCTTACTTATTCCCCAGAAATTACATGAGTCTTGTGAACCACATATCATATATTACATACATAATGGCTTAAAGACGATATTACATTCAGGAATACTATTTTTGACTGAGGATGGCATTTTCAGTTTCACGTCCACTTTCACTAAAATTTTTAATGCAACATTTTTCTGCATGTATAGAAAGTAATTACAAATATTTTGCATGACTCATGAAGGAAATTAAATCCTCTGCAACAATGGCTATTATGCATTGTGCACAAAACTGTACATGAAGGGTTATTTAAGTTGGAACCACTGGCATATCTGACAGTTGTGATTTCTTGATTTTCATAGCTTTGTATCTCAGTAGCTGTTCTGAATTTTCCAACGTATTATACGTGAAACTTGCAGGAAATGTAACACTCTTTAAAACTGATACTATCATATTTTTGCCTAAAATATTCTGGAAGCAAGTGCCATTTCTTAGCGGTTTCTCCGAGATGGTGAATAATGGGGAGACAGTCTAAAAACTTGGATTTTTCATGAGATGGGTAATACATACAGCATACCAGAAAATCGAAATTACTTCACTTTTTGCAATCCAAAATGCTATCTTTACTGGGTTATAACCAAAGATGTTGCCCACTCATTTGCAGACATGGCTTCAGTGAGTTCCAAAACTGTCAATCTGTCTAGCTCATTCTTAACTGCATCACTCCGTCCGAGGGGCACAGGTCCTGCATGGAAGAAGCGAGGATGTGCCGAGTTCTTTAATGTAGTGTGTGCTGAAAAGTTCTTCCCAAACCCCCCAGAGAAAATGTCAAGGTACTCCTTACCAAGGGTTTCCAATTCCCTAACCTGTATGTGGTCTGAGACAAATCACCAGCCGGGATGGTTCCTTTCAAAAGGGCACGGCCGACTTCCTTCCCCGTCCTTCCCTAATCCGATGGGACCGATGACCTCGCTGTCTGGTCTTCTTCCCCACAACAACCCAACCAACCCCAACAAATCACCAAGGCATGAAGGCCGAATTGAATCTCTGCATCCACACTGTGAATCACAAGGAAGGTGAGGCATTGTGTGACACCTTTGTACATTGCCATAATTGTAAGCTGTCCTTAGAGTGGATTGTGTTGTTTGTTATATGCCACTAAGTGGTGAGCTGTGGATTGAAGGGGCACTGCTCCCAGCTGGAGATATCTTTGAGTGTTTAACAGGGGCACCAGTGCCAACTTGTAGCTAAATTTGTTTATTGCACAAAGTGAGCATGATGAGCATTTCCTAAGTGACACCACTGTGGTGTGACTGACAAAATCACAGTAATATCCATTAGTACCTGTCAAGGTGAGTGTTTTTCGTCCAGAGCACAGCAGACAAACATGAGATGTCTTTCCTTCTGGCATGCCTCATACTGTGCCCACGTGTTGGACTACAGAAAAGAGCACCAGTTGGATGGCTGAGACTTCTTTCCTCGTTTGTGAGACAGAACTGGAGTGTGGCGGTGTCTGCGCGCTACTGTTGCTGCATTTGCTGTGTTGACAAAGCTGAATCCCTCTCCCGGCTCTGATGTGACAACCGCCACCTTGCCCCAGCGTGCAGTCTGGGAAACTTAGAAGGATTCGGCCCATTTTAAAATATCCACTAGAGTAGGGTCCTCAAATTGTAGAGCTTTCTGATGCACCTCCTTGTCCAGAACCACTCGAATTATCACATCCCAAATTATCTCCTCTGCGTACGATTCCTTATTTACTGGAGTCACAAAACAGCATTTCCTACTGAGTCCCTGCAATTCAGCTGCCGTTGTGCAATATGACTGATTAGAGTGTTTATGACACTGATAAAACTCTGCAAGGGAAGCAATGACATGGCATTGTAGAGTTGACTTTCATCAAGAATCAGGTGTGCCAGTTCCGTGGGAGGAATCAGTTTGCATAAAAACTGGTATGAACTGGTTGAAATCCATGATAGGAAAAGCGATTTTATAATGGCTGGAGGCGTTTTTCACATGCTTCCCACTCTTCTGCTGTCTCATCATAAGGCAGAAATGGTTGCATACTTGAAGGTGACTGCTGAGAGAGTGACGCGGACAGCAAGGCCTCTTGACGTTTCTATCCCTTGAACTGCTGTTGCAGAAATTTCTGTCGCACAGCTTCCAACAACGCACCCAGTAATGTAGCTTGTTGCACAGGTCCAAGGTTATGTAACAAATGAAAAATGGCCGTGATTGTTGCCAATTATGTTGTAACTCACAACATAAAAAAAAACACGATGTCACCTCCAGAACAGTTAAATTTAATGATCTCACAGGACAGTAGTTCACAATGAATAAAATGTACGTTGTAGCCATATGTCAAAATAGGTACAGTACAGCTCTAGCTAGTATAGGAAACAGCCCGATGAGTGAGAGCGGACTGAGAACAATAGCTGGGCAGCAATCGCACACGGAAACTGTGTGTTTCAGGTGGCACTGGGAGATGCCTGTGCAGCTGTGGTGTGTGGTCACTTGGCCTCAGTGTCTGTCCCTGGTGGTCATACTTCGCAATAGTGGACATGGAGTGACTGTCGCGTCATTTGTGTCAGTCATGCGACTTCTCCGATTTCGGCTGGTGCCCGAAGTCTAGGTGGTAGTACAGTGGTTAGCATACAAAAAATAGATAGAAAAAAGGTAACCACCCATCAAGTAATTTGGGTGTTGAATGATAGACTGGGGGAAAAAATACTATTTAACTTGTAGAGGGCATCAATAAAGGGGGGGGGGGTAGGATGTTGGGGGGGGGGGGCGGCTAGGGAGAATGAGGTAGCAAGGGAACAGGATACAAAAGTGACACTAGTATGGCCACTGTGATGTGGACAGTGTAAGTCGCTTGTTGTATGCAATGAAATAGGAGACGTGGATTACAGGGAAGAGGGAGAGGGGCAGAAGAATGGGCTGGGAAAGATGTAGATGGAGAACTCAGAAATAACAGTGTGGTGGTAGTTTAGTAGAGTGATGCAATGAACGAAAGGGTCATCATGAGCGGTAGAGAGGGGGCAGGGGAGAGCAATCACACTTAACTGGGTGTCATAACCATATAAAAAGTTGTGCATAAGCTGCAACAGAATTGATATATGTAATGGCAACTTTCACAAGTAGTTCTGTATGTGTGTGGGTTGGATATGCCTATGGCAGGACTGGAATAGTATGTGCTGGATAACTGCATGTGATAAGTCTTTCACCCCAGTCTTTCATAAAGATATGACCCATGTTCCATTGTACTGGGAGTGGCTGTGACATGCAGATTGACCAGAATTTTTCATGTGTTGGGTGAACTATGGAATTCTGGGTTGAGAGAGTTGGGAAATGTTGGGGAAGGATATTCTCATTCCAGGACACAATTGAAGATAGACACCAAAAGTGGCAAGGCCACCAGTAAAAAGTGCCATCTTCCATAACAATTCTGTTGCAACTTCTGTATGGTCTGTTATGTGGATATTACATATGAATAGCTCCCACTAATCTGGCTAAGAGCAAAGTTCAACCTGCAGTGGCAGAGCATTCCACAGAAAACACAACCTGCTCAGCTCTCATGGCTGCTTCCTGCTTTCCAAAACCAGCTACTTCAAACTGTGTATCTTGGTACTGAACTATCCCTGGCCTCAACCTGTCCGACTCTTATCTCTGCACCTGTTCCCATGCCACCCTCCCCCTTTTGTAACAGCTCATCTTCACTTCGCTTTAGTTCATTTCTGCCCAACAAGAATTTCATATCTTACAAACCATTCATTAAAATACAATCATCTCCAGCTATTAAATTGGATGTGTCAATGATTATATGACAATTAGAAGGTTGTAAAAGTTGTTTTTGTCACACGTAATTGTCAGAAGATCTCTGTAGGTACACAGTGTACATATCCTATTAGCATAATTGAAAGTTCATTTTACTTTTTTGTTGTACTAGTGGTGCAGGTTATTCTGATGGCTCTCATATTTCTATGGCTGTTGTATTATAAAACAGTTCATGAGATCATGAGATTCATCAACTTCTTTCCTGTTTGTCTCTATTTACACAATAACTTCCATGGCAAACATAATCATGGCTCTATCAGACTGGCAAATTATCCAGCACATATTAGTTTCTGTTCCAGACACTCAAAAGTAGTAAACCTTCTTCCCATGTTTTTCACTTAGAGTTTTGGACTGACCTTGAATTCTTAAGGAGATCAATAAAGTTTTGGCCTTGTCATACTAGTTGCTTTGTAATGTAAACAGTGCACTGTGCATGTGAATAACTGTTAAGATAAAACAGTTGTTGCTGTGCAGCCTCTGTGGTACCAGCTACATTCCACTTGGACTAGACTTACTCAGTTAAGCTCTTGGCAGACTGTGTACTTTTTTTAGCATCAAAAAGATACTTTGAAAGAGCTCCCACAGGCCCTTTTAGAAGTCTAAAATAAAATTTTTAATTTGTTATAGTAACAAACACTTTTGTTAAAATTTTTACATGGAATCAGTTTTGGGGGCTGGTGTCTTGCATGTATGTCCTTAAAATAGGAGGTCAAGTTGGTGACCTTGTAATACATACCTCCCTCCAGTTCAACAGATGGTACTGATTGCTTCTGACCCACCATTTATATAACACATTGTTTATTCAGCTACTCACAGTAATCTACCGAAATTGTGTACTATTACTTACTGTACTGCAAATTTTAATTGCTTCTTCATAATAAGAGACAGTATGGTATTTTTAACAAATTAATAACTGTAACAAGTGACACACAGAGAGAGAAAAAATGTGTATAAAAATGACCTGGTGAAGCGGACACACCTGAGGGAGGTTATATTTCTGTATAAATGGAAAAACATATGAGGACTAGGGCACTGTAAAATACCTGTATTTTGCAAGAACCTGCTTCATTGGCTGGTCTGTGCTGAAATTCCTCTTAAGGGTTTTGGTCTTCATTTCACATGTATATCATTATCATACATTGCTATGAATGTATTAAGAGAATAAACATTACGTTTGACCAAAGATATTCACTTAAAGTAGTTCCGCTCTGTAGATATGATTGGATAAACAAAATAACTTTCAAAGACTAATTTTTTACTGTGAGAAATTATTTAAATCACAATGAAAAGACATACAGAGTGTTTTTAAAATTAATTTTTGTGATGAGTTGCTTTTAAAAGAACAGAAGAAGGTAAGATGAGAAAAGAGCTTATAGTGGGTGGGATACTTACTTTAAGCCAAAGTTTATTGAAAGTATTAAGAACTGTACTACTGCCTGTCTTCACATTAAGTATGTGACCTGGTGGCATGATTTTTTAGCTAAAAATTTCTAAATGTTCCAGTATTTCCAGTTTTTGTTTTTGTTTGTATTTTTTGCTAGGTGTAAATATTGTCTTAAGTGTGTCAAAGGATGTAAGTGGGCAGTTACTTTAGATTTATTTGACTGTTGAAGGTGACACACTGCAAGATGTTCATTACACTGCAACATATTGGGGTGGTTTATAGTAACATACAAATGAAATGGAATTAATTGTCAGATATAGTAATTTGTTACTTTTCAACCACCAGAGAGCAAGTGCTCAACCATAAATTATTTTAATGGCTCTACAACTAGTCTAGGGCTCCGATTACACACTGTTGTATTGTGCCCCAATGAAATCTCTTGAATCGTAAAAACTCAGCCTGAAGATGGTCAATAAATTAATAGCAAAACACAAAAACAACATGACATAGAAATAATCCGTTGGGACAAGGACATACCCTGACAATGGTATTAATATAATGGTATTAATATTCAATCTCAGTTTTATTTAGCTCAAGAATACAAGTTATATTGTATGGTGGCCTTGCAGAGGCTAATGTTATATACAGTGAAACAAATTTGATTTGAAATAGTTGTGCAATCAAAGCAAGGAGAGCATATAGAGGCAATATTTAACTTCTTCCAATGGCATTGTGCAGTGCACCAGAATGTTAACCTGAAAAAATTGACCATATTTAATTGCTCACTCAAGTGTATCTGAATAACCAATTCACCAACAATAATGTTCAATAACAAAAAGCTATTGTAATTCATAATGAGTACACATTACATATGTGACTTATTGCTTGTAATGTCACACCACTTTACTCTAAAATTCATGCCACTTGGACCTTCGTACAAATGGGTACAGTTTTAGCAGTTGATCTTGTATACTCCAGAATGTATTAGTCTTCTTGTGTTTTATTCTTTTATTTAGTGTGTGAAGTGATAGTCATTTTTTGTACAAAAACTAATGTGTATTTTGAATTGATTGAAAATGGTAGTTATTTTGTAAGAGAGGTTTCTAACAAATTCCAGACTATGGTGTGTCCTCTTGTTACTGTCAGCACGGTGTGATATAAGCACTGAGTCAACCTTTCTATAGTTTTATGGTAAAGTGAATCTACTTTCTTTAGGGCATTTGATAGTGTTTATTTTGTATGGTATAATGTATTGTGTATAGTATTGTGTGGTGTTGGTAGGCTTCCTTTATATATCAGAGTGAGTATAATTTAAGGAGTAAAGATAAAACTCACTGAACAGTTGAGGTACTGAGTCATTGATAGGCACGTTAACGATTTGTGGTTTTCTGCCATGCACCCGTTATATGCAAGACCCTAGTCCATCCTTAAGCCACACCTACTCTCAACTCTTTGCTAGCTTGGTTCTTATGATTTACATAAATTCTAATAGTAAGAAAATTCTAGTCTTTGACAGCAATCTGTTTTATCCAGTGTACTTACTCTAGAAAAGAATAAACTACTTTAAGTGAATATATTTTGCCACACACAATATTTATTCTCAGTGTTTTCATACTTAAGGTTCTTACCAATATACAAGGTCTGTTCAAAAAATTCCGGAACATTCATAATTTCATGTCAATGGTGTGTTGGAGCGAAATGCGGTCAGCATTCCTTCATATGCCTGTGTTTAATGTATAACTGTCAGAAGTTTCCTTGTTGTATGTATGTTAGTTATTGTTCAGTACTGTGTTGAGTAGAACATTGTATCGCACAGTTTGCGAATTTCAAAATGGCAGAGCTAAAGGAGCAACACATCTGCATTAAATGTTGTGTGAAACTCAAGAAAACATCTACAGAGACACACAAAATGATGCAGGAAGCCTATGGTGATGCCTGGTTAAGCTGTACTTGGTGTTACGAATGGTTCACCTGGCTTAAAAATGGCCAGATGGAAGTTAAAGATGATCCTAGTTCAGGGTGCCCTTCAAATCTGCCAGTGACGCTCATGTCAGACACGTCAATGAAATTGTGTGTGCCAACTGGAGACTGACTATCTGAGAGACTGCAGAAGAATGTAACATTTCAGTTGG
The DNA here is from genome assembly GCF_023898315.1 of Schistocerca nitens. NCBI lineage: Eukaryota > Metazoa > Arthropoda > Insecta > Orthoptera > Acrididae > Schistocerca > Schistocerca nitens. The sequence goes on along the minus strand of NC_064616.1, from coordinate 663,169,485 downwards.
ATCATGTCATGAATTCCTGACACAGCATCTTGGAATGCATCGTGCTGCCACCAGGTTCATCCCATGACTCAAGACCAGAAAGACCTTCACCTCACAGTCTGTGAAGAGCTTTTGGATCACGCAAATGAGAGCAAGATGCTCCTTAAGAGAATCATAACCAGTGATAAGAATGGGCCTGAGGTTATGATGTTGAGACAAAGGTTCAATCTTCACAATGGGTCGGGAAAAGTTCTCCAAGACCAAAAAGAATCTCAACAGATCAGGTCAAATGTCGAAGCCATGCTGATAGTTTCCTTTGATTGGTTCATCAGGAATTCATGCCACAGGGACTAAATGTTAATCAATGGTACTATTGGGATGTGTTGCAATGCCTGCAAGATAATGTGAAAAGGAAACGGCCTGAAATGTGATGAGACAATTCATGGCTCTTGCATCACTATAACGCACTGGCACATTCATCCCTGTTGGTGCGTGACTCTTGCACAAAAAGTTAAATCACTGTGCTGCCTCATCCTCCTTACTCTCCAGACCTACCCCTGCACACAATTTTTTTTTATTTCCAGAGTTGTAAATCCTGTTGAAAGGATGAAGATTTGCAGTGATAGATGAGATAAAAGAAAATTCGCAGATGGCGTCTCGCATGATCCCACAGGAGGTGTACAAAGGCTGCTTCAACAAGTGGAAACGGCGTTGGTAATGGTGTATCAATTGTGGAGGAGAGTATTTTGAAGGAGACCCTGCACAATAAGTAAAAGGTAAATGTAGAAAAATTTTGTGTACAAAGTTCTGGAAGATTTTGAACAGACCTTGTATTTGTGAAATAAAAACCACAAATCTTAGATGAGTTTTAGCATGGACCATCAGTGAAACAGGTTCTCGGAATATGCAGATGTTTTATACTGCTCTGGTTTATTTTTTTATGTTTTTTCCCATTTATATAACAACATAACCTTCCTCAGTAGTGTGCTTTACCAGGTCATGAAGGAAGCCTTAAGTGAATATTGGAATCCCTGCTAATGGCTTTAAAATACATAATGGAAATCAAAACCTGAAAAACTGAAATACAGTCAGTTGATAGTCTTTTATTCCTAAATAAATATAGTAATTATTTTGATACTGCCACAATAGCAATAAATGGGACTGTTTGCATCACTGAGGAACTATTTGTCATTTTGTATAAGTGCAGGACTAGTTTTTCAACCATTAACTGTGTTCTATGCTATGATGTTTATCAAAATGAAAATAATAATAATAATAATAATAATAATGAAAAACTGGCAGCAGTGGACAAATTCTTTACTGTAGCTATGATCTTGTGAGCCACCAGAAAGTGGCTTTGGTGAGCGAGGATACACACAAGCTACATGCTCCACAAGGCTACATGCTCCAAAATAATGTTATCTTTAGTTGATGGTGGTTACCTTCTAGGTAGGACCTATTTGGGTCAGTATATCTCCACTCATTCCTTCCTTTGTTCAAAACGATTACTGCACATTGTTTTCATGAGGCATATATGGGCCACTCCATTTTCGACTTCTAACAGAGTGAGGGAACGTACATGTTGGTGACACTTGTACACTGAAATTGCACTTCTATTAATTACAATTAGTACAAGTCTTAATTAACTGTTTACTAATTTTCAGTGATTCCATTGCTGGTGGAATATTATCAACTCTCTGCTTCTATTACAATCATGGTGAGGTAAGTAACTTAATCAAATTACACAGAAATTTTAAAAGACTCATAAACAAAGTGTTGTGTCCCAGAATCTGTTTCATATGGAATGCAGATGTAACACGTGATTGTCATTTTAGATGTGAAGACTTAATTAGATCCAGTTATTTTATGCATAAAATTGTTGTATTAAGCATTGTAATTATAAAGACTAAGACCACCTTGATGGCTCCAAGTGGGTCTGCAGTCCTTATTTAATAGATAAATGGACAGAAATAACTTTCTACAACCACTATTGGTGTAATTTCATTATTTATAACAGTGCTTTCTGAACACTGCATTTCATGTTCAAGGTTAATGCTATGTACAGAATTCCCAAAAATTATGTTAGCTGATCTGTAGAAGAGAAGATAAAATGCTATTAAAATAAAAATCTTTCATTCATATGAGAACAATAATACATGTTAGAGAATTAAAGGACCAAAACTGTGTTGTCAATCAAGCAAATATATGTTAGACAAAATACTTGGTAAGTTGTAGTGTCATGTTGGAAGTGCACATGTGACTTTCACCTCCTAGAATAAATTAACATCTAATTTACTATATAGTACACCAAGCTGTTACAGCTCTCTTCCCTGGGGAACAGGTGCCTAGTAGCACTTGTGCTCACCCATGTGGCAGGCCTAAGTTGTAGTCTGCTCACTAGATGCCATTGTATTGCATTCACATCCTGTTCATATGCCACTTGTCCATCCGGGCCCACAGGTGCTTGGTTGAAGCATATGTTTATGTAGGCTACAGTGTGACTCCCTTACTGCCCATGCATCAGCTGTTCACCCACCCTTGTCTACATCTACCTGTGGCCACTCAAGCTGGAATTATTTACACTGTACAGTTTTACTTGGAAGTGTTGCCTACATTTCAGAACAATAAACAATATACTCTCAGCTCATACATAAAATGTATTCAAATCCATCTATAATGATATCTTTACTGGGAATCCAGCTACCATGTATGAAATTCACCAAACTGTAAGACAATAGCAAGATATAAAGGCAATTCATAAATGATAGTGTCATCTTAAAGCCTGGACAGATCTTGTAGCTGGACACGTGCATCACATGAATGGAGATGAATGTTGTGTGGTCAGTGGCGGCTGCTGTGAAAGAGAACAAGAGCACGTTAACACCCTAACTTTTGACACCTTGAGGATATTTTGGTTATTTTTCTTTGAGTGCTGTTAAACATAATGTAGATGCAGTAATCTGAAATGCACAGCACTAAATCTACTGCAGTGTGCTAAAATTACTCCTCTAGACTCAGTGAAACTTGGCATCAGGTTCGCGAGCACACATTCACTTGTGCACATTTTAAGGAGCTTCTGCGCATGCGCAATGGGTGTGATGTAATTGGCTTACGAGCTGAATACATACGGATTTGGTAAACAATATGCACGGTTCACTGCATGCACTGTTAGGCCTTACCAGTCAACTACAAGTTTACGTAAATGCCACCAGTTGGTAGCACACTGCATCACACTTTCATCTACATTCGCTTGCACAAATCCCACTATGCAGTAGCACACTCCATAGATATGCAAAGTCACTCACTATGTAGTAAAATTAGAACGGACAACATTTTATGTTGTAGTTCATTTAAATATGGCGGTCAAAGATGGTGTGTTTTTGGCCCGTATGGCACGCAGATCCACATTTGTATTCTACTCGAGTGACCTTGATGGTAGATAGTACTACTTGAATGTAATCATTTACTCAAATGACAGTTTGTGTTTGGAGTTGGTTGTCTACTGTGCATGAATTGGCTTTCCTGTGGAATGTAAACATGAACTTTGTTGAACCTGTGTTAAGTGCTAACAGAAAAGAAAATTACCATGAAAAGTTAGCCACAAAGAAACTAGGACATTCCAGACCAGATCCGTTGTCTGTGGAAGTGACGAAATCAAATAAACATGACTACAAGCAAACACTTAACAAAGAAGTGTATAATAAGCGTAAGTAGTTGTGTGGATGCAATGTAACAATGCCTGAGTTTTGACCCAGACATTAATTCATTGAGTAATATATGAAATTGGGATCTTGCACATTTGTCCAAAAAAATTAAAAAGCACAAAAACTCCCACTTACACAAAAATGCGAAAAGGAGAGTAATGAAAGCTTAAACATTATTTCTTCTTGCCATAAACTGTACTGAATTATGTAAAAAAACAACAAAATTTCACAATAACAATTCTTCCTTTTTTTCAGACAAGTTATGCGTATTGTTATTGTTATTATTGGCATCAGCTGAAGTTGCATAATATGTTGATAAGTGTAATGGTTATACTGCAGATGCTATTAATTTCGCACTCTCATATTTATCTGAACACCCAGCTCGTATGCGTACGGGCCGCCACTGTGTGTGGTATAATGTGAAATACTACTATGTGAAACAATGAAAATGTCTCATGAGCCGAGATTATGTTCCACATTAAATCATTTGTCTATAACTGAAGTGTGTTATAAAATATTTAATTTAATTCTACCTATACATGAAGGTTCAGTATATGCAACTGAAACAAGAGTATATGCAGGTAAGATTGTATGCACCATTGAATGCCTACATATGGAATTGGTGTGACGACATAGTAAAATGTGACTTCTTCGTCTTCTTCTTCTACACTTAAGACATTTGCCTGTGGTGATGCCCATCTTTTCCTCAGTCTTCTTTTAGTTCTGCCTCATTTACAGGGTGGTAACTTGTCTGGAAAACAAGGGAAATAGGGAATTCACAGGGAAACTGAATTTTATGGGAATGTTGGTGAACTCTTGGGTAATTCTGAAAGATTCAGGAAATTCTGAGAGACTCTAAGGAAAGTTAAACTCTTCACTGAACAAGGAAATGTGCCAAATAATTTTGTTAAAAAACCATACCGAGATCCTGTTCTGTAAACAACAGGTTGTGGAGAAGTGTAAGGAAAGGTGAAAATTGTATTCAATTGCTTTAAAGTTTGTTGCGCCCTCATGGCCACCTGGGGCATGCTCACCAACCGTAGGAATCTTTGTTGTCCATAGGTCTCAGGATACAGGTCCATTTTTCATTGCATGATTGTAAGTGCGGCAGAGTGTAACATGTGCCTGAGAAATCACCAGACAGCTTTGAATTCATTATTTGCACAAAACTGCAGGTAGGTGTCTTAAGATTATAAATGTGGATCTTCATTTGAATGTGTGTGTGTTGTAGATCAGAACTGAATACTCTCTTTTTACCGATCTCAATGCAAAGTAGTACCATATTTTATGGACTATAAGATGCTGCAGACTACAAGATGCATCTTAATTTTTAATCAGTTAAAAAAAAAAAAAGATATTTTTACCATTTTTATTATTAGATTGCAAAGCCAGACTGAAAACAATTCTTAGTTTATAAAAGCAAACTGACCTTTAAAAATTCCTGAAAATGGTCATCTGAACTTTCTTCTTCTTCTTCCTCTTTGTTGTCGTCATTGTCCTCTTCATATATAAGATGGTCTTCTCTGTCATCGAGAGCATTACTTATGCCGCACTTCTTGAAAGATTTAACAATAATGTCTTCTCTCACTCTAGACAATTACTGTTTTATCCACTGACACACTTGTTTGATTGTAGGTCATTTTAAAGCTCCCTTCGGCATGAATTCAGGTTGGGTTTCATCCATTTGTTCCATTCATCCCTCATATAAAAATGTAAATGGTTTATTTATCAAGACATCAAGAGGTTGCAATTGTGAAATAAGTCCTCCTGGAATAACAGCAAGCTCTGTATTTCCCTGTCTCAATTTCTCTTTCACAGAATTTTTCAAATGACTCCTAAACTGATCTAGCACAGGAAGAGAACTCTTCTTCAATAAAGCAGCTTTCCTTCTCTCCCACACACTGTTATTCCATAATTTCAAACCAGCCTCGTCCACCTAGCCCTTGTCCTGTACGTGAACACCACCACCAGGTGGTATTTGGGAAGGTTTTGTTATTGTTTTGCACTTGAAAATGATCATTGTATTAAGTTTAGTACTGTCAGCAGAAAACAACAATGTAGAGCATTTTTTCATGTCCACTTGTTTTTGTAGTTATAGTTTTAGCACCTTTCAAGGCAACAGTTTTGTCTGACATCATATGTCACAGAAGTTTCATCCATATTCGCTGTTTGGCTTAGTTCTACCCTGGTTTTCTTTTGATGTTGAGTTATGAAATGATGGAAACAATATTTTCTCTTCATACTCGTGTGGCATTTTCTGAGATATTTTGGTTTTTGTTTGCACGCTAAGGCCATGACGCTTCATAAACCTGTAGCATCACCCAATTCCATCCTTAAAGTCTGTTAAGTTCCACTGTAGCACTAGCTTATGAGCATGCATTTGAATCATTTTGGTATTAATTCCAATGCCATTTCGACAGTGTCCTTGAATCAATTGCAATACACCATCTTCTAGTTTTGGCCCTGTTGCCTTCAGTCCTCTATGGTTTTCTCTGTTGGTGGAGGGCTGAAATGCTGCTCAGTTGCTTTGTTTCCATGTTCTTCTGCATATTCTAGTAAAGGGTGTTTCAAAAAGAACTTTACAACTTTAAATATTCATATAAATTTGTTGAAAGAAGATGTAGAGCTAGGTTTAGTGTTATTTTGTAGGGAAACATCTCAAGTTTTTTCACCTTAAACTAAAGATGCTGTATGTGGCTTCTGTTTGTTATCCTGCACACATCCCATCAGAAGTCAATTTCTTCCCAAGCTCACTGTAGCGTTGCAGGTGTAACTTGCTCAGTGGCGGTGTAAATTCTTGCTCTAAGTTCAGGTAGAGAAGCTGGGGTGAGGTACAAACATGATATCCTTGATGAATCCCCATAAAAAGGAAATCGAGTGGTTTCAGGTCTGGGGAACGTGGGGACCATGCTATTGACGCATCAAGGCCAATCCATTGACCTGGAAAACGGTCACTGAAAAAATCCCAGATGTCATCCAGATTGTGGGGCAGTGCACCATCTTGCATGAAGTAAACATTTCATTCTTGGTCATCCTCATCGATCTGTGGTATTAAGATTTTTGTAACATATCTAGGTACACTATCGCGTTGATGGTTCTCTCATGGAAAAAAAAGGGGCCGTACATGTTCTTCTTGCTCAGTGCACGAAAAACGTTCAGTTTAGGGCTATTATCAGCATGTTGCAATGTTTGATGTGTACTTTCACTGCCCCAAATCCTACAGTTATGTGTGCTAACCTTGCCACTTAAGTGAAAAGTCAACTCATCAGAAAAGATGATTTTGTCCAAGAAATGTTCATCCTCATGTAATCGATTTAACATATTCGCACAGAAATATTTGCAAGCAATTTTATCAGACGATTGTCAATCTGTACGGTTTCAAACGCAAATGGTTTCTCAACACATGCCAAACAGTCATATGTGTGATTTGCAGTTCGTGAGATGCATGCAGGGCCGATTTCGTAGGGCTGTTGACAAAACGTCTCACTCAATCAATGATGTCATCAGATGTGCTTGGACGACCTGATGATTTCCTATGTCTTACTGAGCACCCTATTTCTACAAAACATTTATGCCACTCATAAATTTTAGGCCTACTACGAGGATCTTTAGTGTACTTGGTACGGAAATTATGCTGAACTGTTGTTGCCGACTTCAGTTCTTCAAACCAAAACACAAAGCTAGCACACTCGGGTCCAGTGAAGGCAACCATCTTTAATGCAACTGCTGCTAGTGCTCCTTATAGTGCGATTCGGCACTAGCAAGCTACACGAGACAAAACTTGATGTATTTTCCTACAAATTGACACTACAATCACCTCTTTAGGTACTATGAATTAATTTGTATGAATTTTCGAACTTGTAAAGTCCTTTTTGAAACACCCTGTACTTTCAATTTTCAGCCCACATGATACGAATACCTTTTATTTTTATTTTTTTTCCCCCATTACAAAACAACACTGAAGCGCCAAAGAAACCGGTATAGGCATGCGTATTCAAGTACAGAGATATGTAAACAGACAAAATACGGTGCTGCGGTTGGCATAAGGCAACAAGTGTCTGGCACAGTTGTTAGATTGGTTACTGCTGCTACAATGGCAGGTTATCAAGATTTAAGTGAGTTTGAACTTGGTGTTATAGTTAGCGCATGAGTGATAGGACACAGCTTCTCTGAGGTAGTAATGAAGTGGGAATTTTCCTGTACGACCATTTCACGAGTGTACTGTGAATATCAGGAATCCTGTATAACATCAAATCTCCGACATCGCTGCGGCTGGAAAAAGATATTGCAAGAACGGGACCAATGATGACTAAAGAGAATCATTCAATGTGATAGAAGTGAACTCTTCTGCAAATTGCTGCAGATTTCAATGCTGGGCCATCGACGAGTGTCACCATGCGAACCATTCAATGAAACATAATCGATATGGGTTTTCGGAGGCGAAGGCTCACTCGTGTACCCTTGATGACTGCACGACAGAAAGATTTATGCCTCGCCTGGGCCCGTCAACACCGACATTGGATTGTTGATGACTGGAAACATGTTGCCTGGTTGGACGAGTCTCGTTTCTAATTGTATTGAGGTAATGGACATGTACGGGGATCTAGCCAACCTCGTGAAGCTATGGACCCAGCATGTCAGCAGGCGACTGTTTAAGTTGGTGGAGGCTCTGTAATGATAGGGGGCATGTGCAGCTGGAGTGATATGGGACCCCTGATATGTCTAGGTATGACTCTGACATGTGGCATGTACATAAGCATCCTGTCTGATCACTTGCATCCATTCATGTCCATTGTGCATTCCGATGGATTTGATCAAGCCCAGCAGGACAATGTGACACCACACACGTCCAGAATTGCTACAGAGTGGCTCCACCAACACTCTTCTGAGTTTAAACACTTCCACTGGCCACCAAACTCCCCAGATTTGAACATTATCGAGCATATCTAGGATGACTTGCAATGCGTTGTTCAGAAGAGATCTCCAACCCCTCGTACTCTTTCAGATTTATAGACAGCCCTGCAGGATTCATGGTGTCAATTTCCTCCAGCACTCCTTCAAAAATTAATGAAGTCCATGCCACGTCATGTTGTGGCACTTCTTCATGCTTGCGGGGGCCCTACACGATAGTAGGCAGGTGTACCAGTTTCTTTGGTGCTTCAGTGAAGCAACTAACAAAAATATTGTACTGTTACCGATAAAACAAAGCAATGACACGACATAGGCTAGACAGTATTCTGGATTTGAGATGGCGGGGTGGGAGGGAGACAGAGACAGTGTTAACAAGCTTGTGAATCCCTGCAACTCATTTGCATCGTATTGTTGCACAATGCTACCAGTTGAATCCAATGATGCCAGATAGAAATATGTTTCCTGTGGCATCGAATTGATGGCCATTTTTAAGATTGGTGGGAATTTTAAATCAAACACTGGGAATTTTTATATTAATTTCGAGTATAAGATACACTTGATTTTTGGAGGCAATTTTTTGAAGAAAAAAGTGCATCTTATACTGCACAAAATACAGTATTTTGTTGACTTTCATGCAGTGCCATGCTTCAAGTTAACAGTGATCATAGTGTGAAAAGTGTTCAGTTTGTAACACGATGGGTTTATACTGTCAAAGAGTACTGACATTACATTCCAATGACAACAGTTCAAAACATGTTGTTACTGACAGACACTGTCTCATATACTTGTGGTTGTAACGCAATGACATGGCACTTCACCAAATGGTGGCGAATGATGATAACAATGGCATTACCATTTTAAAGTTATCTACAGCAACCATGTTACCCTGTATTACAATTCAGCATTATTTCTTGAACAATAAAAAAATCATCAGATTCATATACATGAAGACTGGACATCAGTAATGGGCTAAGTCTCAAAAATTTGATTCTTAGTTATTCAGTTTTCTTTGGTTTATTAAAAATTCTTTGACAAAAAAACCTGCACTTTTTTCAGTTATCATCTAGGATAAGATTCATATTACTGTGGCAAAAGCATTTTAATTTCCCTCCTCTTATGAATGCCTAGCTATAAGCCCCTGCTTCACAACAGAAATTAAAGAATAGCCTTTGCATACCATTTCTTTTTAGTGTTCTGTACCTCAAAAAAACAGAACCCTCATAGGATCATGTCAATAAATTAATTTTTCCTAGACAAGAAGTCCAATATAAAGGAAACCTATCAAAAGAAACAAAGAAATTTCATTAAGTTTTTAATACTCAAAGCAAAATCAGTAAATCAATATATCCTAGCCAGGTAAATTCTGTGTTGGTTTGTATTTGTAAAGATAAGATTGTGGCACTTAGTTTTGTAAGTGATGTAAATTTCTGAAAACACTTATGTAATTGAAGTACTGGTTCTTTGGTGTGCTATGCCATTATTAAGCTGAGCATACTCCTAAAAACTTAAATTAGGTATCTGTTTTTATTTTGGGCATTGCTTTTGATGAAATGAAGCCTACACGTTGCTCTAAGCTATACTCAAGTTACTTGCGAAAACCCCATGAAAGTTCAAGTGGTAGTTTATGTAGATTAGCACATTCGGACAGACAGACACTACGGTTTAGATAAAATTTTAAATTGTGATGTTTTTTTTCCATGCTCTGATTTTTGTTAAATAAAGCCTATACATTGACCCAAGCTACATTCAAGTTACCTGTGAAAATCCCATGGAAATTTGTCTAGTAGTTTTTTAGCTTACCCTGTTCAAACAGGCAGTCATGACAATTTTAAAGTTCTATTATTTGTATATAAAAGAAATACTTTACACAGGAAAATGTAGAATGTGCCAAGTGCCATACTTTTATTGGCAAAAATGAGGTAAGTGCCAGTGAAAGAAATCACAAGGTTTTCCTGTAATTTTTATACAACAACATTGCACAAGTACACTATCATGTTATTAACTACAACCTTTGGTCTAGGAGTAAGGAGACCACTCACCAAATAGTAGAAGTGCTGAATTGTCAACAGGCACACACAAAAGAGAATAAATGCTTTGGTGGCTTTCAGAAAAAAATAATTTGATGAGCTAGCTATGCGCACTCACACACACACACACACACACACACACACATCAGTGCATGTACCTACATTATGCTGGCTGGACACACAATGTTGGGATTACAGTTCACCTGCTGAACTAAAATCCCAGCATTGTGTTCAGCTGGCAGAGAGAGAGTCACATTCAGGACGGCGACTGTTCAAATCCGTGTAGGCGCCAGATTTAGGTTTTCCATGATTTTTCTAAATTGCTCCAGGCATATGGCGTGATGGCCCCTTTGAAAGAGCAAGGCCAGTGTTCTTCCTCCTCCCTTGACACATTCCGAGCTTGTGCTCCACCTCTAATGACCGTGATGTCAATGGGACATCAACCTAATCTTCTTTCCTTCCAAATTTGTGTAGCTGTAATGAATTTTAAATTATGGACAAATTTGGAAAGAAACCTAATTAATTAATGAAAATTGGCACTTAAACCCTGAAAATTTACAATGTTAATGTTGTTCATAATGTGTGCTTATGTTTTCCAACATGTGCTTCAATGCTTCTCATGTATCTGTCTTGTGTAAACAATTATGCAGACTTTAATTAATCATTTGAATAATATGCCTCTCATTGGCTAATTAAGTACATCAAGAAACATTTGAGAACCTCATTTGATTTGTCTCAGTGAGTGCTTTCATTTGCTAAGTTGATCTTTTCTGTTGCATAATAAGTATAAATGTTATTACAGTTTGTGTAAAAGTCATTAAAATTCTTTCTGATTAAATAATTAAATACATCATTTTGAGAGTCAATCTATACATGAAAAGAACTTTGTCATTGAGCTCTATAATGTGATTTATCATGTTGTGCTGTAAGTTTAGTGCTTTACAATCCATGGGTGCACATGTTTCCAACAAAGATTGTCTTTGTGCAAACTATGTTGGCACTTTTGACATCAGTACATATGTTTGTGAATTGACAATAGCACATGGGCCTGCTACTGCTGCATCACTCCGGCTCTATGTGTGTCCAACCCCCTGTAACGAGTCAGTTCGGCACAAGTGACTGCACTCAAACCAAACTAGCTAGCTCAAGTTTCTTTTTAGTTTGGAATGTCACCCCTCACCACAGTACCATATCATGCTGCTGGTGTAGCTGAAAGTAAATTTCCCAACTTTATCAGTAAGCTGTGAAATTTTATTTTGACTGCTGTAGTGGCATTTTACAGTACTGTGGCATTTCACTGTGTACCAGGACTGCAGATGTGTACCTACAAACAAACAAAAAATAAGTTATATAAGGGTATTTTTAATCAATTAATTAATTTATTTATTTTGAGGTATCCGTTCCCCATATCAACTGACATACTATCGTCTAAGAAACAAATATGAAACAAACAAAAAATTACATACCAAGGGGCCTTTCCCACCCCACTCCCCTTCCCTCTCCTCAGTATTTTTTCTTTTTTTTCCTGTCTACTGCCACTGGTGATTTGCCATTGGCTTGGCTGCTCTTATGGCTCTTATGGTAGTTGTTACTGTGAAACAAGAGGATGGTAGAAAATTTTACTTCTAACAGAGAAACAAAAGTGGGTGGTAGATAAAAAAAGGTTGACTGTTCCTGGTGTAGAATGTGGCATGGTCTCTGACAGACTGATGGACTGCTCTTTTTGGGAATCTGATACTGTTGTAATAAGTGTAGCAGACTGTTGGGATTGACCAGCTCCCTATACTAGTCTAGCAACTTTGGGATTTCCTCTCACTTCTCAATTGTCTGATGTAGAAGTAACTTCATACATGTTTGGGAGAAGTGCATTGTGACCCATGCTGTTCATGATGTGTATTAATAACTTGGTAGACAATGTTAGTAGTAATCTCAGACTTCTGCAGATGATGCAGTTACCTTTAATGAAGTCCTGTCTGAAGAAAGGTGTACAAATATTAAGTCAGATCATGATAGGATTTCAAAGTGAAGCATAGTTTGATGGTTTGATTTAAATCTTCAGAAATGTAAAATTTTGCACTTCTATAAACACAAAATGTAACATCCTGTGCCTGCAATATGAATAAGTCACAACTGGAATCAGTCGTCTGATAAAAATACCTGCATGCAACAATGTGTAGGAATATGAAATAGAATGATTAAACAGGCTCTGTTGTAGATGAGGTAGCAGACTTGGGTTCACTGATGTACTAGGAAAATGCAATCAGTCTATAAAGGAGTTTGCTTACATACACATCCTAGAATATTGCTAAAGTGTGTAGGACCCATAAGGAAATCTTAGATATCGGAATGTCATGAACAAGATAATAGTGTCTCTCAAGGTAGCTCATTAAGTGCAAACTTCTTTTAGCAGTAATAAATACTGTAACATTCTTATAAAGAGATGCACTCTATAATCCCTATTCAAGAATGGTTTTTCAATATTCTATTATTCCCCAGCTACCATACGGAAGTTGAGAAGTAGCAGGGGAGAGAGAGAGAGAGAGAGAGAGAGAGAGAGAGAGAGAGGAGTGTGTGTGTGTGTGTGTGTGTGTGTGTGTGTGTGACACAGAGAGAGAGAGAGAGAGAGAGAGATTTTCAACAGAAACGTGTGTATGTTTCCAATTTTATGATGCACTTGTTTGTAAAACAAATATCATTTTTGAGGGCTTATGAATATAATCTCATTTCATCTTCAGATGAAATTAAAAATAAAGTAGTTTTATAAATTTCAAATATTAATTCATCTAACAAACATGTTATCATCATTTGCATATTTCAACCAAGGTGTGTAATTTCCTCAAAATAAATAAATAAATAAATAAATAAATAAATAAATCTGTGAATATAAAAGACTGCGCATTGTTCTGTATTTATTATATGAAAGGAAAATTTAATGCTGATCGTCCAGCAGTAGGGTGCAGCAAACATCTAGCAAAGAAACGAAGTGTATGTCAGTATCAAAAGAGAGAATGTAAACAAGAAGAGTCTTGCTGCTAGGTAGAAGCCATGGCAGGGGTGTAGACCCTATGGTACAGTACAAATTAGGAACAGAATACCAGATCACAAGTATTGTGAAGCCATGTGCTAGCCTTAGCAAGATGACAGAGGACATAGGAAATTTGTGTAAAGATTTTGGGAAAGAGGATCAGGCAATCATAGTAGGCAGAGCTGGGAACAGTCTGACTAAATACAGAACTTATAGTTATAGGGGTGACCTGGAGCAAATTGGAGCATTAACTACACAATAGGAGGTTTGTGGACATCCTACAGCACCATGACCAGCCCTGGGTTAACACTACTGTGGGTTGTGTGAATACTGAGGTAAGCATGCTGGTGCTGACTGAAATGAAATCTTGTATGAGTGTAGTTAGTGCCTGTTGCTACAATTGCAAGATGAGGATATGCTAGACACAGCCTACACCTTAATAGCAGAAGGAAAGACTGATTGGCTGAACCTCTTGCAGAAAATGTATAGGAGACCACCATCACATAAGCCAAGACCCTGTGGCTGCTGGTATCAGAGAGGTAACTTTTTTAGGTTAGAATCAGGATTCAGGCACCCTATTATTAAAGAAATTAAAATAACAGAAGACCTGGACAAAATGCTTAAGGATGCACAGAAAAGTAAGGTTAGCTAATTTCAGCAGAATATTAGAGGACTGAGTAATAAGGCAGAAAATCTTCTCATTTGTTTAGAAAATTTTGAGAGCTTTGAAAAGATAGACCTACTGTGCCTTTCTGAGCACCACATAACCACAGGGTCAAAGAAGTTAAACATAAAAGATTACACACTAGCATATTACTCATGTAGAACTAATATGGGAAAAGGGGGAGGTATTACATATATTAAGACAGAACACAAGTTCAAAAACATTGAGACAAGTAGCTTTTGTAACAATCGGCATATAGAAGTATTTTCTTGTGAATTAATACTGAAAAATAGTTTACTATTAATTGTAATGGATATGGATCCCCACTGGGAAATTTTGAACTGTTTGTAAGAAATCTGGTATTCTTACTAAGCTATCGCAGACAGCAGCGAGCAGTTACTAGTCTGTACTGATTTTAGTGCAGACTTTCTAAAGGATTTGGATAGGAAAAATAACCTGGGTCCTACAATTTGATCTCACTAATTAACTTTCCAACCCTAATTGATAATGGTCAGTAAAGCCTGCTCTGAAATTTTTTAGTGAAGTGCTGTGTAAACTCTTCTTGACTAGAAACAGATCTAGAGCTGTTTCACAAGTTAGTTAGTTAGTTAGTTATATATTCCATGGATCACTTTGCATGATAGATTGTGATGATGTAGAACAAATCATTTTACATTCACATCACAATTAGTAATTCCTACCCACCACCGTTTACACATTACTTCTGCAGAATAGAAAGATTTGTCAAGTAGAAATTTCTGAGTTTGTTATCAAATTTTACTTTGCTGTCTGTCAGACATTTTATATCACTGGGTAAGTGATCAGAAATTTTTGTTGTAGCTTTGTGCATCTCTTTTTGTGTTAAAGACAACCTTAACGTGGAGTAATGAGTGCCATTTTTCATTCTGGTATTGTAAATATGAACCTCATTGTTCCTTTTGAATTGTAGTAGATTATTTACAAGATATTTCAAGAGGGAATAAATATACTGTGAAGTAGTAGTCAGAAAACACCTTAAACAGATGCGTATGAGATGATCATGAGTGAGAACCACATATTATTATTACAGCATGTTTTCGCACAATGAAGACTTTCTTTCTTAAAGATGAGTTACCACAGAACAGTATTCCATGTGTTGTTATTGAATGAAAATATGCCAAATATGTTAACTTACTGATTTATCTCTCCCTAAGATTTGCAATAATGCTAAGTGCAAATGTGGGTGAATGAATTTGTTTTAGTAGTTCCAAAGAGTGCTTTTTCCAATTTAAATTCTCATCAGTGTGGACCCCTAAGAATTTTGAAGTTTCCACCCTATTTATTATTTCCTCACCATGTGTTACACTTATAATTGGTGTAGTACCTCTAGATGTGCAGAACTGAATATGTTGTGTCTTTAAAATTGGGGTGAGACCACTCACTGAAAACCAGTCAATGATACTTTTAAGAACTTTATGTATCATTTCTTCTTTTTCTGTATGTATGCTTATTTTGATTATGATGCTAGTGTCATCTGCAAAAAGAAGCAATTCTGCTTGTTATGTGCAAAATGGAATACCGTTTACATAAATGAGGAACAGTAGCGCACCTAAGATTGAGCCTTGGGGAACCCCATAAGTTATTTCTCCCCAGTGAGAACTATGAAGCTGGACTGCATTGCTTCAATTACTAAGTACAACTTTGTGCATTCTTTGGTTAGATATGACATTATCCTTTGGTTGGCTATACCATCAGTCCCATAAAACTTCAATTTATCTAGGAGAATACTGTGATTCACACAGTCAAGTGTCTTAGAGAGGTCACAGAAAATATCAACCAGCACTATTTTATTATTTAATGTTTGTAAAATCTGGTGAGTGAACATGTAGAAGGCATTCGCAGTAGAGAAACCCTTCTGAAACCCAAACTGTGGTTTGCAAAGGATACTATTGTTGCTAAGAGATACTACCAGTATTCTAGAATACATTAGCTTCTCAGAAATTTTCGAGAATGATGAGGGAATGAGAAGGGACCGCTACTTGGACAGCAGCTTTTCTTTCAACCCTTAATTTGTAGAATGTAACAAGATTCAAAACTCTGTGTGTTTCTACTATTTGTGAGGAAGTGGATGTTGAAGTTACCACATATTGTCAAATCACAATCCATTTTATTTACTCTGCTTAGCAATGACTCCAATTTATGTAAGAAAAGTTCAGAATTTCCAGATGGTGATCAGTAAACTGTAGGAATAACCAGGTTGAACTTAATAATATTTACAACTACAATTTCATAGCTGTTTTCGACATTTGTTCCAGTTATATCAGTAGGGCAGTAAAATCATATTTTCTGTTATGTCAGTTACTTCCCCACCATGTCTGCTGTTATTTCTGCAATAGTAAGAGTATAAAATAAATAAATTCATTTTTTGTATGTTGAATTCACTTTGGGGGGTATGCCAGTACTCAGAAAAAAATAAAGATATCATTTAGTTCACCTGTTAATAGTATGTTAATTTCACTGACCTTATTAACCAGGGATCCTACATATGGCAATAAATTTTTAAATGAGGTTTATTCACAACTTGGTAGTTAGGTGTCATATTTACATCATCACATACCTTCAGTTTATATTTTGCTCGACAGTAGCATTGCATTACCTCTTTTCTTTCTTGTTCATTTTACTTTCCTCACTCTCACCAGTAGGAAACTTATAGTTTTAATCTTTGAAAATTTGTCTTTTATTATTTTGTTGACACAATCAAACACAAACCTTTTCCCTTCGCGGTGAAAATACACTCCATGCATTGTGTGCAGGTTATCGCACAGCTTACTAATATTCAAAGCATCACACTCTTAACTTCAGAGAGATAAGTTGGTGATGTGTTAATATTATTGATTTTTTATACGAATTGCTTTTTCAACATACTGCTTTGATTTTTCTCTTGAACTGTTTGTCCCATTATTATTTAAGACATGATTATTAAATATCTTTGCTACCTGTAACTCATCATTTATAGTGCTTCCACTTAATAGCCGGGATGGTTCCTCTGAAAGGGCACGGCCGACTTCCTTCCCCATCCTTCCCTAATCCGATGAGACCGATGACCACGCTGTCTGGTCTCCTTCCCCAAAACCAACCAACCAACCACTTAATTCAATAGTGATGATGTCCTGTTCTGTGGCCAATATTCCTGTCTCTCATTTCACTACATTCCTTATAGCATTAAGCCTGTTTTTGAAATTACTGTTTTCTGACATAATGCACATGATTCTTGATTTTCTGATACTTTTTCTAGTAATTTTGAGTTGTCGTGATAGTGTGCAACTACCGTAGCTTCTCTTCTTGTTCTTGCCAATAGGTACATTTTCCTTTCACAAGATACTTTAATCCTTATAGTGATCCATGCTTTTTTACTTGACTGTTTAATGTGCTTTCTGATTATCATATACAAAAAGCTATTTTCAAATAATGCTATGAGTCTTTATCATGAGATAGATTAAATTTTAGTTCAGAATTTGGTTCATTACAAATTTCATCCCAGGCCATCTGTTGTAAACTATTCGTAAAATACCTGTTCGGAAGTCATTAATTGTTGTAACTGATTTCCACTATGGAGTTTCAATTCTGTAAGGCACTATCTGATTTATCCTAACTAGCTGTGCTTCTTGATCAGAGAGAGCATTTGTTACTGGCTGTACACTAATAGCATAATGTACAATTCCTGCATAATAATATCAATGAAATTAATGTACTATTAACAGGCGAACAAAGGGATATCTGAATATGATGCATTTCTCAGCACAGGCTAAACCCTAAATTAATTCAACAGAAAAAATTGATTTTATATTCTTACTATTGCAGAAGTAACATCAAGTAGGGTGGGGTAACAATTTGTATAAATCAAAACCTATATTTTACTACCCTGTCTGACTTAGCTGTAATGAATGTCGAAAAGGACTATGAAATTGTAGCTGCTAAATGATTAAGTTCCATCTGGTTGTTGCTACAATTTGCCAATCACCATCTGTAAATTTTGAACTTTTCTTAAAGAAATTAGTTGGCCTGCTCCATCACCAGATCTGTCTCCAATCGTGCACATTTGGGACATCATCCGACAACTAACTCCAGCATTAACCATCCCTGTACTGACCAACCAAGTACAACAGGCATGGAACTCCATCCCACAAACTGACATCCGGCACCTGTACAACACAATGAATGCACATTTGCTTGCTTGCATTCAACAGTCTGGTGGTTACACAAATTATTAATGTATGAGCATTTCACTTGCAATGGCTTATCTCGCACTTACATTAGTCTGGGATCTTGAAATGTAAATCACTTAAATATGTTACCCAGACAAATGTATTCACAAAATTTCAGTACTCTACATTAATTATTTTTTGGTGTTGTGATTTTTTTCCGTCAGTGTACAGTACATTAAAATTTATTCATGGTTTTGGCACTGAGTACCTCTGAGGTCAATATGATCCCAAGTTAATTTGCTTGTTCATGAACATGGAATGATGAATATTACATTGAACAGCTGTTCCATGAAACACATGCAACAATGAAAATATCGTTTCCTGCTTATTTTTGTGCCCATTGTTAGAGTTTCTTGCCTCATCTGTTGTTTAAAGAAGAGTCCATGAAATCTAATTCTTATTCTTGCGTTACGGTCTCTGTAGGACCATGGGTAGCCCCTTCATGGACTGCATTTTCTTCTTATTCTCCCAGAACCTCTTCATTCTTTCTCTTCTTCTCTCCCGCTCTTCTTCCGAGATCTTCAGTTTCCGTTTCTCCACAGATGACACACTAATATTTTCCTGTGTTCTTCTCTGTCATTGATCTCCGTCGTATTGGTCGGTGTATATTTGTTCCTCCAATTTTCCTTTCCTTCGACCTAGATCCCCAGTTCCAACCAGTCCTTCCGAAGTTCAACAACCCACTTGGTTCCTGTCTTACCTGTTGTCGTCCCTGTTGTTTCCCACACTCCCTTCGTCATTCTGTCCATACTCACCCTAACTACATGTCTAGCAAACTTTGCCCTTTTCAGTCTGATTTCTGCGGATATTGTTCTCATGTTCCAGTACAATTCTTCCCTAGGTCTTCACGTCCACCTCTCTCCACCTCTTTTGGGACATAGTATTTTTCTTAGTATTTTTCTCTCTTCCTTCTCTAGTTGTTCTGCCCCATTTCTTCCTAGTGTCATCATTTCGGAAGCATATAATACTGCATTCCTCACCGTTGCCTTGTAGTGCCTTATCTTTGCCTCCGTGGATATATTCTTTTTATTGTATATCTCTCTCGTCATGCAGAAGGCTGACCTCATCTTCTTTATCCTCTCTGTTATTCCCTTCTTGCTCCTGTTCCGTCATGTTATAAATTCTCCCAGGTATTTAAATTTGTCCACCATTTGCACAGTGCCTGCTGGTGTTTCCCAGTCTGCAGTGGTATTTACTGCCTTTGTCTTGGTATAGGCGACCCTCTGTCCCACCTTTCTGGCTACCTTACTTAAGTTGTCGAGTTGTGTCTTTGCGTCTTCTTCCGTCTCACTTACTATTGCTATGTCATCTGCAAAGGCCAGGCAGTCCACTTGAGCCCTGTTGTCCTTTTCGTCCCCCACATGGGTCTTTGGTATTCCCATTCCCTCATTTATTGCTGTCCACTGCCTGATCACTTCGTCCAGTGCTATATTGAACAACAATGGAGACAACCCATCTCCCTGTTTAACACCAGTCTTGATCTCAAATTCTTCTGACAGTGCTCCTCTGAATCTCACCCTTGCTTTTGTGTCTGCCAGAATTTCTTTTATGAGTTCTTGTGTAGTTCCATAAAGTCCTCTGTTCTTCAGGATCCTAACAAGAGTCTGTCTGTCGATGGAGTCGTATGCCTTTGTGAAGTCCACGAAGGTTATTACTGTCTTTTTGTTTTTTAAGGCCGTATGTTCTATCAGTTACTTCAGGATAAATAACTGTTCTATACAACATCTTCCCTTCCTGAATCCTGCTTGGTAGTCGCCAACTGTATTTTCTACATGTTCTACTCTCTTGAGCAATAGTTTTGACAGCACCTTGTATCCGAACTCTAGTAGCGATATTCCTCTGTAGTTGTTTGCATGTCTCTTGTCCCCTTTCTTATGTATTGGTACTACAAGTGCATTTTTCCATCCTTCTGGCAACTTCTTTGTTCTCCAGATCTGGTGAATTTTGTTGGTCATGTTGTCTATTGCTTTGTTGCCTCCCCACTTTATCATCTCGGCTGCTATACCATCTTCTAATTGAAATACTTACCCACTTATGTGATTGCTCACTTCAAGCAGGCACTTTCTCTGATTTAAGGTTATTCCAACACATACAAAAGGAAAGAGATCATGTAAATAACTACAGACCCATCAGAATTTCCTCATGTGTTTCTAAAATATTAGAAAAAGTTGAGTATGACAAACTTATGAAATTAGTAAATAAAACAACAACCTAGGTAATGAACAACACAAGATTCAGAAATAAAAGCTCAACAATAACTGCCATTTATGAATGCACCAATTGCATAGTAAGCCTGATGGGCAAGAAACACAAATTAATAGAAGTATTTGTTTACCTACTGAAATCTTTTGGCATAGTGGATTATAAGATTCTGCTGTCAGAGCTTTAAAAATAGGGTATTCCAGGTCTGTCCAACAATTGGATCAATTCCTTCCTGAGCAATCATAAGCAAGGAGTGTGCATTATGCACACAAATGTCAATCTAAAACTGTTTCTCTACACTTGTCAGACTGCAAAGTAAATACATAAACACAGTGTACTCCAAGGATCAGTAATAGGACCCATTCTGTTTCTTCTGGACATAATGATCTAAACTTAATTGTGGATGCTCATAAAATGATAATATCTGCAAATGACATCATGATTGTATTAAAAGGGGGAAGTAAGAGAGAATTACAACAATCAGTAAACACTGTCACAAAACTTAGCAAATGGACACAGAATACTCAGCTTGTAATTAAAAAAACCCTCACTAAAATTTCGCAATGATCCAGACAAGGGTGTCTGTATCAGTGATGAAACAGTCAGTAATGGTACAGGAACTAAATTCTTAAGACTAATGCTGCAAAGCAATGTAAAATGGAATAAACATGCCTTAACACAAAACTGAGAAAGACATGCTGCCTACTTTGCTTGCTAAAATCCTGCTGAAGTGAGAAAACAGTAGTAAATACATATAATGCCTGCTTTCATTCTTGTCTTAAATAAGGGGTCATGTGATATTCATAACCACAAAATAAAAACATATAACCAAATCGGCACATCCCTGTGCCAAAACAGTACTTTACACATGGAAGTTAAATTTTATAACAAACTCCATGAAAACATAAAAGCAATTATTGAGGTCAAACATTTGGAAAATCTTTAAAGTCACATTTACAGCATCACTGTTTTTACTCAATTTAAGAATATTTAAATTTATGAAGTGTACTATAGAAATACCCGCCTCTGTAGGTGAGCTCGCTAATGCAAACTTGTGTGATAGTGCTAGACTCAGAGGTAGCCTGATTCGAATCCTGGTGATGGATGAAATTTTTACTGCCAGTATTTGGCTGGCAAGGGGAGGAGAGGTGGTGGCATTAAGTACCTGATCACCAGTCTTTGCACCACTGTTGTGAATTAAATTCCAAACGTCTCACAGTGTCCAATAAAATAAGGGTATGTGACGCTGTTGATGGTGGTCTGTCCATTGGATGGGGACGTCAAGCTTGGCGGTCCACTTGATGGCATTTGCCAGGAGTAGGCTATGTGCCGGTACGAGATTTCACCCTCTCCCTTTCTTTCATCCATAAGAACACAAATCCAACACTATGGTGTACTAAAATTCATCACAGTTATCCCCATTACGCAGATACACACTTGACACTTTATAACAGGACAGAGGGAGGCAATGGAAGCCACCTCCACTAGGACCTAGCCATGAGCAGCATCACTGGATTCCTGCATCTGCTCCCCTACGCTCATATCTTGAGTATGGGACTATTTATTTATTATACTATATAAATATTTAATGTATGAAGTTTGTTAATGTAATCTTAAATGAGTATGCATTGGCTAGTCAAATGTCTTATGCATAATCTGCTTTTGTAGACAAGAAGACCAAAGAAATACAATCTACAAGAAAATTATATTTTCTCTCAAAAATAAAAGCTCATCAGGATATCATGGTGTTTCCAACAGAGTACTAAAGAACTGTTCTTATATAAGAAGCCCTGTCATATCTGTAATATGTAATGTGTCACCAGTTCAAAGTGTTTGTCCAAAGAGCTTGAAATATGCCATTGTAACACCCCTCTATAAGAAAGATGATAAGAGAGATATCAGTAATTACCAACCTGTTTCACTACCGGCATCATTAGCCAAGATTTTTGAGAAGGTGATGTATTCTAGGCTATTGCCCCATCTGAGCAACAATATCTTCAGTAGGTCACAGTTTGGATTTCAGAAGAGTTGCTCCGAGAATGCCATTCACAAGTTCACTCACCAAGCATTAAATAAAAGAATAGCATGAGCTGGTATTTTATGTGACCTATCTAAGGCTTTTGACTGTGTGAATCACAATATTCTCATAGATAAACTGAGTTTTTACGGGGTTCATGGTACGGCCAGCCAATGGATAATTTGCTATCTAACCAAAAGAGTGCATAATGTTGTACTTAATAATTCAACCAATGTAAACTGTGGAAATTCTTCTGACTGGAGATAAATCACATATGGAGTTCTTAAGGTTCACTCTTGATTCTCATATGTATAAATGATCTTCCACAAGCAGAATTAGTTCTTATTGCAGATGACATATTTTAATCAATCCAAGCACACACACAGCAACAAAAAAAATGGTAAACAGTGTTCTTAAAGCTATCATTGACTTCATGTCTGTGAATGTTCTCACCCTCAATTTTAAAAAGACAATATATTCAGATCAGCACATCTCCAACTTAGTTCAGCCACATTTATGCTTAGAATCATTGCAGGTCTTGCGGAGAGACAAGTAATTTGACATATTTTCATTCAATAATGTCATGTGCAATAAGGTACTGAGGAACTCATCTTTAAGAAAGAAAGTCTTCATTGTGCAAAAACATGCTGTAAGAATAATATATAGTGCTCATCCATGATAATTTTGTAGACATCTATTTAAGGAATTAGATATTCTGACTTCCTCCACAGTATATTTATTTCCACCTGAAGTTTGTTGTAAATAATTCACTGCAGTACAAAAGATATCATGATGTACATAATTACAATACCAGAAGAAAAATAATGACATTAATTACTCCACATTGAGGTTGTGTTTAGCACAAAAGGGGGCGCACAATGCTGCGACAAAATGTTTGATTACTTACCCAATGATATAAAATATCTGACTGATAGCAAAGTAAGGTTTGTAAACAAACTGAAAAAGTTTCTCCTTGGCAACTACTTCCTTTCGGTAATTATTCAATAGGAAAACATTGGTAGGAATTACTAACTCATATGTGTATATTTTTAAAAAGGAAAGGAAGGAGGGGAAAAGCTTGTAAACGGTTAGTATGTAGCCACATTTACAAACTAATTTGTGTTGTGAATATAAAATAACTCGTTCCACCTCATTATGATTTATTGTACCAATGATCCATGGAACATAACAATAACTAACTGACTAATTAATTTGGAAAACAAGAAATTTGGTATACATGAAATGTATTTGCAGTTGTGAATGTGGATGACCATCAGTTGTATAAAAGAGTGAAGACAATGAATATTTGTACCGGACTGGGCCTCGAACCTGAATTTCATGCTTATCACGAATGCTTGCCTTTCCATTAGGCTGTCCAAGCATGACTCACGGCCAGACTCAAACTTTCATATGTCAACAGCAATGAGCCTACATCCTGCACTTGTTCATTCATTATGTATATTCCTGTACAGGGAAGACATTTCATTTTAAAGTCATTTGCCCAGTGTCAGCGGATAAATACAATATCACAGTGCCTATGTTGTTCAGAAGTACAACCCAGTGTTCCTTCGGACATTCATGCATGCATGCCCTGGGCATGCATGCATGTTCAAAGGAACATTGTAGCGTACTTCTGAACAACACAAGTGCTGCAATATCATATTTATCCACCAATACTGGACAAGTAACTTTCAATTAAAATCTCTCCCATGTACAGAAATGTACATAATGAATGTACGAGCGCAGGTTGCAGACCCATGGTTGATGACATTTGGAAGTTGGGTCTGGCGTAGAGTCGTGCTCGGATAGCGTAATGATAAGGCGATGCTCGCAATAAGTGAGAAATCCAGGTTCAAGTCCCACTCCAGTGCAAAATCCATTATACAGCTGATGGTTGTCCATATTTGCGACTGTGAATGCATTTCATTTATTTTATAACAGCTGTAGTCATCACAGAGCCTGTTGTTTTGGACGTGCATGCATGCCAGAAGGAACATTGTGTCATACTTATGAACAGCATAAGCACTGCAATATGCAAGGAATTTGGATTGTTATTTATTGTTTTGCTCCTCACATGCAGAAGTAACTCAATGTGCATGCCACCAATTGAGGTCACACAGTAGTAGGGCACTAGACTTCTATTTGGGAGAACAATAGTTCAGACCTTTGACCAGTCATCCAGATTTAGGTATGGTGACAATTAAAAGGACATGGCTAATTTCCTTCTCCAATCCCTGTTTATGACCTAGTCATCAGTGGGGTGTTAAATCTTAATATTTCTATTTTTTTAGTGTGTAGGTGTGAAAAATATGTGTTAAGTGAGGTTCTCTTATTAATGACCTGTATTTTACTCTTTGCAATAGATCCACTTATAAATTCAATTTTTTTTAAAAGCAGTTCTTTATTAGTTAGGATATGTTTTATGACTATGTGCCATAGACACACAGGGCTACCAAAATAAAAGTAAATAAACAAGTTGACTAATGTAATAAAATATTTGCAAAGCAGTTGACTTTATCTAAAAAGGGGCATTTTGTGTCTCGGAATGACTATTCAGTAAACCTACATTGTCACTTTTTTGTTTTTCAATTAAACATGATCAGGTTAACGACAGTGGTTTGCTTGTTGACTTCTAGAAAATATCACTAGATCGTACATATTTTAAAAAGAAAGGATGACAGCATTTTTCTCTAGTAATTCACTATCTTATATGTGATAGGTGAAGAAATCCCTCTGAGAACTGCAGCTTGTATTGTTGATAGTGTCATCCAGATCTCAAATCTGCACACTGCTGCATTCCAAGGCAGACATATGGTAAAGTTTCTTTTAAATGTGAGTGAACCATCCTGGCTTCATTATACACTCCTGGAAATTGAAATAAGAACACCGTGAATTCATTGTCCCAGGAAGGGGAAACTTTATTGACACAGTCCTGGGGTCAGATACATCACATGATCACACTGACAGAACCACAGGCACATAGACACAGGCAACAGAGCATGCACAAAGTCGGCACTAGTACAGTGTATATCCACCTTTCGCAGCAATGCAGGCTGCTATTCTCCCATGGAGACGATCGTAGAGATGCTGGATGTAGTCCTGTGGAACGGCTTGCCATGCCATTTCCACCTGGCGCCTCAGTTGGACCAGCGTTCGTGCTGGACGTGCAGACCGCGTGAGACGACGCTTCATCCAGTCCCAAACATGCTCAATGGGGGACAGATCCGGAGATCTTGCTGGCCAGGGTAGTTGACTTACACCTTCTAGAGCACGTTGGGTGGCACGGGATACATGCGGACGTGCATTGTCCTGTTGGAACAGCAAGTTCCCTTGCCGGTCTAGGAATGGTAGAACGATGGGTTCGATGACGGTTTGGATATACCGTGCACTATTCAGTGTCCCCTCGACGATCACCAGTGGTGTACGGCCAGTGTAGGAGATCGCTCCCCACACCATGATGCCGGGTGTTGGCCCTGTGTGCCTCGGTCGTATGCAGTCCTGATTGTGGCGCTCACCTGCACGGCGCCAAACACGCATACGACCATCATTGGCACCAAGGCAGAAGCGACTCTCATCGCTGAAGACGACACGTCTCCATTCGTCCCTCCATTCACGCCTGTCGCGACACCACTGGAGGCGGGCTGCACGATGTTGGGGCGTGAGCGGAAGACGGCCTAACGGTGTGCGGGACCGTAGCCCAGCTTCATGGAGACGGTTGCGAATGGTCCTCGCCGATACCCCAGGAGCAACAGTGTCCCTAATTTGCTGGGAAGTGGCGGTGCGGTCCCCTACAGCACTGCGTAGGATCCTACGGTATTGGCGTGCATCCGTGCGTCACTGCGGTCCGGTCCCAGGTCGACGGGCACGTGCACCTTCCGCCGACCACTGGCGACAACATCGATGTACTGTGGAGACCTCACGCCCCACGTGTTGAGCAATTCGGCGGTACGTCCACCCGGCCTCCCGCATGCCCACTATACGCCCTCGCTCAAAGTCCGTCAACTGCACATACGGTTCACGT
Organism: Schistocerca nitens; assembly: GCF_023898315.1. Taxonomy (NCBI): domain Eukaryota; kingdom Metazoa; phylum Arthropoda; class Insecta; order Orthoptera; family Acrididae; genus Schistocerca; species Schistocerca nitens. The sequence goes on along the minus strand of NC_064616.1, from coordinate 663,142,691 downwards.
CCACGCTGTCGCGGCATGCTACCAGTGTTAAAGACTGCGATGGAGCTCCGTATGCCACGGCAAACTGGCTGACACTGACGGCGGCGGTGCACAAATGCTGCGCAGCTAGCGCCATTCGACAGCCAACACCGCGGTTCCTGGTGTGTCCGCTGTGCCGTGCGTGTGATCATTGCTTGTACAGCCCTCTCGCAGTGTCCGGAGCAAGTATGGTGGGTCTGACACACCGGTGTCAATGTGTTCTTTTTTCCATTTCCAGGAGTGTAGTTGCTTGGTTTACAGGTTAAAGGCACTCTTTGCAATCCAACTTGAGCGAAATAGGGTAGCCACTATGGCAGTACCAGATCTATGCCCAGCATCTGCTGAAACCAGGGAGCCATCATTTTCCATCAGATGACATCTTTCCATTCTGTGATAAGAGCACACAATGTATTCAGTGTCTCAGCCTCATACACACCATACATTCCTCAACCACCAATGGGACAATATTTTCATTTCTGCCTGTGAGGAACAGGGCCCTTTAGGCTACTCACTAAGAGTTTTCATTTAGTAAACTACTTCTTCTTCTTCTTGAAATGTTTCTGCTTATGCAGGTCATTCACAGAGCCTCTTCCAAGCATCTCTTTTCTCCCACAGTCTGTTATTTAGCATCTCCTCCCATTGTTTGGTTCACATCATTTTTCACCTAATCTCTCCATATTGTCTGTGGTCTTCCAATTGGTCTTCATTCAGCTTCTTTCCATTCTAGTGCTCTTCTTGGAAGTCTGTCTCGTGCTATTTTACTGTGGCCACACCATTTGAGCCTATTATTCTTTTAGTAATAAGTGTGGCAAATATCAATGTTTTATGTTAATGTTTGACCTGATCACCACCTTGATGCATTGGGAGGGCCAGAGCTGTTTCAGATTTGACAACTACAGGAAAAGAAAGTACTCCCACGATAGCTTTTAAAACATTAATTTGCAGTATTTTAGACAAACACTACAATTTTAATACAGTATACCCAGATGGCTCTAAGCTGCCTTGATGCTCATTAATGTATTGTGTCCATGTTTCCACGATTTGCCTGACAAATGTAATACAGTTCACAGCTGCAGGGCTGCATGCTGTTCAGAAAAGACTGGAGCAGACAACACAAGATTCAGCGAGGAATTTCTCATATGCTCTGTTTCCTTCAATGCCCTTCAAGCAAGTCAACAGATATACCCAGCATAGAAAATCTAACAGATGATAAAAGGGTACACTTTTTCCTGCTAAAACTATGGAGTAAAAAGGATGGTTCTGTTGAGCACCAATGCATGTCAGAATGCTGGGAAATGAAGAAACTGCTGTAGTAGCCTGGAAAACTTGTCTGGAAAATGCTTTACAAAAATGTGCTGTCTACTTCATAAGTCTTTTGAGACTTGAGGTCGTGTTGCAGTGTATAGCAAAGTAACTGGAAGTAGAAGCAGTAGTCAGTAAAACCTACTGTCTTGAAACTGTATTTCTCTTCCTGATCAGAGAAGTGATCATGATATCATCATAGCGACTAAGGTTACGAAGTTAATAAATGAGTCAAGATTCTTTCTCCTAGAAAGAGCAGATAGGTGATTGTTAGCATCTCACTTAGGCAAAGAACTGCAATCATTTAGTTCCAGGATGATGGCGATAGAGGAATTATGGGCAGAGTTTAAACAGATTGTAAATCATGCTCTGGACAAGTATGTGCCTAGTAAGTGGATTAAGGATGGAAAAAAAACCACTGTAGTTTAATAACAAAGTCCGGAAAATGATGAGGAAGAAAAGGCTGTTGCACTCTCAGTTCAAAAGAGAATCTGCAAATGATGACAGACAAAGATTAGTAGAGAACTGTGTGTCTGTGAAAAGATCTATGTGCAAAGCATGCAATAGCTACCACCGTCATACCTTGGCTAAAGATCTGGTGGAGAACCCGGAAAAATTGTGGTCCTATGTAAAATCTCTAAGTGTGTCTAAGGCTTCCATCCAGTCACTCGTTGACCAGTGTGATTTGACAGTAGAAGATAGCAAAAGGAAATCTGAAGTTTTAAATTCCACATTTAAGAAATGGTTCATGCAAGAAAATCATACAAACATACCATTGTTTGACCATCGCACATACTCCCATGTGGAAGACATAGTAACAAGCATCCCTGGCATAAGAAACAGCTGAACAAGTTGAAATTAAATAGATCACTAGGTCCAGATGGAAACCCAATTTGGTTTTACAAAGAATACTCCACAGCATTGGCTCCTTACATAGTCTGCATTTATTGCAAAACTCTCAACCAGTGCAAAGTGCAAAGCAACAGGGAAAAACCCAGGTGCCCCCCCCCCCCCCATATGTAAGAAGATAAAAGAACGGACCTGCAAAATTACAGACCAATCTCCTTAACATCAGTTTACTGCAGAATTCTAGAGCATATTCAGATTTTGAATACAATAAATTCTCTAAGACCAAAAAGCTCATGTCCACAAATCAGCACAGCTTTAGAAAGCATTGCTCATGCAAAACCCAGCGTGCTTTTTTCTCGCATGGTATACTGTGAACTATTGATGAAGGGCAACAGGCAGAGTACATACTTCTATAGATTTCTGAAAAGCATTAGACTCATTACCCCACTGCAGACTGTTAACGAAGGTATGTGCATATGGAATAGGTTACCAGATATGTGACTGGCTCGAAGACTTCTTAAGTAATAAAACCCAGTATGTCCTCAACAGCGGGTGTTCATTGGAGACAGAGGTAACATCAGGAGTGTATATATCAATGTTCTGGCAGACAGGGTGGAGACGAATCTGCAATTGTTCGCTGATGGTGCTGTGGTGTACAGGAAGGTGTCAAAGATAAGTGAATGTAGGTTGATACAAGATGACACAGACAAAATTTCTAGTTGGTATGATGAATGGCAGCAGGCTCTTAATGTAGAAAAATGTAAGTTAATGCTGATGAGATGGAAGAACCAACCCGTAATGTTCAGATACAGCATTAGTAGTGCCCTGCTTGACACAGTCACATTGTTTAAATATCTGGATGTAATGCTGCGAAGCAATATGAAATGGAACGAGCATGTGAGGATTGTGGTAGGGAAGGTGAATGGTTGACTTTGGTTTATATGGAGAATTTTAGGAAAGTGTGATTCATCTATAAAGGAGAGCACACATAGGACATTACTGCCACCTATTCTTGAGTATTGCTTGAGTGTTTGGGAGTAGATTTGGTCAGCATGCAAGTGTTATGGATATGCTTCGAGAGCTGAAGTTGGAATCCTTGGAGGAAAGATGATGTTATTTTGAAGAACACTACTGAGAAAGTTCAGAGAACTGGCATTTGAAGCTGACTGCAGAACAATCCTACTGCCACCAACATACATTTTGCGTGGGGACCACAAAGATAAGATACGAGAAATTAGGGTTCATACAGAGGCATACAAACAGTCGGTTTCCTCTTGCTCTATCTTTGAGAGGAACAGGAAAGGAAACAGCTAGTTGTGGTAAAGGGGTACCCTTCAACACGCACCGTACAGTGACTTGCGGAGTATATGTTCAGATGCAGATGTAAAAGCGATGGAGGGGTAGTAATACATTTATGTATAGGTCATTGTCTTTCTGACCCATGATATTTTACTCAGCTAAGAGGATCTATCTGTTTGTGCTGCCTATGGCACGTAAGTTTTTTTTTATGCCTCATTTTAATTTAGTATGTTTTATATTCTGATAAGAACTGGGCAGTAAATTTAAATTAGGACTTGCGCATTTAGATTACGATAATGTTGATAATGATCATTATCATGCTAAGAGTGTTGCTGTATGTATCTTTCTACATGTTTTTTTGTGTTATTTTAGACTGACAGTTTTAGTGTGTTGCGTAGTGGCTGGCTCATTCAGCTTTAGTTTAGCATGTTGTATAATTATCAGGTTAAATATTTCAATTTTGCCTCTGCTGTCCAGTGCTTGCATTTTGTTGTAAGACTTGACAAATGACCTCCATTTTGTCTATCACAAAATTGTAGGTGGTGGGACGTGTGTTGCAGGAATATGTTTACTGTAATGAAAAATTTTAATGTGGATGCAAAAGGTGGACATGACAAGCATCCAGAATCTTATTGTCCCTGTTATATGTCTACTTATGTCTTAAGTGGGCCTTGAAATTCGTGGGTTCAATCTTGTTTAATATATCTGGAACCATCTATGAAATTTACCAAACCATCTGTGTGAGTCAGGGATTTACTGCCATATCCTAAAATTGATGTGACTCAATATTTAGGTGATATATTTGTCTGCTATCTCAGGGAGAATGCTGCTGCTGCATCCTGCTAAAAACTGATGTCAAGGCTGCAAATCATTGATCTATATAGGACTCTGTATCGTACATGGCACGTGCACTACCCACCACAGCTGCTGCTCCCAAGACCGGTGGTGGGCAGTGCATACACAGTGTACAGAATGGATGTCTGTGTAGTATGACAATTTGCAACGTAGGCATCAGTTTTCAGGAGGACTCAGTAGCAGCAGGAGCATTCTACTGAGATAATGGACAGACAGATTGCCAAAATATCACATCTTGTTGATTTTAGGATCTGGAAGCAAACATGAGGAGACTGCCAAGAATTATTATGCCAAGAAAGCCTATGAAGTCAAATCTGTGTGGGTTGTTTTTATAGGAATGGCTGACATTGACGTCTCCTCCATCCAGAACCAGTCTTATGTATACAGTATGTTATATAAGGGGAATTCAAATGAAACCCGACCACTAGTGTAAAGTAATGGTAACAATTTTAGTAACTCAAAAATGTAGTTATATACACTACACATACTCCAAAATAGTAGCCAAAGCTGTTAGCACATTTATCCCATTGCTACACTAGCTGGTCAATTCCATCCTTGAAGAAGCTAGTAGGCTGTTGTCAGATCCAGGCCTGGGCCCAGTCATACACTTTGTAGTCTGTTGCGAATCTCTGTCCACAAAGCATGATAACGTTGCAGATGACTCAAAGACAGCGCCATTCGGGTGTTGCGCTGTTCAGTGGTGAGGAACCCACTGTGCACAGATTTTTTGAAAGTCCAAGTGTTGATGCATTGTGGTGTGTGCAGTGCCCACGCTAATACCAGAAACCAGTGAATCTTGTCCACGGTGATTCTGCGGTTGTCCAAGACCAAAGCATTCACTTCTGCAACCATTTCTGGTGTGATGACACAATGAGTCTGTCCAGGACGAGCATCATCTTCCAGTGATTTGCGCCCCTCAAGGAATCATTTGTGCCATTCCACAACACTTGAACTACTCTGACTGTACTCACCGTACACAGCCTTCATCCGTCGATACACTTCATGGCCTCCAACTCCCTCCGCTGCCAAAAACTGAATCACTCCTCGTTGTTCCTGCTTACTCACCTGCATGTTTGGTAGTGGACAATAACTTGTGTGACCACATTCTCTTCGGCGTGAAACCACACTGGTGCTATGCAACATCAAATGGTGTGCACGCCTCAGTCTACCAATAGATGGCACCACCATACCCGCAGTTACGTGGTGCCACCTTATGCATAAGCAAAGGTAGATGCACCAATCAGGTTTCATTTGAATGAACCTCGTACAGTGTTAAGAGGAAGGTGATTAATTTTTTTGTCTGCTGTGTGTATTCGCTTAGCTGCCCTATAATGTCTTTCACTATTTGCTTTGAATTCATTTGTATTTAATTTATTAGTCTGTAATATCAAAGGAGAAGTTAAATGGAAAATGAAATAAGTACAAAGTGTAGGGTGATTATGTTGTGTGATTTTTCAGTAAGAGGCCATTTGTATGTGTTATTTCTCTGGAGGACAATGGTAACAAAGAGCATGGCATTATATGGGTACATCGCATAAACAGATTTATGCTCTTTACTGCCTGCCGTCATTATATTTAGTGAATTGAGAAAGGGAAATGGAACTATAATAGATAACACAATGGCAGAGCAGATGGTTGGTTTGATACCTTTAGTGTGTTAAGAAAACTGGATATTTGTTTTCAGATCATTGCAACATCATGTCCAGCTACAGTTTAGTTCACACCAGTTCACTGAGCTGTTCATGCTAGCTGGCTTGCGCTCACACCTAGGCAGTGAGCAACAGGCCAGTTCATGGCCAGTAATGGAAGGGAAAGAATAGGGGAGGGGTGGAGGAATCGGAACGAGGCAGTTCACCCAAGAAACTTTTGTCAATGAGTCTATTCTGCAGCCACTAACAGTTCTATGGAGATGAATTACTTCGTGGTGGGTAACTAATGCCTTTCATGGCAAATTTATTTCCTAAAACTATCGCATTGATGAGAAATGACAATGAAATGAAACATACATTTCTTTGTACTGATGAAGATGAACTATAAGTTCTAACTGTAGCTAGACGTTCAATGTTGAGGTGTTATAAATTGATACTGGTGTGTCTAATCTTTGCTTTGAAGTTCCTAACCTGGCCATAATGCTGTTTTGCATTTATTTTAAAACAGCTACTCTCCACTTTAAGCACTGTGCCATTAAGTGGAAACACTTGAATTTAAAACTACTGCAAACTTAACATATTGTCATTCCTCTGAAGGCAGCATACAGTTTGCAATTCTCCTACACTACATAATGATGCCTGACAGCTACATTTTTATTGTGAGTGCTCACTGCTTGGGCGGCAAAGACCATGAGTGCTTGTGCTAGCCTAACCACCTCCTGAACAGGCCTGGTTTAGTTGATGCAGTAGGAGAGTCCTTCAGTTTAGCACCTGACTGTGACACGCTATACTATCAGATGGAAGAACTTAGAAACAGTCATCCATTGAAGTTGGGGCCATTTTGTTTCATATTAGTACTTGTCTTCACTCTGCTAAAGTAATGAGAGACCTGTGTAATAACTTTGGGTGGGAACTGCTGGACCATCATGTCTGCATTCCAGACACTGGCCTTAATTTTTAAGTCACTTTACAGCAATCCAACACCCAATGATTGCTCATATCATCTTCCATCCTTCTCCTATTGAACTGTTGCTGCATTTCTAACAACTTCACTGCGAACACTAAATTTGTAACATCTCCTTTCTCTCCTCCTCACCCGCTCCATCCCCTTTTCCCTCCCCCTCCCCCTGTTCCTCCTCCTCCTCCTCCTCCTCCTCCTACTACTACTATTAATAATACTCATCATCATCATCAAAATTGTAATCACCCATCTATCCCCCCTCTTTCCACCACTTTCTCCCTCTCCCAAGCTTGTTAATTGGTGTGACAAGTGTCTGTAAATGTCTCTCGTAAATTGGTTTGTACACCAAAAAATATAGTTTTTAAATTGATCATTTACTCAACTTTTACTAAAATTACTAGCATCTCCCTCACATGTGTAACATGCATTGTAGGAAATATAAAGAACTAGTACTAAACAAATGGTATTAAGGTTTTGAAAAAAAGTTCTTTTCTATGTGTCTTCTGCTAATTTTGTGTTGCAAATACCTTAATCTGATAAATAAATTAATATAGTGACATCTCTTTATCCTATGGCTCATCGTAATACTGAAGTGTATTTGTAAATAAGTGATCAATTTTATGCATATGAATGACAGAAACAGACTGTGAAGGTTAATACTGTCATGTTTCAGACATTCTGTGCCCCTCTAAGGCTTCTATTGGAAATAAATGTATTTTTTATCATCTGTTCTGAAGTTATGAGTGAAGTTGTCGATCTATGATCTTTTGTGTGTAACTTTGTGTACTCTTTCATCCTTGTATATATGGAATTTTGTTGAAATTAGCTACAATTAATGTTAACTTTTTGTGGTTTCACTCAATAAAGTCTTAATCTACAGTTTCCCTATGTAGTAGTGACACTTCCATAAACTTTATCTTGTGGTTTTACATTAGAAAAAATCTCAAAACTACAATTAATGGAAAAAGTTATCAGACTATATTTACTATGCACAATAGACGACAATGTCAAACAGCATTGTGTAGCAAAAAGTCCCATAAAGATGCCCATTTGCAACACTCTGAAGTAGTCTCCGAAAGCCTGTTACGTACACTGAGCTGACAAAAGTCATAGGATACCCCCTAATATCGTCTTGAACCTCATTTTGCCCAGCATAGTGCAGCAACTGTCCATGGCGTGGACTCAGTAAGTCGGAAGTCCCCTGCAGAAATATTGAGCCATTTTTCCTCTATAGCCCTCCATAATTGTGAAATTATTGCTGGTACAGGATTTCCTGCATGAACTGACCTCTTGGTTATGTCCTATAAATGTTCAATGAGATTCATGTCGGGCGATATGGGTGGCCAAAGCATTCATTTGAATTGTCCAGTATGATCTTCAAACCAATTGTGGACAGCTGTGGCCAGGTGACATCTTTGGGAATATGAAGTCCATGCAAATGGGCTCCAGGTAGCTGAACATAACAATTTCCAGTCAGTGATTGGTTCTGTTGGACCATAGGACCCAGTCCATTGCATGACAGCCCACACCATTATGGAGCCACCACCAGCTTGCATAGTGCTTTGTTGACAACTTGGGTCCATGGCTTCATGCAGTGTGAGCCACTCTTGAACCCTACCACCAGCTCTTGCCAGCCGAAACCAGGACTCGTCTCACCTGGGCCAGGATGCGACAGATATGGTCACTTACCCAGGAGCGGTGCTTCAGGCAATGTCGTGCTGTTAGCAAAGACACTCGTGTCAGTCGTCAGCTGCCATAGCCCATTAATGCCAAATTTTGTCACACTGTCCTGATGGATAAATTCATCATATGTCCCACATTGATTTCTGAGGTTATTTCATGCAGTGTTACTTGTCTATTAGCACTGACAACTCAACACAAACGTTGCTGCTCTCGGTCATTAAGTACAGGCCATCAATCTCTGGGTTGTCCGCAGTGAGAAGTAATGCACTCTTCGTACTTTGGATCTCGGAATATTGGATTACGTAAGGATTTCCAAAATGGAATGTTCCATGCAGCTAATAGTCAGCATTCAGAGTCTGTTAATTTGCATGGTGCAGCCATAACCACATGTAAAACCTTTTCACATGACTCACCTGAGTACAAATGACAATTCTGCCAATGCACTGTCCTTTTATTCCTTATGTACACAATACTACTGACATTTTTATATGTGCACATTGCTATCCCATGATTTTTGTCACCTCAGTGCACTTTTATGTCTTTGTTTTATTTTCTCTTTGCTTCATACAATCGAGTGATTAATTAAAGCACATTCCCTTGCACAGTTCTTAATGCACGTATAATGCACTTCAATATGACCTGCAATTTGTACAGGTGAATTTGTCTCTCATTTACAAGATCCTGTTGCGTTTAACAGAAATTAGTCTGTGTTTTGTTGTGCTAATGGTCATGGAACTGTTAACATGTGTTAAAGAAGCCATTTGATGGAATACGTTTGTGGCTGTTTTCTATAATAAGTTTTGGATGATTAGTGTAGGTACCGGGTTTCACACTTGCAGTTCTTTCCTTTCTTTCTTCTTCCTCTTCTTTTTCCTCCTCCTCCTCCTATGTTTAAGATACTGGGCTTGTTTATTTTGATGTGGTTATTTGTATCACAGAGGCACTTACAAGTTGTCCTTTTCTAGGCAACACGAGTGCAATGGACGCCACCACTGCGGGAGAGCTTTTCATATCCATTTTGTCTTGCACAGATGTTAGCAGTTACAAGAGCGCTTAGTTTGTTCCAATGGAAAAACATAAGTGGCAAGCGTGCAGCAGAGAAACCATCACCAGCTGTGCAGGTATGTAAAATACACATTTGTGGTAAATGTAGAAGTGTTGGAATGTATCTAAAGTTTATTTCATGGTATACAGGGTGAACATTGTATGCAATCATAATCTCAGTGTTGTACAAGTGTGACAAACTGTCAATGAGCATCTCCTCCAGCTACAATGCAGTCATGAAGTCACACATACAAATGATAATAAAGGTGTTAGATGTCATCTCTGTAGGTGGCATACCACATATTTTTCTCCTGTCGATGCAGTTGATCAAGGGATGTTGTTGATAATACAGACTGGCGTAGATGCTGTGCAGTCATGTCCCAGACATGCTCATGGACCGATCTGGTGATTGTGCTGTCCAGAGGAGTTGGAAAACATCAAGAGTATATTATGTAATTAGATAATTGAGTGTGAGCATTGTCCTACTGAAAGAGCATATCCCTCTGACGTTGTAAGAACTCTCTGAATGATCATAAGAACTGTCTGATCCTCTGAAGCTGTGGCTGTAGTTTGTTTTGTCTGATACTGTTCTGTAGTTGCCACTCTCCTGGGTGACACTGCACTTGCAAGTGACAACCAGTGATACAAATGCAGAATCTTCTCTTGATATTAAACACAGATTTTTATCATTCATCCATCAAGATGTCTCTCTCACTAAATCATTGGTGGTAACCACACTGTAATGAGTAGTTAGTTCAGACATGTCAAGCAGCTCCTGTTGTATCTAGTGCGTCCAATGATCTTTAAATGGAAGAAATTTCAGTACTTTGCTCGGAAGAGCGGTGCTATTGGACACACTAATCAACAAGCAGTAAATCACCTGCATGAAATAAGTGCATAAATCAATTTGGGACATATGAAAAATGTATCTGTTAGGACAGTGCAGCAAAAAGTAGCATTAATGGGCTATGGCAGCAGATGACCAACGTGTCTCTGCTAACAGCACGACACCACATGCAGCATTTGTCCTGGGCTCATGACCATATCTGTTGCACCCTAGATGACTGGAAAATTGTGACCTGGTCAGATGAGTCCCAATTCAGCTGGTAAGGGCTGTTGGTAAGGTTCTGGTGTGGCACAGACCTCACAGTCATGGATCCAAGTTGTCAACAAAACACTGTGCAAGCCAGTGGTGGCTCCATAATGTTGTAGGCTATGTTTACGTGAAATGGACTGTGTCCTCTGGTCCAACTGAACCAATCATTGACTGGAAATGGTTATGTTCAGCTGCTTGAAGATCTTTTGGAGCCATTTGTGGACTTCATGCCTCAAACAAAGTCATATCACCAGGCTACAGTTGTTCACAACTAGTTTGAAGAACATTCTTTGCAATTCAGGCAAATGATTTGGTCACTCAAATTGCCGAACGTTAATCCCATTGCATATTTATGGGACATAATCAAGATGTCAGTTTGTCCGCAAAATCCTGCACCAGCAACACTGTCACAATTATGGATGACTATAGAGGCAGCATGGCTCAATATTTCTGCAGGGGAGTTCCAATGACTTGTTGAGTCTATGCTGCGTCAAGTTGCTGCACTATATTGGGTAAAAGGCACAATTTTTTTCTATTGGGGTCACAATTATATATGTTGTCTGGTAGCTGGATACATATTCATTTTGGGTGATGCATGGACTGTTACTGTTTAATTTTTTTATAATAATTATTACATTTTCTAGTATGTATGTGTCGCCTCAGTGAACAGTTGTTGGGATGACATAAACCTGTCTGTAATAGCACTTGCTTGTCTGTTGTACATGTACATCATTTATACACAATTGTTTTTCTATCTAGGGTTGCACTTACTTGTCTTGTGTGGTAGCTGTGTACAGATTTAGTTTGGGTGATGCATGGAGTGTTGCTGTTCAATTTTTCTTTTTTGATAATTACATTTCCTAGTATGTATGTGCATGGAAGAGGTAGTATTCTGTTTTTCTTAAATAGTTGTCTGTGTGATAGTCTTTGTTCTATGCTTGTAATTTAAATGATCTTTAACTTGCCTCGCAGTTTCTCCAAAATACTACACTGACAAGGGGAGGCCGCCAATTGTGAAATTCAGATTCGATTCGTACTGCGCATAATAAAAGCTCATGGCCAGAGGTGTAATGTGGCAAAGCACCAAGATGCACTTCTCAGCCGTTGTCAAGAAAATCGACATTTAAACAAACCGTTGCCATGAAATACTCTCTACGATCATTATTTTTCTACAGCGTCGTGGCGCAGCGGTACGCGCTCAGGTTCGTAATCCGAAGGTCGCCGGATCGAATCTCGCGCCATGCAACATTTTTTTTTAGTATTAGTTCATTGTAATTCATATATATATATGAATTACAATTCATTAATAGTTTATATATATATAAAAACTATTAATGAATTGCTTATGCATGTTGGTGAAGGCGGATCGCTCTCCAATTGTACCACCTCCATTTTTCCGTTTGTTTAACAGGGTGTGCCAAAGCTCTCACGTCCGCACTGATTTTCGGCGATGTTATAAGTTGCGCTAGGGACCGCATCTACTTTCTTTCGAAGTTAGCAGGCAACTACGCTGTTATGCGGCGGCTCGTTTCGGCCCATTCAACGTCTGTCCTTCAAGTGTAACGAGCGAGTAACGGAGTTTATATTTCATACCTGCCACAGCAAATTTGTGTTCGTGGGGTTTCTATTCTAATTTGAACCTTTGACTTATGCTATACGTATTCGTTTCGGAATATCGTTTCTACGTCTTCCGTTAACTATACGTGGTTAACATTATGAAGACAATTAATAACATTTGTGAAATACAACTTTGTTTGCGGAAAACATAATGATGTTCGAAGTCGCCAGTTTTTCCACGACAAACGACTTTCAACAACTTATTATATGCATAATTATTGCAACTGATTGCCGGGAATTGCACATATATATATATATATATATATATATATATATATATATATATATATATATATATATATATCTGTGTGTGTGTGTGTGTATGTTTGTGTTCGTTTGTGTGTCTGTCGACCTGCCAGCACTTTCATTTGGTAAGTCACATCATCTTTGTTTTTAGATATATATATACACACACACACACATTTGAATTACAAAAAAATACTTTTAAAAAAAAAAGTTGGCCGGCCGAAGTGGCCGTGCGGTTAAAGGCGCTGCAGTCTGGAACCGCAAGACCGCTACGGTCGCAGGTTCGAATCCTGCCTCGGGCATGGATGTTTGTGATGTCCTTAGGTTAGTTAGGTTTAACTAGTTCTAAGTTCTAGGGGACTAATGACCTCAGCAGTTGAGTCCCATAGTGCTCAGAGCCATTTGAACCATTTGAAAAAAAGTTGCATGGCGCGAGATTCGATCCGGGGACCTTCGGATTACGAACCCGAGCGCTTACCGCTGCGCCACGACACTGTAGGAAATTATTAATCGTAGAGAGTATTTCACAGCAACGGTTTATTTTAACTGTCGATTTTCTCGACAACGGCTGAGAAGTGCATCTTGGTGCTTTGCCACATTACACCTCTGGCCATGAGCTTTTTTTATGCGCAGTATGAATTGAATCTGAATTTCACAATTGGCGGCCTCCCCTTGTGAGTGAGCAAAATCAAAATAAACGGTCTTGAGATTATCATATGATATGTTTCATAGTATTTGTAGTATGAAACATATTTTACCCAGTTTTCTGTTGATCTAGTCTACATCTGTGTGGTGCCATGTCATGCTCTCTTTTGTCCATTTACTGAGAAACTTTGTACTCAATGTGTTTCCAATTTTGGTCCATTTATTTCAATATTGGGATTAAGTATCTTATTTTGGATGGTGAAAAAGTCCATTGATACAGTTCTTTCCACATTTGTAATCAAATTGGTTGCATGAAAGACTATTATGTTTTTGTGACGGCTTTAACATTTTTTCAGAGGTTTCTTTGGTACTTGCTGTAATTAAGATTCTGGTGTCATCTGCAAATTGGTATAGTTTTCTATTGCTACTATTTATATCTGAATCATTTACATATAGCAAAAAAAGAATTGGACCCAGTGTAGAACTGTGTGGAACCCCATTTTTTACTGCTAATAAATCTGACTAATGGGTACCAACTGTGCCATTAGCTTTATGTGTTATCTGTATGAGCTGTTTTCTTTACAGAGATATAATTTAAAACAGTTACACACTGCTCCACTAATACCCTGATTCTGAATCTTACTAGGTAATTTATCATGATTGATGGTATTGAAGGCTTTTGATAAATCTAGGAATATGCTCAAGGTATGTTTCTTTCTGCCTGTCTAGGTATGTTTCTGTCTGTAGCATTTCACACAGAGAAGAAAATGTCGCTATTTCAGGTGAATGATTTTTTTTCTAAAACCATGCTCTTATTCTCTTAGTATTTTATATTTATTTGAGAAATTAGACAGTTATAAAAATGGTTTTGCTAGGATTTTTGAAAATACAGACAATAGAGAAACAGGTCTTTAATTTGATAATTTTTAAGTATGTTGGAAAGTTCCCAGTGGAGGAGGACAGGTTTACAAGATAAGTTATGTCTGCACATTTTTTACAACATAATATGGTATATGACCTATTTTTGGTGGAGTGTTTGGCTTTTAGTAACTTCATTTCTTCCTGTACATCCTGTATACTTGTGTTCAATTTTTGATGTCAAGGGTGTGTGGTGCTTATGTGTGACATTTTGCACAATAAGTTTTTCTGCTACATTTAAAAAATGCTGATAGTTTCGAATTTTCTTACAATTGTATATTATTAATTTTAATTTTGTTGCTTGCTGTTTCTTTCTTTGCAGCATTCCAAACAGCTTTCTTTTTATTGGATGTATTTCTTATGCATCTATCATTTTTCAGTGTTTTTGCACTTTTTGCTAGCTTTGTGAATCTTGTTTTATAGTTTTTAAAATACCTATCAAATTCAGGTGTTGTGTGACCCTTTTTAGTAATTTTGTACAGGAATTGTTTCTGTGCACATTATTTTATAATACCTGGAGTGATCCATTTGTTTGTGTGAGAGATTTTTGACTTGCTGATTTTAAGTCGAAATGCTACATCAAAATAATATTTAATTGTATCAACGAAGATATTGAATTTCTCATATGTATTCTCAGTACCATAAATTTATTCTTGTGGCTCCTTTTAAAATTGAAAAAAATCTAAATATTTTGATTTCCTAATTATTGTAAGTTCTGCTCTAATATATACTTGTCAATTTGGTAACATTTTCACTTTCAGTGTGAAAAAATTTGATTTGGCCATAGGGGTCTCAAAATTCAGTCCTTACTATTTCTGCTTTGTAATTTTGTTGAGTAGAGTTAAGTATTATTTGACCTAGTGTGAACTTTGTATAACAAGTTTTTCATGTGGGCAGTGTATTGCAATTTTTAAGTTACCAAAGACTAAGAGATTCAATAACTCTGGTCTTACTTTATAGGGTTTGCTAAAGTCTATATCGAAAATACCACAGATCATCGGGATAGTTTGCTTGTTTCATTCCATTTGAATTAATGTGTTGGAGAAAGTTTTTTTTATGCCTCCATAAGGAGATCTGTACAGGCATACTACAACTGTTGGGACTGATCGTAATTCTGTGGCTGATATTTCAATATCCTTTTCGCTATTTAATTTCTTTAGTTGTTTTAGATGTTTGTAAGCTAGTCCTTGTTGAAAAATATGCAGTTTTACCATACTGGAGTTGCTGCTAATTCATAGTTTATGTCACTGTTTTTAATGCATCCTCTGTTAACAAGAGCTAATTCAAAGTATGGAAGTATCAGTTAACTCTTTTGAAAGCATTAGTTAAAATTCTGTTAACTTATTCCTTAGGGACAGAATGTTCTGATGGAAATATAATAAGGATCCACTTACTCTTATTCCTCATTAAATCTCTCTAGTAGGTGACCTAATGAACTGAGGGCTAGAGCTCGTTCATTTTTTGTATGCTTATTTGTATGAGGGTTGTTCAATAAGAAATGCAATCACGCCTTTTTTTTGCTTAGCCAATTTTGGTTGAAAAAATGCGGAATTTGTTGTGGTACGTCATGGAATATTCACGCTTCAGCCCCTGTGGTTTCATGGATTTCCAGCTGGTGGTGGTGCTATACATAGCCTTCAAAACATCATCTGTAATAGAGGTGTGTTCCAAGCAGAAAGCTGTCAGTTTCTTTTGGCAGAAAATCAGGTCATCGAAGATATTCATAGGTGCTTGCAGGATGTCTACGAAGACCTGACAGTGAACAAAAGTACGGTAAGTCGCTAGGCAAGGTGTCTGTCATCATTGAAACAAGATCATGCAAACTTGTCCACTCTCCCACATGCTGGCCAGCTGCACACACCCTCAAGAATTCAAGGAAATGATTGTGTATTCATCACCACAGAATGCAAATGAACTACTTCTCAATGACAATACAAGGCCTCACACAAGTCTGTGCACCTGAGAGGAGCTCACAAAACTTCATTGGACTGTTCTTCCTCATCCACACTACAGTCCAGATCTCACACCTTCTGATTTCCATCTGTTTGGCCCAATGAAGGATGCACTTCGTGGAAAGCAGTACGTGCTCCATGGGGAGTTTATTGATCCAGCAAGACATTGACAAGTAGAGTGCACCCATCTGCAGGTGGTCGCTCATGTCGGCACCAATGATGTGTGTCGCTATGGATCGGAGGAAATCCTCTCTGGCTTCCGGCGGCTATCTGATTTGGTGAAGACTGCCAGTCTCGCTAGCAGGATGAAAACAGAGCTCACCATCTGCAGCATCGTCGACAGGGCTGACTGCGGACCTTTGGTACAGAGCCGAGTGGAGGGTCTGAATCAGAGGCTGAGACGGTTCTGCTTCCGTGTGGGCTGCAGATTCCTCGACTTGCGCCATAGGGTGGTGGGGTTTCGGGTTCCGCTGGATAGGTCAGGAGTCCACTACACGCAACAAGCGGCTACACGGGTAGCAGGGGTTGTGTGGCGTGGGTTGGGCGGTTTTTTAGGTTAGATGGCCTTGGGCAAGTACAGAAAGGGCAACAGCCTCAAAGGGTGTGGGGCAAAGTCAGGACATGTGGGGACCAAGCAGCAATCGGTATTGTAATTGTAAACTGTCGAAGCTGCTTTGGTAAAGTACCGGAACTTCAAGCGCTGATAGAAAGCACCGAAGCTGAAATCGTTATAGGTACAGAAAGCTGGCTGAAGCCAGAGATAAATTCTGCCGAAATTTTTACAAAGGTACAGACAGTGTTTAGAAAGGATAGATTGCATGCAACCGGTGGTGGAGTGTTCGTCGCTGTTAGTAGTAGTTTATCCTGTAGTGAAGTAGAAGTGGATAGTTCCTGTGAATTATTATGGGTGGAGGTTACACTCAACAACCGAGCTAGGTTAATAATTGGCTCCTTTTACCGACCTCCCGACTCAGCAGCATTAGTGGCAGAACAACTGAGAGAAAATTTGGAATACATTTCACATAAATTTTCTCAGCATGTTATAGTCTTAGGTGGAGATTTCAATTTATCAGATATAGACTGGGACACTCAGATGTTTAGGACGGGTGGTAGGGACAGAGCATCGAGTGACATTATACTGAGTGCACTATCCAAAAATTACCTCGAGCAATTAAACAGAGAACCGACTCGTGGAGATAACATCTTGGACCTACTGATAACAAACAGACCCGAACTTTTCGACTCCGTAAGTGCAGAACAGGGAATCAGTGATCATAAGGCCGTTGCAGCATCCCTGAATATGGAAGTTAATAGGAATATAAAAAAAGGAAGGAAGGTTTATCTGTTTAGCAAGAGTAATAGGAGGCAGATTTCAGACTACCTAACAGATCAAAATGAAAATTTCTGCTCCGACACTGACATTGTTGAGTGTCTATGGAAAAAGTTCAAGGCAATCATAAAATGCGTTTTAGACAGGTACGTGCCGAGTAAAACTGTGAGGGACGGGAAAAACCCACCGTGGTACAACAACGAAGTTAGGAAACTACTGCGAAAGCAAAGAGAGCTTCACTCCACGTTTAAACGCAGCCATAACCTCTCAGACAAACAGAAGCTAAACGATGTCAGAGTTAGCGTAAGGAGGGCTATGCGTGAAGCGTTCAGTGAATTCGAAAGTAAAATTCTATGTACCGACTTGACAGAAAATCCTCGGAAGTTCTGGTCTTACGTTAAATCAGTAGGTGGCTCGAAACAGCATATCCAGACACTCCGGGATGATGATGGCATTGAAACAGAGGATGACACGCGTAAAGCTGAAATACTAAACACCTTTTTCCAAAGCTGAAATACTAAACACCTTTTTCCAAAGCTGTTTCACAGAGGAAGACCGCACTGCAGTTCCTTCTCTAAATCCTCGCACAAACGAAAAAATGGCTGACATCGAAATTAGTGTCCAAGGAATAGAAAAGCAACTGGAATCACTCAACAGAGGAAAGTCCACTGGACCTGACGGGATACCAATTCGATTCTACACAGAATACGCGAAAGAACTTGCCCCCCTTCTAACAGCCGTGTACCGCAAGTCTCTAGAGGAACGGAAGGTTCCAAATGACTGGAAAAGAGCACAGGTAGTCCCAGTCTTCAAGAAGGGTCGTCGAGAAGATGCGCAAAACTATAGACCTATATCTCTGACGTCGATCTGTTGTAGAATTTTAGAACATGTTTTTTGCTCGAGTATCATGTCGATTGTGGAAACCCAAAATCTACTATGTAGGAATCAACATGGATTCAGGAAACAGCGATCGTGTGAGACCCAACTCGCTTTATTTGTTCATGAGACCCAGAAAATATTAGATACAGGCTCCCAGGTAGATGCTATTTTTCTTGACTTCTGGAAGGCGTTCGATACAGTTCCGCACTGTCGCCTGATAAACAAAGTAAGAGCCTACGGAATATCAGACCAGCTGTGTGGCTGGATTGAAGAGTTCTTAGCAAACAGAACACAGCATGTTGTTATCAATGGAGAGACGTCTACAGACGTTAAAGTAACCTCTGGCGTGCCACAGGGGAGTGTTATGGGACCATTGCTTTTCACAATATATATAAATGACCTAGTAGATAGTGTCGGAAGTTCCATGCGGCTTTTCGCAGATGATGCTGTAGTATACAGAGAAGTTGCAGCATTAGAAAATTGTAGCGAAATGCAGGAAGATCTGCAGCGGATAGGCACTTGGTGCAGGGAGTGGCAACTGACCCTTAACATAGACAAATGTAATGTATTGCGAATACATAGAAAGAAGGATCCTTTATTGTATGATTATATGATAGCGGAACAAACACTGGTAGCAGTTACTTCTGTAAAATATCTGGGAGTATGCGTGCGGAACGATTTGAAGTGGAATGATCATATAAAATTAATTGTTGGTAAGGCGGGTACCAGGTTGAGATTCATTGGGAGAGTCCTTAGAAAATGTAGTCCATCAACAAAGGAGGTGGCTTACAAAACACTCGTTCGACCTATACTTGAGTATTGCTCATCAGTGTGGGATCCGTACCAGATCGGGTTGACGAAGGAGATAGAGAAGATCCAAAGAAGAGCGGCGTGTTTCGTCACAGGGTTATTTGGTAACCGCGATAGCGTTACGGAGATGTTTAACAAACTCATGTGGCAGACTCTGCAAGAGAGGCACTCTGCATCGCGGTGTAGCTTGCTCGCCAGGTTTCGAGAGGGTGCGTTTCTGGATGAGGTATCGAATATATTGCTTCCCCCTACTTATACCTCCCGATGAGATCACGAATGTAAAATTAGAGAGATTAGAGCGCGCACGGAGGCTTTCAGACAGTCGTTCTTCCCGCGAACCATACGCGACTGGAACAGGAAAGGGAGGTAATGACAGTGGCACGTAAAGTGCCCTCCGCCACACACCGTTGGGTGGCTTGCGGAGTATAAATGTAGATGTAGATGTAGTGGCACTATGTGGTCACGTAGTCTCTCCCAGTAAGGTGATACAAGGCCTTTGCATTGAACGAAGATTACGTTGAAAAATAAGGAAATGCATACACATCTGCCAATACTTTACTGCAAATTAAATTTTAAAGCCTAAATTTTCCAAATGCAATACATTTTACGCGAGGCACTTATTCATAAAGAATTTATTAAGATCCAAAAATGCTGCCTCAAAAGTATCACATTGTTCCCCAGTCATTTATCCTGTCTATGTCCGCAGCTCGTGGTCGTGCGGTAGCGTTCTCTCTTCCCGTGCCCGGGTTCGATTCCCGGCGAGGTCAGGGATTTTCTCTACCTCATGATGACTGGGTGTTGTGTGACGTTCTTAGGTTAGTTAGGTTTAAGTATTTCTAAGTTCTAGGGGACTCATGACCATAGATGTTAAGTCCCATAGTGCTCAGAGCCATTTGAACCATTTATTCTGTCTATATAAGCTTTGCTCACTGATTTGCTGTGCGTAATTCCACTGTCACTATTTTGGATTTGGGATAGACATTTTTGGCTGGTTTTTATATTTCATGGTCTCACTTTTAAAGTAGCTCCAAAGAGAATTCGTCCCCATATGCATAGACATCTTTGTATATTTCAAGGCGGACTGTTGGTCTAACCTTCTTTGAGTTTTGTCTGACACTCCAAAAATTTTTCAGGTGAAACTTCCTGGCAGATTAAAACTGTGTGCCAGACCGAGACTCAAACTCGGGACCTTTGCCTTTCGCAGGCAAGTGCTCTACCAACTGAGCTACCCAAGCACGACTCACGCCTCGTTCTCACAGCTTTACTTCTGCCAGTACCTCGTCTCCTACCTTCCATTCATTTTTCAGGTGTTTATTCATCTGATGTGTCCTGATGTGAGATAATACATTGATTTTACAGTTTGGGACATTGATGTTTTTCATAAGCGAATCTGCAGCTGAGGAACTCATTTTTGACGAACTGTTTCTCTTCATAATTATTGGTCCTATTTATGTTTCTTACTTTAGTTCATTTGTATGTGTGTGTTGATGTCACATGTACTCGGTCCTAGTTGTTCATGGGATATTTTTATCCAGTGCGAAATTGGTTAGTGATTTGTTGTGCTGTGGTCAATCTGTTTGCTATAACAATTCGTGATGACGTTAGACATTGCCTCTTCATCACTACATTGCTGCCCTCAGCAGATGACTGCCAGCATAGATTTCCCCCAAATCGAGGTACTCGTGGGTCACCCTTGAAATGCCAGTGAAAAATCCAGTGCTTGCACAACATTGACTTATAGGTGTCCCATGCATCAGGCACCCACACTTGTAGTGTGATGTGAAGTGATGATCCCCCTCATCTTACCACTTGTGTGTCACACTAAACCAAAAACAAGGTTTAATGATATCCCATTCACATGACACACAAAACTGTTCCATTAATTGTGACCAAACAACTCTCTCCCCAACTCTGCAGTTATTCTTGATTCCAGTATAACACTCTAATAATACATTTTAAACATGGCTGTTACTCAGCAGCCATATACTAGTTTTAACATAGGATTCTACCGGCAACTGTTTGCAACTGTTTGGTACATTGACCTAGGTTTCAGCACCTACTACGCGCGTCCTCATCAGAATGAAATATTGATAAACTGTAAAATTACATTGCAAAAAAGCAATGTACCAATTTTAGAGCAGCTATACTCAAGTCAAAAATAAAATAAAACATTCCAGCCTGTGCCACATGGCAAGACACCTTCAGTAGGTGTTGAAACATAGATCAGTGTACCAAACAGTAATTTGCAACCAGTTGGCTGTATAATCCTATGCTGAAACACACTAATAATGATAAAAATCTTGCCACTGACATACTGCACTTTGAGATCTGTAAATAAGTAAATATAGCACACATTTCAATGCGACATGTATGTAAATTTCCACGATGAAACTTCGTCTTGAAACCTGGCAGAAAATCCAAAGAGATTCTGGTGGTATGTAAAGTATGCTAATGGCAAGACACAGTTAGTTTCTTCTCTGCACAATAGAAATGGAAATACTATCGATGATAGTGCCACTAAAGCAAAGTTACTGGACATGGTTTTCTGAAATATCTTCACCAAAGAAGAAAAGTAAATATCCCCAAATTCAAATCAAGAATGACTGCCAACGGGAGAATTTAGATGTAAATATCCTCAGAGGAGTGAAGCAACTTACATCACTTAATAAAAGCAAGACTTCCAGTTCGTATTGTATACTAACTAGGTTCACTCGCTCGACGAAAGATCCATACCCAAAGACTTGAAAGTTGCACAGGTCACATCAGTATTCAAGAAATGCAGTAGGAGTAATCCACTAAATTACAGGCCCATATCATTGATGCTGACATGCACAGAGTTTTGGAACATATATTGTACTCGAACATTATGAATTATCTCAAAGAGAACAGTCTGTTGACACATAGTCAACCCAAAGCATCACAGTTTGTAGTAATTGATGGAAAGTTATCAAGTGAAACAGAAGTTATAAATGATTTAGGAGACAATCTCAGCAGCCATCTTAGGTTGTTTGCCGATGATACTGTCATTTATCATCTAGTGAAGTCATCAGCAGGTCAAAACCAATTGCAAAATGATTTAGATAAGATATCTGTACAGTGTGAAAATTGGCAATTGACCCTAAATAATGAAAGTGTGAGGTCATCCACATGAGTGCTAAAAGGAAATTTGTTACATGGTAGATCAATCAAATCTAAAGGCCGTAAATTCAACTAAATACCTTGGAAGTACAATTACTCACAACTTACATTGGAAAGAACACATAGAAAATGTTGTGAGGAAGGTAAACCAAAGACTGTGTTTTATTGGCAGAACACTTAGAAAATGCAACAGATGAGCTAAAGAGACTGCCTACACAATACTGCCTACACAATGCTTGTCCACCCTCTGTTGGAGTACTGCTGCACAATGTGGGATCCTTAACAGATAGGATTAACAAAGTAAATCGAGAAAATTCAAAGAAGGGCAGCACATTTTGTATTGTTGAGAAATAGGGGAGAAAGTGTAATGAGCATGATACAGGCCTTGGGCTGGACATCACTAAAACAAAGGCATTTCTCATTGCAGCAGGATATTTTCACTAAATTTCAATCACCAACTTTCTCCTCTGAATGCAAAAATATATTGTATATGCTTACCTACATAAGGAGAAATGATTCATCATAATAAAATAGGGAAATCAGAGCTTACACAAAAAGATATAGGTGTTTGTTTCTTCCATGGGCTGTTCAAGAGTGGAATAACAGCAAATTATTGTGAAGGTGGTACAATGAAGCCTCATCCAGGCACTTAAGTGTGATTTACAGAGTAGCCATGTTGATGTAGATAAAATGTTTTCATTGATATTTATATAATTCTTGAATAATGACTAAAGGGAAGAAATGGATATTAAGGCAGACGTAATTAGTTTTAGCTTATTTTGTAAGTCTTTTTATAGCATGTACTAGTCCTTGCACATTTTGGTATTGTTGGTTCATCATATAGTAATTTATTTTTCTTATTCCACTCATTTAGGTTTGGCTCATAACCTTTTTGACTTGGATTTCTCTAACAACCTGGCAGTTTGCACAGTTTGTGCTCTGTACACAGACAATAGCAATCTATTTTATGCATACTGCAGGTCTGACAGACAGGAAAACTGTTCTCATGATTCTTCGGGGGCTGATTGTAAGTATTGTGAACTCTATATGAGCAAGAAGATAAAAAAAATATGTAATTAATTAGTCTGTCAAGTCTATCTGTCATGTGTACTCAATATTGGCCTTGAAATTGTATTTTCATCTACTTTCTTGAAGTATCATGGTATTGAATAGTACATAATTAAGGCACTTGAGTTGAGTTTCAGAGCAAGCAAAAAGTGTAGCTGTTGCAAAATTTGGAAAAATGTTTGGAATAACTTTGACATGCAATTTTAAAACATTGGATTTCACATAATGGGCTATGGACATACATCCTTTCTTCATTGAGGGCATAATGAAAGTGCCGTAAAAACTGTCTTAAATGATTTTCTATTAGGAACATTTGACTACCTACTGACATAAGGGATGGGAGATTATAAACAGTATTGAAATTATAACTTAAGATAGCTGTAAGATCGTATTACAGGCATGCAAATGAAAACAAGCCAGACACCAGGATATCTTGTTCCTGATTTATCATATCAAAAATAATCTTCATAATTGTCATTGCACTTCTCTCATACAGATACAAGAGAGTGAAGCCACTGGTGAAGACACAATAGCAGTTATTCTCATCCAGCTTAAAATAAATGTCGAAGAATGCCTTTTCGGAGTTGATTCAGCTATAAAATTTACAATGTCAAATATAGACAGTGGAGGGATGAACAACAATCAATCACAAAATCTGTCATTCTTTTGCAACAGATCTAGACTTTTACATAGTCATGTCAGTGCTGAATTTCATAACAGGAGAACCAGGAACAAATATAAGATAGTTGACACCAAGTCTCTAGTGCAAATGCAAGCACCAGACAGCTATATACTATATAACAACAGGTGACATTAATCCAAAGTATCATGTAGTAAACAATATTGGGTGATGTAGAATATACAGGACTCTAACATGAACTAAAGTCGTTGTTTACGTGGTTAAATAGGAGGAAAATGTGATGTCAGAGATGTGTGGTGCCCTCTATTTAGGCACCAGTGAATAACTAAATAATAGTAAAATTATATCATTTTTTTAAAAAAAAGGTTTTTTATGTGCTGAACAATAAAACCACAAGTATTAGAATCTCTAAAAATTTCAGAAGAGTAAATTGTCAGCTATTAGTATAATAAACCTGAGTGAAAATTGGAAATATTAAGGAAATCACTAGAGGAACTTAAAGGAAACATTAGCCAAAGTTGAGGATGCATTATGAAGGCTATAACTATGCTATTAGAAGAATCTTATGAATTTAAGCAGGGAATAGCCAACAATGTTATAAAGGCCATTAAGAGAAATATGTGAAAGGAATGAGTTGATTGACACTTCTGCTGAATAGATAGTTTAAAGTCCTGTACAGTAAAAGAACCAAGTAAAAGAGCATTTACTGAAGGAGGAAACGTTAAAAAATATCTAAGCAGCTAATTCAGGCATTAAATAATAACAGTAAAGCAGAAATGGGTTGATTTTGAACAATACAGAAGGGATTAAAAATAACGTTTGGGAAAGACTGTGAAGGCTATGAACTATAATCCGTTCAATGTAATAATAAACCTGATGTAAACAAACACAAACACGATGATTGGTCAGAAGCCATAGCACACATACACTGGTGTTGTTATGCTCTTGGAAGTAGGTCCTACTTTTGTATTAGATATCTTATTACTAAGTTACGTTAAATGAAATTTTAAGATATTCAAATGTATTAACAGCCATCAACGTTTTTCTTAATCATGCTTTAGCTATATAGCTTTTATTTAAAAAATCTTGTACAGTCACAGCCTCTGCAGCATTTGGCTCTGATTGTCGTGCTGTCAATGCACAGTATAAAACTGACTGGGGCTGCTTTCTGTTCTGTAGTGAAACATGCACATGGAACATGCTGAGAAATAGGCAGTTCTTAGTGTTTTTTGTAAATTTATGGAAAAATGAAATGATTGTGTGGCATTTATTGGCCGGAATATCCCCTTGGGGGTTTGGCCGCCGTATTGGATAATCGGCTTTGAAGTTTACCCAGTGTTGTATATACTGCAGTATGAGACACATGCTCACGTTGGTCATGTAGCGCATTCGGTAGCGTAATTGAATGATATAGATGCAGTTGTTGTTGCGGTGGTTCAAATCTCCCCAACATTATATATTTTTCTCCTTCAATTTGAAATACCTACATCTCATAATTACAAAACTCATCATTATTTTTTTATGAATAATGCACGTCATCCTGTTTCTAATCACATATTGGATGCGGGATTCCTGTTTCCATTTCAAATACAAATTCTTAATTATCGATGTTTTATGAAAGGCTGTTTATAAATGTTGTTTAAATTAAGAAAACATAAGAATTTAATTTTTAAGGCAAAAATGAAAAACTAAATCCTCTTTATTTGGACTGTGTCAATCGTTTTATACCATAGAGGTAGATAAGTATCCCAGAAACATAAAAAACAATAATTTTCACAGCATCGACCACACGATACAAATGGTGCATTTTTATATTTGCTGCTGTACCATTACAATATGAACCCAACAGAACTGATCTGGAGCCAAGCTGCAGGATTTGGCCCGAGAAGTAACAAGACTGTTAAGGTGCCATATGTACTGGAACTAATGCACGCAGCTTTTTCACATGTCGCTGCCGAGTGCTGGCGGGATGTAGAATGGCTCGCCATAAAAGAAGAAGAGAAAATGCTGCGCCTGGTTGGCTTAGCAGATTCTGTTGTTGTTAGGCTCATTATCAATGTAGCAAGTGACACATCCAGAACTGAAATGTGTTGCTCGGATTCGGATAAGGAAGGAGCTAAGAGATTACCAGACAACTGACTGTAAGTAAATACGTTCAGTGGCTTCAATATTTAACTATACCGTGAAATCCTTCAATACTCTCTTACGTTACACACAGCGTATGCAGGAAAATTACGCTATGGTTAAGTCAGGAATGTTCATCATTCTTGTTTTTAATTACAGTAGTGTGTTAGCTAAAAACAATAACGTGTTGCAGTTTTCATCTGGCCATCTAAGGAGCATATTGTGGAAGATTTGCAGTGTGTTATTTCATTCTGTTTAAAAATTAAATGACATTCAAACCTGTATTGCTCCTCTGCTCATCTCTCTTTGCGTGTGAACTGCAGCTGACCACATCACTGCAGGCTAGCTGTAACAGGTGACTGGCCAGTGCTATCTAAGTTAAATGTGCCAGTAAAGCTGTGTCCCGTATTATCACTAAGTTGATGTGCGCATAAAGCACAACACAAAACATACCCTTATTATCATATTTAACAGTAGTCTAGACAGCTTGGCTGCAGTCCCACGTGAAACGGAAATCCAATGAGGTTTCAGCAAACACAGAAGAATACATAGTGCAATGTTTACATCAGGTTTATTCTTATGATGAATGGATTATAGTTCAATAAATGTGGCAAATTATGTAACAATCATGTAAAGACAGCAAGAAAATGTGATCCAAAGGGAAACATTTGCAAAGGAGGCTTAATTCATGAATACAAGGTCTGTTCAAAAAATTCTGGATCATTCATAATTTTGCACCAGTGGTGTGTTGAAGCAGTTGGCATCCTTGCACGTGCCTGTGCTTAATGTGTAACTGCCGGAAGTTTCATTGTTGCATGTCAGTTAGCTACTGTTTAGTGCTGTATTGAGTAGAACTTTGTGCTGCACAGTTTGCAAATTTCTCTACATAACATTTTGCACAAAACTCAAGAAAACCTTTACAGGGACACACCAAATGATGCAGGAAGCCTACAGTGATGAGTGCTTAAGCCATACTCAGTATTACGAATGGTTCACATGGTTTAAAAATGGCGGGACAGAAGTTAAAGATGGCCCTTGTTCAGGATTCCCTTCAACGTCTACCGACGACACTCATATCAGGAACGTCAACAAAATTGTGCATGCCAGTTGAAGACTGTGTCTGAGAGATTGCAGAAGAATGTTAACATTTCAGTTGGATCATATCAGAAATTCTGACACAGCATCTTGGAACGCATCGTGTTGCCGCCGAGTGTGCCCTACAGCTGATGAGTCAAGACCAGAAAGACTTTCGCCTTGCAATCTGTGAAAGAGCTTTTGGATTGTGTAAATGAGAACGAGATGTTCTTTAAGAGAATAGTAACTGGTGATGAGGTGTGGGTCTATGGCTATGATGTTGAGACCAAGGTTCATTCTTCACAGTGGGTCGGGAAAGGTTCTCCAAGACCAAAAAACGCTCATCAGTCAGGTCAAATTTCAAAGTCATGATGATAGTTTTCTTTGACGTTGAAGGCTTAGTTCATCATGAATTCGTGCCACAGGGACCAACTGTTAATTGACAGTACTATCAGGATGTGTTGCAATGCCCATGAGAAAATTTGAGAAGAAAAGGGCCTGAAATGTGGCAAAACAATTCATGGCTATTGGATCACGATAGCACCTGCACATTCATGCATTTTAGTGTGTGACTGTTGCACAAAAAATGAAATCACTGTACTGCCTCATCCTCCATACTCCCCAGACCTGGCCCCTGTAGACTTTTTTCTTTCCAAAGTTAAAAAGTTTGTTGATAGGTTGGAGATTTGCAACAATATACGACATCAAAGAAAATTTGCAGATGGCACTTCGCGTGATCCAGAAAGAGGCCTACCAAGGCTGCGTCCAGAAGTGGAACGGTGTTGGGAGCAGTGTATCAATTTTAGAGGAGAGTGTACCGAAGGAGACCATGCACAATAAGTAAATGGTAAGTGTAGAAAAATTTTGTGGCCGAAGTTCTGGAATTTTTTGATCAGACCTTGTACGGGGAATGGTCACCTGAAGACTGTATGAAGAGTGACAAAATTAAGTTGATCACAATAGCTGCACCTGCAGTTGTAAGATATTTTATTTAGAAAATGTGATCCATGTTGGCCTTATTTAAGTATATCTTCAATCAGATAAACATTTAATTGGTCTTACTTGAAACTGCTATTACATGAGATTGACTCTGGTCCTGTTTTTTAAATAAAGAATAACTAGTGCTTTGGCAGCTGCTTTAATTGTCATCACTTATCTTTGGTTGTGAGAGTCATAGTCCCGCTCATGGAGATGTTAAAAAGTAAGTTTCTTTGAGCAATGATTGACTACAGATATCCAAAGATCAGCAGAAAAGTGTTATCCAAAGATCAGCAGAAAAGTGTTGGAAGGATATGATACCTTCAGTTAACTAAAGAGAATGTTTTGCATAAAATACTGGTAAGGATATAAGCAAAGCAAATTGCATTCGTGGAAATCTCTGATTTTTGAAGGAATTGGATAGAAAAGCAATATTGCAAAGAAAAGTGTTAAATGGTAGAATATTTAGATCAGCCATTCAGGAAAGAAGATAAAGTATTTTACCCGTGAAATGAGATACATTAAAGGGTCTTTACAAGAAAATAGCTAATCAGACTCAGAAATGAAGGATGAATGCAAGTATAAGAGAAATGTCAAAATTTTGACATATGACTATTTGCACAATTTATCTTAGCTCTTTTTTGAGAGTGAAGGAATTGATGGAAGTTGAATGACTTTGGGCAATATGGAATGTTTCGCTGCACTGGCAGCTCTAGCTAGTAAACAGTACAACATTATGTAGCATTGTAGTAGGCAGGACAGTTGTGAATGCAATGTTGATTACTGTGTTCTGTGTGCCCTGTGATAACAGGCAGCAGTAGCCATGAAGCTAGACAGCTGTCATGACAGAGAGAGGTGGGGCAGTGGTTAACCCACTGGACTCACATTCAGAAGGACGACATTTCAAATCTGTGTCCTGCCATCCTGATATAGGTTTTTCGTGATTTCCTTAAATCACTTCAGACAAATACCTGGATGGTTTTTTGAAAGGGCATGGCTAACTTCCTTCCATATCCTTCCATAATCTGTTGGAACCAGTGACCTCACTGTTTGATCCCCTCCCCCAAATCAACCAACCAGCTGTTGTGTACTTATGGTCCCAGTATCCCCTGCAAAATGGCCAAGTTATATTGTGTGTTTGAACCCCCTCAAATCTGATAGGAGGAAAGCTTTTAATGAGATTCATCTTCACTGGTTACCTTGTCAGTTGCTTTAGTTGCGTTTCAGCCACACGTGTACTACTACTACTACTACTACTGTTACTGCTTCACCACTGGCTCACAGGTTGCATGTAAATAGCAGAAAATAAGTAAAACAAATATTTTTCACTATTATTTCTCTTTCTTTGCTATAGCTGATACTGTTTCATATTATCACATTCTATTCGTTGTCATAATAATCATCTATATGTACACTTACCAGCTGCAAGGCAAGTTCTTGCACCGACTATGTATTTCCTTTGCCATAAGATTGTCAAACATCTGAAACTTTCCCACAAATCCAGTCAGTAATAAAAAATTGCTATAGTTGTGTGCTGCTATACTCTCCAACTTTGCCAGTAGCTGTTAAAAGCTGAAATGACTAATAATAATAATGAATGCTCCAAATTCACATAAAAAATGTCACTACACTCATTTGTATTTTTGTTTTGTACAGCCATGGTAACTGGGCTGTAGTGGATTCATGGAAAAACAAAATGAACTTTTTGAAACATGAATTTGAACAAATGAATAAAATTTATGGGCCACACAATTATGCATAGTTTATTCATTATAAAGATTTTGAGGCAAAATTCTCAACATATAGCATGGATGACCAAGACAAATATTAAATAGGTGATAAAGTTTATGATTGTATCACACTTTTGGCTAATTGTGAAACCAGCAGAATATACTAGAGGACAATTGTTGCACTCACAGTATGGCAATGCATGGCTTTTGTAGGCTGATAAGTGCTGAACATTTATGTAATTTGTTGTGCGAGGAGTCTAAGTTATTATCAGTTGCATTACACAAATTTGTTTTTAATTTTTTATCTTTTTAATATAAAAATTGAATCACTTGTATGTGTGCATGGACATAGGTTTGTTGTTATCAGGAATTTCAAACTGAACAGAACCTAATTTAGCACTCTGTGTTTTGGTTGTGTTATGTTAACTCTGGCCATTTTCTGTTCTGTCCACAGCTGGGTCTCTCCCTTGCTATACTTTCCTTATTTGGAAATAAATTTCTGATCTGTTCACTGCTAACCTGCCTATTGATTTCGGTGGTATTGACAGTTAAGCATGTCAATATAGACCATTTGATAAATACTGGTTCCTTATTAAGGTTGTTTCTGGTGTTTCTCCTGCCATTTGCTGGGACAGTGCTGATAAAAACAGCAGTCAATTTTAGCTTTGGAATGGATGATGTAAGTACCCTTATCAAAATTATCTTTATTGTTACAATGTCCATTGTTATGTTCATTTAATTTAGGCTCTCAAAGCAATGGCATAATTTAGTAATTTGCTGATTGATTTATCCTTTCGTAAGTTTTTACTTTAAAAATACATTGTGTTCATTACATACTATTGACATCTTAACAATACAGCTATTATAATTTTTAAAGATACGACCTGATATTTGCTTGATTTATTGTTCATCATTCTGGTTAGATACCTAAAATAGGGTGGTCTCAAATGTCTAACAATATTATTTGAATGAGTGTAAAGTATACATTTTTGCTAGTTTATGTAAAATTTTGAGACTAGAGTGAAACTCACACAATGAATATGTAATGCTACAAATTATAGTCAAATATGTCCCAACTCTAAGTAACAAAGAAAATAAACTAGTACAGAATGCATTTTTCTGTGTCATTCATTGTATGTAATTGGAAACTATAATCCACTGCAGTCATACACACTTACCTATTCAACCTTGTACTGATTATTTGCAGATTGGTGATATATTGAATAATCATTGTCCAAAAAATTAAAAATCTAATAATAACACCACCAATGTGCAGTATGAAACAAACAAAATTTGTTGTTCATCTGTAGCATATTTTTTTCTTTAAGTAATACTGTAAAACTTTTGACACATTAGGACATTGTACTGGACCAGGACGTGATCCTCAAAGTTACCTTTTGTGGGCAATGCATATGTCAGCTGAACTACACAGGCAAACTTTGTGGCCTATCTCACAGCTTTGGTCTACAAGTACTGTACACATAATATAATTTAGCTCATTGCGCAGGGGACGGTGGGACCAGAGGAATTGCTAGAAATCAGTCAGTATTGATTTGTTTCCACTAAGTGTGAAACCTAGTCAGCAAACAGTATTGTTCACTGTAGCATTGTGTAATAGTATTTTGTATTTTGTAATTTGTTACAAAATATTAGTTTTGACTGTAAAATCATTCACTTTCACTTTTACTGCTGTAGAAACTCAAATGTGCGTGTGTTTCATATGCCGCTTGTTCTGTGAGAGTAGGTATTTGAGCATTTACATGTGCTGCCAGCACTCACCATATAAAGTACCAGGTCATTCTTGCCTGTAGTGCCTTCTCTCCTAATCTGCAAAGTCAAGAAGCTCTCCTGCAAACATTGCTCTCTACATGATATGGTTTGAAAGAGTAAGGAAATTACAAACTTGGTTGACATACTTCACCCTATATGTTTTGTCATTCCTCAAGATTTTGCATGTTATCGTGGCTTCTTTTGTTTTTTTATTTTTTTAATGAACTACCAAATTTATATATCTGTAGATTCAACATGTAATGGCCAGAAAGTATTAAATGTGATGTTGATAAAAGCTTTAGTTGGATGAATACTAAGTAACAGTGTATCATGAACAATATGCAAAGATACCAGAGAAACTATAGAAGCAGGAAAGAATACTGGAGTAAAATCATGTAGGAATTGAAATTATGTGTTACACAGGTTGGTGGTGGCTGTTCATATCATATAGAAAACGGCCTAGTTTTGTTACTTCTCAAGTATAACAATGCATAGCATATGTTGCAAGTTAAGCATACGTTTTATTACAGTTGTTGATTATAACAGTCATAAAGTTATCTTTTATAGATTAATATTGGCAAGTACTGGGTATTCTAAATCAGGTAAGATTATGGATATTTGATATGTGAGCTGAAAAAGTGGTAAAGAAGACAAAGCATAGTTTAGTTACTTCATGTCACTGTCATGTCCGTATGATATTAATATTGTGAATGACTGTCCTGAGCATTCTTAGCTGTGCCTGTTCAAACTATAGCACATTAGGAACAGTACAATAAGACTGTAAACTGCACAAGGCTCAGTTTAATAACTGATGTTGCTTTTTTGTTTTGTTTAAAATAAAGAAGTAGGAGATAATCTGCTTTGGTATGCGATTTGTGCATTCCACCAAGATTGAATTCTTTTCTAAAGTGATGCCAAAGGTTTTTACCTGTTATGATTAAGGGTCTTGACATGTATTTGGCAAGAGTAGGTTCAAATCCTCACTTTCACTACATGATTTAGGGTTTTCATGTTTTACTGTAACCGGTAGGATGGCAGATTGTGTCCTCCAAGATCATAGCTAATTCCTTCTCTTGTGCCCACTGAGCTTATCTGACTGGCACATGGAGTGCCTATGTTTAGTTCTTAATATTACCAGGAATGTTTCCTCAATAGTAGGACTGGAATAGTGTTTTTCAGCCTAAAGAGGACAACTGAGGACATTTTTCAAGAAAAAGTAGGAGCCCCCCCATCAGCTGTCATCAGCATCCATACAAGATGACATGGTGATTTTTGTAATTTTTTATTTATTCTATCACTCAAATCTTCATGTATCCTTCTGTGGCAGGTGGTGCTATATGCAGTGGGATCCTGTAACACTATACCTCAACAGTATCGAACTAACAGAATACAGAGAGCCACATTAAGAAATCCAGGTTTTGCACAGAACTAAATAGCATCTTCAGGTGTACCACAGGGATTGATAATGATTTTTCTTGTTATATACAGGGTGTATCACCTAAGGCTTGCTCCACAAATATTGTGGAAGTCGAAAGTGCTATTAATGTGTGGTTTTCACAGAATGGATTGGTAGTCAGGGGTTCGTATTGATAGCCAATAAACAGATTTATTACAGTATTATTACATACTTGAAAAGTGTGTTTCTTGTGCAAACATACACTTTTTAAATGGAACAATGCCTATTGTCATAACAGACTAAAATTAGAGTAAATTAGAATGCCAGTGCTGTTTTTTACAGAATACTAGTGTGTGTTGTTTACAAGATATCAATTTTAGAAAGCCCCAATACCGACACTTGTACAATACCTGTGGTAGCATACACTAAAGAACAGTGCGTACACTAGTTATGTGGATTCTGACCAGGTTGTTTCAAAATGACCACTGGCAATGGCAATACGCACTTCCAGTCTGGCATGGAACGACTGCTGCACTTGTGCTAGCATTTCAGCGGAGATGTCCGAGCGGGCTGCAGTAACATGTCATCACATATCTTGGGTGTATTTGGTATGTCCCTGTAGACAATGTCTTTCAGCTTTCCCCCACAGAAAAAAGTCCAGAGGTGTCAGATCTGGGGAATGGGCCGGCCAAGGTACAGGCACTCTGCACCAAATCCAGCAATTTGGAAACAATTTGTGAAGACATGCTGCAGTACTTCATGCACTATGGACTGAACAGTCATCATGTTGGTACCATAGGTTCTTCCTAGTCTGCAGAGGAATGTCTTCTAGTGTCTGTGGAAGATGGTCTGTTAGGAGACTATCCCACTATGGTTCACTATCCCACACTAAACAGTTACACTCCATGGATACTGATGTTTCATCTGACAAAGCCAACAAGGATATCAACAGACCAATAGTACATGTTTCAGTGGTTTACGTGGCCATGATTGGTAAATGTGGCTTCATCACTAAACAAGATACATGATACATCTGGAGTATCCTGTCTTAACACACATTTACAGAAGTTAACAAAATTCTCATAATCATTTCCATGCAGCTCTTGATGGAGACAGTCATGACAGGGATGGAACCTACGTCAGTGGAGAATAAGTAACACACTTGCCTGACTCACGCTACTTCCTCCTGTGATTGTGTGGGAGCTAATATGCAAATCAACTCCAACTGCAGCAAGAATGTTAATTTCCATCTCTTCTGTCATCACTTCTTTCCTTCTGTTATGTTGTCTAGCTATTACACTACCACTTTCATGTAACTTGTTGAAGAGGTTGATAACTAATTGCTGAGGTGATTGACATCTGTTGGGATATCTTGCCATATGCACCATGCAGCAGTGAACACTGGAAACCTGCAACAAACACCAGTGACATTCTAATTCACCTTACTTTTAGTTTGTTAATTTCAATAGATATTTTTCCATTTAACCAAGTGTATGTGATGAGGGCTAATAGAAATCCTTGGGTAATAGAAGAGAGATTCAATTTAATTGATGAAAGGAGAAAATACAAAAATGCAGTAAATGAAGCAGGCAAAAAGGAATACAAACGTCTCAAAAATGAGATCGACAGGAAGTGCAAAATGGCTAAGCATGGGTGGCTAGAGGACAAATGTAAGGATGTAGAGGCTTGTCTCACTAGGGGTAAGATAGATACTGCCTACAGGAAAATTAAAGAGACCTTTGGAGAGAAGAGAACCACTTGTATGAATATCAAGAGCTCAGATGGCAACCCAGTTCTAAGCAAAGAAGGGAAGGCAGAAAGGTGGAAGGAGTATATATAGGGTTTATACAAGGGCGATGTACTTGAGGACAATATTATGGAAATGGAAGAGAATGTAGATGAAGATGAAATGGGAGATATGATATTGCGTGAAGAGTTTGATAGAGCACTGAAAGACCTGAGTCGAAACAAGGCCCCCGGAGTAGACAACATTCCATTAGAACAGGGCTTCACAACATACGTGCTCGCGGAGCAAGCTGTGAGCAGCAAGGTGCGAGCACGGAGCAGTGCGAGCACGCTACCCCCACTACCGGACCAGAGCGGAGAGTGGGGAGAGTGACGTGGGGTACACAACAGCTGCCGCCAGTCGATGTAAATCCGCGGCCAGCTGCAGGGATATCACTCACGAATTATTACTGCGACAAATGCAACAAATAAAGGAGAATGTACACGTGCCACATAATTTTATTAGCTAAGTGTATGCCTCTACCATCTGTAGACACTGAAACTAAAGAATTCCACGACAATCCTATATTTTCAAAACTTTCTTCAACACTACTTAAAGTATCACCTCCGGTTGTAGTGTTCTTCATGGCTACTACATCGAGGAGCTCCTCCCTCACCTAAAGGTCTCTGTTAACACCTCTAATAAATATGACAAGCTGCGCTGTTCCAGTGATATCAACACTTTCGTCCAGAGCTAGAGAATACGCCATAAAATCTTAACAGATATTTGCAAGCTGGCTCTGGACGTCGTCTGCCATGTCCTGTATGCGACGCATAATGGTCATGTTAGATAATGGCAAAATCCGAAACTGTTCAACTTGAGATGGACACAGATGTTCCGCTGCAACTACCAAACATTCTTTTATTAAATCGCCATCAGTTAAGGGGCGCAGGGAGTTTGCTAAAAGCAAAGCAATTTTGTAACCCACTCTGAGAGCTGCCTCAGTTGACTTTTCTTCGTCGTCCAGATCTTCTTCGGATAGCTTCCTTTTATGTTTAATAACTTCCTGTGCATGATCTGGTCAATCACATTTTCCACGTCCGTAGTCTTTCGCGTGGTACGACATATAATGTCGCTGCAAATTAAATTTCGTAAAAGACTTCACCGTTTTGTGACATACTAAACATTTTGCAACACCATCTTTTTCAGTAAACAGATAAAATTCCTCCCAATGAGGGTTGAACTGCGAAAGCATGGTTGGGGTTACACAACGGCTACTTCACATGATTCTTAACCAGCAAAGTGACTGTTAAGAGCTGATGGTAGTACTTTAAACGATACACAGTCGGCGCGAATTCAATAGGCACGCTGCGGCCCTATTCAAACGTGCGCGCGCATTTCCCCTCCCTCCGTACTCCGCGACCTTGCAGCTGCTCGCGAGCACGTGCCTGAGCACACGCGAGTACTCGTGCTCAAAACCGGCCAGTTGTTAAGCCCTGCATTAGAACTACTGACAACCTTGGGAGAGCCAGTCCTGACAAAACTCTACCATTTGGTGAGCAAGATGTATGAGACAGGTGAAATACCCTCAGACTTCAAGAAGAATATAATAATTCCAATCCCAAAGAAAGCAGGTGTTGACAGATGTGAAAATTACCAAACTATCAGTTTAATAAGCCATGGCTGCAAAATACTAATGCAAATTCTTTACAGACGAATGGAAAAACTGGTAGAAGCCAACCTCGGGGAAGATCAGTTTGGATTCCGTAGAAATGTTGGAACACGTGAAGCAATACTGACCCTACGACTTATCTTAGAAAACAGATTAAGGAAAGGCAAACCTACGTTTCTAGCATTTGTAGACTTAGAGAAAGCTTTTGACAATGTTGACTAGATTACTCTCTTTCAAATTATGAAGGTGGCAGGTGTAAAATACAGAGAGCGAAAGGCTATTTACAATTTGTACAGAAACCAGATGGCAGTTATAAGAGTCGAGGGCATGAATGGGAAGCAATGGTTGGGAAGGGAGTGAAACAGGGTTGTGGCCTGTTCCCGATGTTATTCAGTCTGTATATTGAGCAAGCAGTAAAGGAAACAAAAGAAAAATTCGGAGTAAGAATTAAAATCCATGGAGAAGAAATAAAAACTGACGTTTGCCGATGACATTGTAATTCTGTCAGAGGCAGCAAAGGACCTGGAAGAGCAGCTGAATGGAATGGACAGTGTCTTGAAAGGAGGATATAAGATGAACATAAAAAAAAAGCAAAACGAGGATAATGGAATGTAGTCGAATTAAATCGGGTGACGCTAAGAGTATTAGATTAGGAAATGAGACGCTTAAAGTAGTAAACGAGTTTTGCTATTTGGGAAGCAAAATAACTGATGATGGTCGAAGTAGAGAGGCTCTAAAATGTAGACTGGCAATGGCAAGGAAAGTGTTTCTGAAGAAGTGAAATTTGTTAACATTGAGTATAGATTTAAGTGTCAGGAAGTCGTTTCTGAAAGTATTTGTATGGAGTGTAGCCATGTATGGAAGTGAAACATGGACGATAAATAGTTTGGACAAGAAGAGAATAGAAGCTTTCGAAATGTGGTGCTACAGAAGAATGCTGAAGATTAGATGGGTAGATCACGTAACTAATGAGGAGGTGTTGAAGAGGATTGGGGATAAGAGAAGTTTGTGGCACAACTTGACTAGAAGAAGGGATCAGTTGGTAGGACATATTCTGAGGCATCAAGGCATCACCAATTTAGTATTGGAGGGCAGCATGGAGGGTAAAAATTGTAGAGGGAGACCAAGAGATGAATACATTAAACAGATTCAGAAGGGTGTAGGTTGCAGTAGGTACTGGGAGATGAAGAAGCTTGCACAGGATAGAGTAGCATGGAGAGCTGCATCAAACCAGTCTCTGGACTCAAGACCACAACAACAACAACAACAACATGTTTGCACAAAAAATATACTTTCTAAGTATTGTTACAATCTGTGCTGTGGCTAACATAAGCCAACCCATCCTGTGAAAACCGCAAATCAATAGCAATTTCCATTTCCGCAGTATTTGAGGTGCAAGTTTTTTGTGATTCACCTTGTATAATGATATGACATTTTATACCCAGGAATCTGAACTAGTTCTTTGCTGATGGTACAAGTCTTAAGTATTAAAATCAAGCCGAATGGAGTAACTCTGACACTTCAGAATGTGTGTGTGTGTGTGTGTGTGTGTGTGTGTGTGCATGTAAAAATTGTTGACTGTGTCTGGGTGCCTGTATGTGGTTTGTCACTGAACTTGGGTAAAACACAATAAATTTAATCCTGCACTGCACAAGACCTAACCACACCTCTAGAAATAATGCATCAATGACATCAGTAAATGAAAGAAATACTCTGAATTCATGGGTGTTTATATTTTCAAATTATGATTAGTTCCGAAAATGAACTTCATAGTAGAGTAAATGTATAGTGAGTCTGGTGTTGGTTGGCTTGAACTATGCTCGGTACACTTTCACTGAGGTGTCTGAATATCTGTGGTGGAATGACAGCCCATTCTTCCTTAAGAGTTGAAACCAGAGAAGTTACTGATGGTGGTCGCTGGGGTTTGGAGCATGGGGTTTGGAGCTGAGTACCATTGGGTTCAGGTTGGGACTATAGGCAGGCTAGTCCATTTCAGGAATGTTGTTATCCACAAACAATTACCTTACAAATGCTGCTATATGACTGGGTGCTTTGTCATGTTAATACAATCAATTATTGTATCCAAACTGTTCCTGTGCTGCATGCAGTTTGCAGTACTTAGAGTGTGTTCATATCCTTTCACATCTAAGGTTTCCTTAAGCACTTGATGGCAGGTAACATCTCTAGACATTTACCAAGTCTGAACCCTTCCATTATGTTGCCACAGGGTATAGCATGATTCATCACTCCAAATCACTTGTTTCCAGTTGTCCTCTGTTCAGTGGCCTCACTCTTTACACCACATCAAGCATCACTTACAGAGATGTAAAACTACCGTAGGCTATCATAAGTCAGGGTAGAATATTGTAGTTTTCCTAGTAGCTTTGGTCGGTTAAGATCATAACAGCATTACCTGTACATTAGGTGTGTTGCATACCTGTTGAGTGAGTGTTACCTCATTTCGATTACTTTGTTTGCATATATGATCTGTCTCTTACAAGGTTCCCTAGAAACAGACAGCAGTGACCCATCAAGAAACTGAGTGAGAATATATAAAGGGCACTGTAACCCACAGAATATTTTTTCTCTACATAAGCACTTTGTCACACATGAGTGATTCATTCCACTGATTTCCTGTGATTTTTTACAGCCACCCTCCGCAGTGCTTGACAGTCACTGTCCGTCAGTACATGAGGTCTGTCTGTTCTTGGTTTAGCTGTGGTTGTTCCATCAGGTGTCCACTACACACTCACATTATCAACAGTCAAAATGGGGAGCTTTAGAAGGGCTTAAATGGCCCTGATGGATTTGTTACTCAGGTGACATCCAATGACCCGTCCACATTCGAAGTCACTGAGATCAACTGACCAACCAATTTTCCCTCTCTACTGACAACACAGTGCTACCCACCTTTCATGCTGGTGGGTTCACCTCTAGTGACATCTGGTCATTGCACATTATGTATCTTGTCCAGATAGTGTATATTGTGTATAAGTGTGTCATATTCATAATATTTTATTCAGTTTGATGTTAATGGACAGAAGTATGTGAAGTAGGCCAAAGCTAACTTTCTGGCACTTTTGTCACTAAAATTAACAATCATGCACGAACAAAATATTGCTGAATTCTTTGAGAATATCTACAAAAAACAGTTTGAAAGATATATATTTGACCCATTTTTGAGTATTGTTCGTCTGTCTGTGATCTTAATCACATGAAAAATTCTAAAGAAACTGATTCTTTGAAGAACGCATTGGTGATTCATGACTTTCTGCAGTAAGTAAAAGAGATTCACAGAGATGCTCAGCTGACTGCAAGAGAGAAGACATTGCCATCCACAGCTTATCCTCAAAACACATAATCACCTCCCAAATTATGTACTGAGCAAAGATAAAAATGATAAATAGAGAGAATGGGACACTTTTAGAAGCATACTAACAACAATTTTTGTGTGCATCATCTATGACTCAATTGCTAGTGGGGAAGGGCGAAAAATACAGATACAAGTATTCTCTGTCATAAACATATGATGTCTTCTATGTAAATATTGTTGTAATATGTGTAATTACTATACCAGAGCTTCATTGTACTAACTGTGTAAATTAATGTCATACATAAAAAATATCATGAATCTCAGCTGTTTTTGTGGCATTAACTTGATGGATGGAAATTCTGGGATAAATACAGTAATCATTATTTGGATTGCTAAATATACGAGGGTCATCCACAAAGTAAGTTCTATTTCTATCCGTGGCAGCACTACAATTGCAATTCCGAGCATGCGTGGCAGTTCCTACGACTCAAGGAGAAGACATGTACACCATTTTCAGATCGCCAACATGTGCTTTGTAGTGCTTTTTTATAATGTCAGCCGTAATTGAAAATGCCGCCGCGTATGAATCAGATCTGTGATTCATTTTCCAAATGCAAAAAAAGTTAAACCAAAGGAAATTCATCGGCAAATCTGTGAGGTTTACGGACAAAATGCTATGAGTGATTCAATGGTTAGAAGACGGGTCAGACTGTTCAATGAAGGACGTGATCAAGTGCACGATGAAGAACGAAGTGGACGCCTGTCTGTGGTTACTGATGAACTGGTTCACAGAATTGAAGAGAAGATTAAGCACAACTGTAAGTTTACACTTAGTGCCCTTGCTATGGAAGGTCATTGGGGGTCAACACTTCAACAATGATGACAAGCTGAAAGAACATGTTACCACATGGGTTGATTACACAGCCAGCAACCTTCTATGATGAAGGCATACAGAAATTGTGCCATGCTATGACAAGTGCCTACAAAATTTCGGAAGCTTTTTAATCCTTGGAAATGAACATTGAACAAAATGTACCCTATGTACATGTGAGATGCAACAAGGGATGCAAATAATATGTGGCCATCATCAACTGACCTGCGTAAAGTGATACATGGATCCAGTATGCAGTGATAAAATGTCCTACGAACATAAAATTAGATGCCTCAGTCTGCTTGCCTAGCTTTTGTTATCAAATACACTGCTTGTTCCTTGTAACTTAAATTCTGCTCTCATATCAACAACTGTGGCTTGCCAACTGTTTCAGATAGTTGTAACTAATCATCACTAGATGACATGAAGTAGTTGTTATTAACCATTGTGCTCTTCATAGTAGATGTCAGTATATTCAGTGCAGTATTTTCATTACAAAACTCACTTGATGGATTGTGGAATTTTAAATGTTGGCACAATTTCAGAGATGAATTGTCCTGTTCATCAGATATTCAAAATCATGTTTGACTGAAATGTCATCACCTTAATATAAGTGAACTAATCTTTGCTGAAAATAAATAAACAGCTGAGACATATCAATGCATTTGAAAACTATTGAACAGTGTTCACATTTGGCTGTATTGCTGCAATGTGAGTACCCCATGACATATATCTGTCAGTGATAAATCATAAATTGAAACAAGGGAAAAAACACATGCCAGTTAGTGATGTAGTACAGTGTGATTATGTACCTTCTATCATCTCATGAAAACTATTGGACATTTCAGTGTACAAATAAGATTTTATAAGCACATTACAATGAATATAGACTGATCAGCCAGAACATTATGATCACCAACTTACTATCAATATAAACCCATCCAGGAAATAGCAATGTCACCTGGCAAGGAATGACTGCTAGCCAGACTCATCAACAGTGCATGTAGTATTGGTAAGCATGCTGCTCATGTGTAGAATGGGGAAGGTGTGTGATCTGACTTTCACCGAGGTTGTGATGGCCCGGAGGCTCAGCGCAAGCATTTTGGAAACTGCACGACTTGTCAGGTGTTCGAGGAGCGTTGTGGTGAGTGCATTCCACATGTGGTGAAACCAAGGTG
The DNA here is from genome assembly GCF_023898315.1 of Schistocerca nitens. Classification (NCBI taxonomy): domain Eukaryota; kingdom Metazoa; phylum Arthropoda; class Insecta; order Orthoptera; family Acrididae; genus Schistocerca; species Schistocerca nitens. The sequence continues at coordinate 663,100,860 of NC_064616.1, read as the reverse complement.
AAGTCACATCCAGATGTTGTGGGAGGCGGCCATGCCTCATTACAGATGTCAGATGTTGTAGGCTGGGCACATTGGTAAAACAGAAAAGGCAGTGAGCTGTGGTGGGACTAACATCAGACTTTAATGTTGGGTGGAGTACAAGTGTGTCTGAACTCACAATGCACAAACACTCCTAATGATGGGCCTCAGCATCCAATGACCCATGCATGTGCCAATGTTGACACCACGACATCAGCAACTACTAGTGAAATGGGCACGTGACCTCTGGCGCTGGATGTTGGTGCAGTGGCAGAGCACTGCATGGCCTGATGAATCCTGATACCTTTTTCATCATGATGATGAGAGGGTGCGAATCCATCGTCTTCCAGGGGAACAGCTCCTTGACACCTGTACTCCGGGGCAGAGACAAGCTGGTGGCAGCTCCATTATGCTGTGGGAATATTCATGTGAGCATCCATGGGTCCAGTGGAGCTCGTGCAAGACACCATGATGGGCAAGGAGTATCATACACTGCTGGTAGGCCATGAACTCCCCTTTATAACGATCATGTTTCCCGATGGCAGTGGCATTTTTCAGCAAGATAATGCATCATGTCATAAGGCCAGGAGTGTGATGGAGTGTTTTGAGGAACACAGTGGCAAGTTCCAGTTGATGTGCTGCCTCCCAATTCGCCAGATCTGAACCCAATAGAACACATCTGGAATGTGGTTGAACATGGCATCAGAGCTCATCGCCCCCCTCCCCGGAATGTACAGGAATTAGGTGACTTGTGCGTGCAGGTGCGATGCCAACTCCCTACAGCGACATACTCAGGCCTCATTGCTTCCATTCTACAACATGTTGCCACTGTTATCCATGCCAAAGATGGACATACCAGTTACAATGCATATAATCGTAATGCTTTCTTCTGATCAGTGTAACTACTCTGTAGTTACTTTACAGTATTTATGTCATTCTTCTCTCATACAAACTACCACCATCCTGCTCTCACCACTTCAGTCACTTCACTTCTTTTACTTCCCATTGCAGGGCTTGTTTTTACATTATGATGTGTACTTGAAGGTGAACTTTCTCACACACCACCTCACCAATTCTTGCATTTCCAAATTCATTTTACTGATGAAACCAAACACAGAGTAAAAGAAATATTCTTTATAAAGACTCTTAGTATTGAGGTCAGTAGTTGTCATTAAACTGAGCAAAATTTTGTAATAACCATAGGTAAAAAATAACAATAATAATAATTGATAGGTAAAAATACATATTTGTGGAGCAGTGGCCATAAATTGCAGCCTGTCAGCAGTGAACAGGTAGAAGTTTATTTAGTGAGAGGACGACTGGGTTGCTCATGTTGGGTTGTGCAATGGTTGTTGTTAAATGGTGTATTTTGTGCACTGTAGCCTGACATTCAGGTAATATTTGACGTAGGTTGATTGGGGGCATTGGTTCCCTAACGTGACTTCGAAGAATGATCTAGATAGTTTTGTGTGGAGTTTTATGGAAGCCTACATTTTCCAGTCACAGATGAACAGCTAATCACAATAATTTTTTATAGCAGAAGAAATCATTTCCTATACGCCAAGAATTTTTAAGATGATGTACCAAACATTTGTTTCACTATGTCAGGAAAAAAGAATTTGGGCACTTCAGTAGAAAATGTGATTTACAAAAACAACAGTAGTTTAAACTTGTGTTTTTGTTTTATTTTCCATCAGTGTCTTAGATTACAGTTACTGATCTACTTTGTAACAGTAGTTCATTCTTGTTATTCATATATTAGTGAAAACGAAAAAGTGTGGCTTTTCCATGCCATCATTAACAACATTACACCCTGTGGATACTTCATGTTGACTACCTCACTGCAGTTTCCAGTGACTGATTACTAATTATGAAAGCCAACAATTATGGTTTTCTGATTAATTCTATTAACTTACCCCTACAATGTGAAACCAGAAACCAGTGGCACTGCTATTAACAGTATTTTGCTAGACACATCAAAAATACAAAATCATTATATAAATCCTATGATTCCTGGTTCCTCAGATCTTAAACTAGAAAATAACTTCAATGATAAATGAAAAGGGAAATGACAAATTAAAAAAAAATTGTGAAATACAGCCTAGAGTTGTGTACAAAATACACCTGGTGTAAATGAAAAATATGGTATAAACTTCTCAAAGATGTTTTGCAACACCACAATAACTTGCCTTAAAAAAAACCTTTCTCATTACTATTTAGACCACAGGAAATTATTGCATACAGCTACCTGTGTCTCGGAGGTAAAAGAAAATCTGTATTCTCAGTGCAGTTTCAAGATCTGCATGCAGTCACTTTAAAGCAAGAAGGGCTGTCAGCACCTGAAGTTGTCTGCCAAACTGGCATACAACAAAGCATATCATTCTAACATTCATCTGTTATCGGGGGACGTGAAACATTGAAAATCTGCCTCATATTGATCACCCCAGCTTCACACAACCTGATGATGACCACTATCATCAAATTATGGCTTGTAGATGCCCTGAGGAGAATGCAGCATAACTGCACACTACATTTTTGGAGATAACTGGAAAGGGTGTGTCAACCCAAACAACACACAGCATATGAACAACAGCACAAATTTCCCTCCCCTCCCCTCCTCTCCTCTCCCACACAAAAAGTGCTGCATGAAGAAGGCATACAAGGGAACATTTGGAATGTAAACGGAATCAGTATGTGTGTAACACCTGTTAATCATTGTAGAAGAGCGTGGAGGCAGACAGTTACCAATAAACATCTCTGGCATATAGTCCCACAGGCTCAGCAAGGAGACAGGTCAGTCATGTTTTGGACTGGTAGAATGCATGGATCTCAGAGACCTCTCATTCCGATTGAGGGTAATTTGAGAGTTGTGTAGTATCAACACATGATCCTCTAACCTATTGTTCAAACTTAGTCAATAGTCAAGAATGGGTTTTTGTTTGTTTGAAGGTGATGATTCAGATGTACACTGTACCCACATGTAATCACCTTCATCCTGGGGATAGGACTCGATGGGAGATTAGGGGTACTATATGATTATATGTATGGAACCAGAAACTCAAAAATTTTGTTGTGCCATGTTCACAAATGTTTAATATGTGAACCATTAGCCACACGTCCAGTCCACAGTCTAATTCGACCCATTCTCATCCCAAAGTGTGCACATTGATGTTGATCACAGCTGCCCTGATAGTCATCAAAAGTGGGCAATGTTGTGTGAAAGTGGAGGTGTGAAAACCGTGTCTTTGCTGTAATGCATAGGTAAAAATGATATGGTTTCAGGTCTGAAGAACATGTTTGCCAGCTGCTGCACTACTGATCCATTGCTGTAGTAGCTTATTACTGGTACTGGTGTCCAAGAACTCATGAACATCATTGTAGAAGTGAAGAGGAGCACCATCCTGTTCCAAAATAAAATTACCACTGTCCTCTTAAAATTGCAGTATGAGCTATGCAAAATGCCTTCTTTGTTAGTCTGGAAAGTTCGTGCTGGAGAACACGGGGGGTGGGGTGGGGGGGGGGGGGGTGGGGGGGTGGGGGAAGAAAAGAAAAGAAGAAGAAAAATGACTTCTCGAATTGCTGTATCCATACGTGTACTCATATAATACCTTATGTGAATACAAACATTTTTTGCAACTATTTCAAAGAATATAAAATACAAACATCAAAAAATGTTTTGCATCATCCCGGTTCCCAGAACTCTTGAAGATAGACGTTGACTGTGAATATTGTATCACAGACACAGTCCCTTTGACTGTTCAGAGATGTCACTAAACCTGCCCAAATATGTAAACAATCATGCATGAGCAGCACCTATTAGACGGATAGCGTCCGACGGCCGATCAGTTCCAGTCATTCCAAGGCAAGGGGTACACGGCTCGTGTTGTCTGTAGTTCGACCATGCCTAGATGGTCAATACAGCGGTTCGATTGCATCTGCATTGATACTTTGTGCCAGGAAGGGCTCTCGACAAGGGAAGTGTCTAGGCATCTCAGAGTGACCGAAAGCGATGTTGTTCCGACATGGAGGAGATACAGAGAGACAGGAACTGTTGATGACATGCCTGACTCAGGCCACTCAGGGGCTACTACTGCAGTGGATGACCGCTACCTACAGATTATGGCTCGGAGGAATCCTGACAGCCACGCCACCATGTTGAATAATGCTTTTTGTGTAGGCACAGGACGTTGTGTTACGACTCAAACTGTGCGCAATAGGCTGCATCATGCACAACTTCACTCCCGGCGTCCGTGGCGAGATCCATCTTTGCAACCAAGACACCATGCAGTACACTACAGATGGGCCCAGCAACATGCCAATTGGACCGCTCAGGATTGGCATCATGTTCTCTTCACCGATGAGTGTCGCATATGCATTCAACCAGACATCGTCGGAGACGTGTTTGGAGGCAACCCGGTCAGGCTGAATGCCTTAGACACACTGTCCAGTGAGTGCAGCAAGGTGGAGGTTCCCTGCTGTTTTGGGGTGGCATTATGTGGGGCCGATGTATGCCGCTGGTGGTCATGGAAGGCGCTGTAACTGCTGTACAATATGTGAATGCCATCCTCCGACTGATAGTGCAACCATATTGGCAGCATATTGGTGAGGCATTCATCTTCATGGATGAAATTCATGCCCCCATTGTGCACATCTTGTGAATGACTTCCTTCAGGCTAATGATATTGTTCGACTAGAGTGGCCAGCATGTTTTCCAGACATGTACACTATCGAACATACCTGGTGTTATAACCTTTAATCACTAATAAATTGCGTGGATTTACAAAAGTAGAAACAATAGTGGGTTACATGCTATTAACTCCATATCTGTCATTCGACTGCCGTGCCGTGACATGCGGCCAGCGCCGTTCATAGCCAGGTGGCGCTCCCGCACTCGGCCGAGCTGCGGAGCGCCTCTATCGCCGTGTTCGCATACTGACGTAGCGGCACTTTTAAATCTCGTGGCACTGTCACAACACTTTTCCCCCCTTGAAAAAAAACACTCACTTCGTTGGAGACACGGACAGTGTGGAGACATTCATGGCCTCTTGGGAGGCCCCGAGAAGATCCCGCGGAGAAACACGAGAGTATGGTCGAAAATGTCCAGGGCGGAAGCTTGCGCGTGGAACGTGCCTCCTGGACGAGATGATGGGTGAAAACTCCGGAGCAGCGTCCATAGGTGTCGTGGACCTGGGGGTGTGCTCCAGCGAGATGGGTCCCGGAGAAGGCGGCGTCGCGACTGGGGCCGGTTCCGGCGTACTCGGAAGCGGTAGCGACGTCGGCTGCAGCAACACGCACAGAAGATCGGCAGCAGCGACAGGACTGGCTTCTCGGGCTGGTGGAGGCGAAAGAAGGGGTGGTGGCACCGGCGTGGCCACCACTCGTGGGCGCATCTGGTCGTAATGGCGAACAACCGTGCCGTCGTCCGTACGTATTTCACAAAGCCGGCGGCCGCAAAGATCCTGGACCACCCCTGGAATCCATTTAGGGCGAGATCCATACCCTCGTGCCCACACGTTGGCGCCCACCGAGTATTTTCCCCCACTAGGGGACACAGTACAAGGCCTGACAGGGTGAAGCAGGTGCAGTAGAGTGCGCGGTTGGCAGCCATGCAAGAGTTCAGCAGGGCTGCGATCACCCAGAGGCGTGAAGCGATAAGAACTCAGAAATTGCAACAGAGCGTCATCTGTGGAAAAATCACTAAGGAATTTTTTCATCTGGCTTTTGAAAGTGCGGACAAGGCGCTCGACCTCCCCATTCGATTGCGGATGGAAGGGCGGTGCTGTAACATGATGAATCCCTTGTCCAGTACAAAAATCACGGAAGGCCTGCGAAGAGAACTGAGGGCCATTGTCCGTGACAATCGTGGATGGAAGACCTTCTAGCGCAAAGATTTTGGACAAAGCCAGTGTCGTCGCCGCAGTGGTGGGCGACGGACATCGAACAACAAACGGAAACTTCGAGAAGGCGTCAATCAACAGTAGCCAATAAGTGCCGAGGAAGGGGCCGGCAAAGTCTGCGTGCACCCGTTCCCACGGCTGCGCCGGATCAGGCCACGGAGAGGGCATTGTACGGGGTGCAGCCAGTTGTTGAGCACACTGACCACACGCACCGACCATGTGGGCGATGTCCGAATCAATACTGGGCCAATAAACGTGCCTGCAGGCCAGGGACTTAGTCCGAGAAATCCCCCAATGGCCTTCATGCAATAGTTTGAGAACATCTTTGCGAAGAGAGGCTGGCACCACGACCCGTGGAGATGCGCCATTCATGGCCAGAAGAACAACACCCTCACGAACAGACAGACGAAGGCGCAAGGCATGGTAGTTGCGAAGGGGATCCGATGCCCGGCCCTTGGTCCTGTCCGGCCAACCCCGTTGAACAAAACCGATCACCTGACGCAGGACCGGGTCCCGCGCAGTAGCCGACGCGACCTGCGAACCTGTAAGTGGAAAACCCTCGACCGCACGATGTTCTTCCTCATCAATGTGGAAACAGAGGAGTTCATCTCGATCGAAAACCGGGTCGGGGCCCATCGGCAAACGCGACAACGCGTCAGCGTTGGCGTGCTGGGCCGTGGGGCGATAGTGAATCTCATAGTGAAAACGAGACAAGTATAAGGCCCAACGTTGCAGGCGGTGAGCTGCCTTATCTGGAAGCGACGCCGAGGGGCTGAACAGAGAGACCAGCGGCTTGTGGTCGGTGATGAGGTGAAACTTAGAACCATACAAAAAAAACGCTGAACTTTTTTAGAGCATAAATGATAGCGAGCGCCTCCTTTTCGATTTGAGAGTAACGCCGTTGGGAATCGTTGAGGGTCTTGGAAGCGTAGGCGATGGGTCGTTCCGACCCATGCTCATACCGATGGGCGAGAACAGCCCCTAGGCCATACTGTGACGCGTCAGTCGCCAGAACCAAGTGCTGACCCGGACGGAACGTGGCAAGACAAGGCGCCGACTGCAAATGAGCCTTCAGGCGGACAAAAGCCTGCTCACACTCGTCGGACCAACAGAAAGGAACGTTTTTGCGTAACAGCTGATGCAGAGGATGAGCCACCGCCGCCCCGGATGGAATGAATTTGTGATAATATGCAATCTTGCCTAGAAATGCCTGAAGTTCTTTGACCGTAGACGGCCGGGGTAGAGCGGTAATGGCCGCAACGTGCTGTCGTACAGGACATATACCCCCACGGGACAAGTGGAAACCAAGATAAACAATGGAGGGTTGGAAGAACTGTGACTTGTCCAGATTGCACTTCAACCCAGCCGAATGCAGAACCCAACAAAACAGTGAACGCAAATTGCGAAGGTGCTCCTCAGTGGAGGCCCCCGTGACAACAATGTCATCCAGGTAGTTGATGCAGCCGGGAACGGAAGCCGTGAGCTGTTCCAAAAACCGCTGAAAAATGGCCGGCGCGCTAGCGACGCCAAATGGTAACCGCTGGTACTGATACAACCCACAAGGAGTGTTGATGATGAGAAATTCCTTGGAAGACGCATCCAACGGCAACTGATGGTACGCCTCCGATAAGTCAAGTTTGGAAAAGAACTGGCCCCCAGCGAGCTTGGTAAATAACTCCTCAGGACGGGGAAGAGGATAAGTGTCAATGAGGCTCTGAACGTTGACAGTGGCTTTAAAATCACCACACAATCGCAGACTCCCATTTGGTTTAGAAACCACCACGATTGGCGATGCCCATTCGCTGGAGGTAACAGGAAGGAGAATCCCTGAAGCTGTTAACCTGTCTATCTCAGCCTTGACAGGTGCATGCAACGCCATCGGAATAGGGCGTGCCCGGAAAAACTTAGGGCAAGCTGTAGGTTTAAGAGTAATGTGGGCTTCAAAATCCGTGGCACGACCCAGACCAGCAGAGAACACGGACGAGAATTCAGAACACAATCCATCCAGCTGTTGATACGGAATATCCTCAGATATGAGGTGCACATCATCATCAATGGAGAACCCGAACAACTGGAAAGCATCATAACCAAACAGGTTTTCCGTGCCCGCATGATCCACCACATAAAACGTGAGGGGCCTAACAACAGACTTGTAGGCAGTGGAAGCATCAAACAGGCCAACGATAGGAATTTTCTGCTTATTATAAGTTCGCAGATTTCGCGTAACGGGAGACAAGGGAGGGGAGCCCAACTCCAAATACGTGCGAGAATGTTTGAGAAAGCACACAGTTAACATCCATGTCCGATGCCTCGTCCTCGTCGACAGGAACTTTAGGGGACTGATACACAGAAGCAATGTGGCCTTTTTTCCTACATGAATTACACGTGGCCCAACGTTTTGGACACGCGGCCCTGTCATGCTGTACGAAACAACGTGGACAAGAAGGAAGTGCGGAACGAACCTGCTTCTGTGGTTGCTGTTTTCGCTGCGAGCGTGGTGGCCCAACGCGACGTTGTTGACGCAAGTGAACCGCCGCCACATCGTCGTTCCCCTGTGAAACAGGCAAATTGTCCACGTCGAAAGTGGTCTGTACAGCGCCTACATCACACCACGCGTCTATTTGCGCACCAGCAGCGTGAGACACTTCAAAAGATTGAGCGATGCTGAGAACTTCCGACAACGACGGGTTTGGCAGTTGTAAGGCATGTTGCCGAACTTCTTTATCAGGAGCAAGCCGTAGAATAGCATCCCGAACCATTGAATCAGCATAAGACTCATGATGAGTGTCCGTGACAAACTGACATTTCCTACTCAGACCGTGTAGTTCCGCCACCCAAGCCCGGTAAGATTGATGGGGCTGTTTACGACACCGGTAGAACGCCATGCGGGCGGCAACGACGTGGGTGTTTTTTTGGTAATAGTTAGACAATAATTCACACATTTCTTGGAAGGAGAGAGAGGCAGGTTCCCGCAGAGGGGCTAACTGAGGTAGCAGCTGATAGATCCGTGGGGAAATCCAAGATAGAAATAACGACTTACACATAGGAGTGTCGACAACGCCGAAAGCCAAGAAGTGTTGCCGCAAACGCTTCTCATAATCCTCCCAGTCTTCAGCGGCCTTGTCGTAAGGAGGGAACGGAGGCGGAGAAGAGGAAGACAGACGATGAGTAAGCGACGTCGACAACGCCTGAATAGCAGCCGTCAGCTGTGTTTGTTGTGCCTGAATAGCAGCCGTCAGCTGTGTTTGTTGTTCAATGAGCGCTTGCATAAGCTGTTCCATGTCTGCTCCGACACGAACACACAATTCCACAACGCAGGAAAAAAAATATCCGACCTTGTCGCCAAATAGTATAACCTTTAATCACTAATAAATTGCGTGGATTTACAAAAGTAGAAACAATAGCGGGTTACATGCTATTAACTCCGTATCTGTCATTCGACTGCCGTGCCGTGACATGCGGCTGGCGCCGTTCATAGCCAGGTGGCGCTCCCGCGCTCGGCCGAGCTGCGGAGCACCTCTATCGCTGTGTTCGCGTACTGATGTAGCGGCACTTTTAAATCTCGTGGCACTGTCACAACACCTGGGATAGGTTGAAAAGGGCTGTTTATGGACAATGTGACCCACCAACCTCTCTGAGGAATATACGCCAAATCCCCATTGAGGAATGGGACAATGTGGACCTAAAGTGCCTTGATGAACTTGTGGATAGTATGTTACGACGAATACAGTCATGCATCAGTGCAAGAGGATGTGTTGCTGGGTATTAGAGGTACCGGTGTTTACAGCAATCTGGACCACCACCTCTGAAGGTCTCGCTGTATGGTGGTACAACATGCAATGTGTGGTTTTCATGAGCAATAAAAAGGGTGGAAATGATGTTTATGTTGATCTCTATTCCAATTTTCTGTACAGGTTCTGGAACTCTCAGAACTGAGGTGATGCAAAACTTTTTTTGATGTGTGTATATTGAATAACTCTGTGTTTGCAGATAGACTGGCAGTGCAAAACTCTTTGTGAACAGTTTATTTTGTAATGTAGTCATGGACTACTTTTAAAACTTGTTCTTAAAAAAACCTCATTTGAGTAAATTAAATGCTTATAACCCCTGAGTTTCCAACTGAATCAGAAAATCATCCAAAATTAACGGAAGACTTTACTTAACATCAAAGCATGCTGATGATGATAAGACTGCATCACACTACAAATTGTATTGTAAAATTCTCAGAAAAATATGAAGATGTGTACTTTCAAGAAAAAGTAGTCTCTTCCAACAACAATATGTTAATATTTGGAACATATTAAAAAAGGTTATTATATTATTTTCAGGTCATGATTAAAACATCTGCTACAGTTGCACAGTAATTTATTGACTGATGTCCTTAACACTGCCAGATTTCCAGGTCTTAGCCGCATCTCTACGTCTATTTGTAAGTTAAAATAAGGCAATATCTCTAAACTGCAAGACCATAAACAAGCTAACAGTAATAGAGAAAAATGAAGTTGGGACATAAATACAGTCCATTGAGCAATACTCATAAATAGTAGAATGAATCGTCCATGTCAAAGCTAACTTGCAAGGCAACACATCTGCCATACATGGCTCATCAAAGTGAATACCCAAATATGCCCACACCTTTAGCACCTTTTAACTGTAACTGACATAAGTCACCTGTATCCTGAAAGTGCTGGTGAGAGGTGACTGAGTCTGAAAAAATGAAATAAAGCCAGAGTAGACACTACGTGGGAGGGAAAGCTGGAAACCGCAGGCTAGAAACTACGTAATATGTAGTTGCACTTACAAAAGGACTAACCAGTCAAATGTTTATGTAGTTCGGTCATTGGAAAGCAGCACACAGATAACATGTATGTGGAACAATGAATCCTTTATTCAGGTATCATTAACAGAGAAACCAAAACACCTGAAACGCAACACTGTTGTGGTGCAACTAACACTTGCCAAATACTCGGACAGAGCGCCATTGGAAAAAGAACTGAGCACTGTCACTAAGGGCTGCACCATTGTAAACGAAGGATAAGAAGTGCACATCACTGGCTGAAGCATAACTAGGATAAGAGTCAAAGTCACAACAAAAATTTGAAATCAGATCTGGCTATATATGTTGTAACGTCAAGTTTAACAAATATATTTCAGAATGACACAACACATATAAGTCACAGAGTAAGTTGACAAGCAACACGTTAGCATTCGAATGAGCACTGAGTCCCAGTCTAGCGGCCACTGCTCGGCTGACCGCTTAGGTGGCGCAGCTGCTGCATGGCTGGCAGACAGCGCCGCACATAGAGGACGCGTGTAATTGCGCGACGGCGCTTTGAATGTTCGGCGAGTCACAACACTTTTCCCCCCTTTGAAATTGTTGCACTGGTCTTGATGGAGGTGCCCTGGAGATGGATAATGTCCATAGGCGTTGTTTGACTCGCCGTAAAGTCTCGAGGAGGAGGCTTCCCGTACGGACGGAAGTGTCCCCGATGATAACGGGTCGAGATGACAGGAGATGTAGGGGACGGTAAGACGCCAGAAACTAGAGAAGCGCATCATCATCAGCAGCAGAAGAAGTCGGAAGTTTCCGCATCTGAGCCTTAAATGTGCTGACCAGTCGTTCAGCCTCACCGTTGGATTGTGGATGGAACGGCGGGGCCATGACATGCATAACGCCGTGCCAAGCACAAAAATCCGCAAATTCGGAAGAGGCAAATTGCGGACCATTATCAGTAACAAGAGTAGAGGGGAGGCCTTCCAAAGAAAATATGCGGGCGAGAGCACTGGTGGTTGCTGCGGTGGTAGGCGACGTGCAACGGACAATGAAAGGAAAGTTAGAGTAGGCGTCAATTACGAGGAGCCAATAAGTACCAAAAAAGGGCCCCGCAAAGTCAGCATGAATGCGCTCCCAGGGCTTCTCAGGCGAAGGCCACGGTGACAAAGATGACTTCGGGGCGGCGGACTGTGACGCACAAGGGCCGCAGGCAGCAACCATGTGTGCTATTTCAGAGTCGATGCCAGGCCAGTACACATGACGGCGCGCCAGAGATTTTGTGCGAGACACACCCCAGTGCCCTTGGTGAAGGAGGCGCAAGACCAAAGCACGCAAAGACACAGGTACCACAACACGCGGCGAATCATCGTCAGTGGAAAAGAGGATAACACCATCCCTAGCCATGAGGCGGTAGCGCAAAGCGTAGTAGTTCCGCAACGGAGCAGAAGTCTTAGCGGACGGGCGATCTGGCCAACCCTTCTGAACACAGCGTAAAACCCGGGAGAGGGTAGGGTCAGAACCCGTAGCAGCCGCCAGCCTGTCCCCAGTGATGGGGAACCCGTCCACAATCCGCTGCTCGGCAACATCCAGGTGGAAACACAAAAGTTCGTCCCTATCGAATGCCTGATCAGGACCCATGGGAAGGCGAGACAGAGCATCAGCATTTGCATGTTGAGCCGTTGTCTGGAAATGAATCTCATAATTGAAACGAGACAAGTAAAGAACCCAACGCTGGAGGCGGTGTGCAGCCTTGCCGGGAAGTGACGTTGATGGATGAAACAAGGAAACAAGTGGTTTGTGATCCGTAACAAGATGAAATTTTGAGCCATAGAGAAAAACACCAAACTTATGAAGAGCATAAATAATGGCCAAAGCTTGTTTTTCAACCGATACATTTGAGGTGAAATCCAGGAAAGGAACAGAGACTTACATGGTTGTTCGTCCGTGACATGAAATGCCAAGAAGTGCTGTTGAAGACGTTTTTCGTAATCAGACCAGTCTTCCGCCGTCTCGTCGTAAGGAGGAAAAGGAGGTACAGCCAACGACGAGAAACGCCCCGCATTTGACGCCGCGACGAAATCGTGAATCGCCGCGGTTAGAAGCGTTTGCTGTTCAAGGAGATTTTGCAATAGTTGCTCGACAGTAGCCATGGAACCCTGTGGGTCAACGGGGAAAAGGAAAAATCCCATCCTCGTCGCCAATTGTTATAACGTCAAGTTTAAAAAATATATTTCAGAACGACAGAACACATATAAGTCACAGAGTCAGTTGACAAGCAAGACATGTGTACACGTTAGCATTCGAATGAGCACCGAGTCCCAGTCTAGCGGCCACTGCTCGGCTGGCTGCTTAGGTGGCGCAGCTGTTGCATGGCTGGCAGACAGTGCCGCACGTAGAGGTCGCGCCTAATTGCGCGGTGGCGCTTTGAATGATCGGCGAGTCACAACAATATATAAACAACTCGAAGTAATAATGGCACATGTACAAGAGATGTTCACTCTTGAAGAAAAACAGTGAGCAGTGACCATAGTTAATGGAACATGTAATAAACCTGCATTAAAAATAATAGAACCACAAACACAAATACCCTTACAGCTTAATACTAATGATAAACAATTGCTTAATGCAGAACACACATTGAATATAAATTTGTATGTGCTGAAGTTAACATTACTATCCAAACTACAATAAAGAGTCTGTTGTCACGAATAAAACACTAGACCACCTAATTTAAAAAAATAAAAAATAAAAAAAGTGTAACTAACAGTGACAAAACCAACAGACCACAGTGCAATTAATAACAATGCCACAGTCTAGAACCAAAAGAAAATGGGCCCAAACATGACAACCACATAATAAATGGATGGCATAGGAATCAAACACATTAAAAACATTAGGTCCAGGTACTGTGACAGGACTATGGTAAGGTGCCAACAAGATGCCAACAGTAGAAATTATCTACTGAAAGTAATGGGCTATTAAAAGCACAGACACTGCGGATTTACGTTTATTAACATTGTAGTGTTTCCTGAAATTTCTACCAGTTTGTCTGACATACTTGCAATCACAATTTGGGCACTTAATGCAATAAATATCAGTTTTATTGTGTGGTTGGGGATTCCTATATTCATTCTCTATAAAATGTTGTCCATTATTATTAGCAATAAAAAATGCTGGCATAATATTAAGTCTCTCAGCTAGTTACCCACTTTATCTGAAATATTACTATAACAGGGAATCCTAATGAACTACTTCTCTTTCTCCCCTAGATCGTGTAGGATTCATTATGTCATGTGGTTTGTAGTTTTCTTACTTTTAACAATGTATTTTTTTTAACTGGAAGTAAGTATTTTATTCCTGACAGTAGCCTCTTTACTCTAATTTCTGTTGTAATGCTAATTTAAGCACATACTAATTTCTGTTCAGTGTGGATTTTGCATTGAGCACCATTATTATTAAGCTGTGAGGGTAATTGTGCTCTGAGGTTCTATTAGTTTTAGTGCAGGTTTACTGTGTATTTCATTAACTATGGTCACTATCCACTATTTTTTTTACGGGTGAACATCTCTCACATATGTGCCATTATTACTTTGGGCTGTTTATCTACAAAACAAGTTCCCCACACAGGCTGTGAAGGCCCAAGGGATGCCTACTGGACACCACATCATACTCAGCCTTAAGGCGTCATGCGGATGAGGTATGGAGGGGCACGTGGTCAGTACACCGGTAGCTCCTCAGTAAGCATCAAGAGGATGAGTGAAATCCATACCAGTCTTCTCAGCAAGGAAAAATCCTTGGCAGAACCGGAAATCAAATCCAGGTCTTCCACATGGCAGCCATCATCACTGACCACTCGGCTATGGAAACAGACCCTGTTTATCTATAGCCAGTTCCAGTTCTCAATTTTAATTGTGTCTTTGACCGTTATCATAGTTATACTTCAGCCCGTGGTGTGCACTTCTGATACCATGTTTATAACAGTGTGGCCTATAGTGCCACTACTCAGTTCTCTTTCCATTGGCAGGCAGTACGCATTGACGCACTGTCTGAGTATTGGGTAAGTGTTAACTGCTCTGTGATAACTTCATGTTTCAGGTGGTTTGGTTTCTCAGTTAACACTTTCGCCGCCATGTCCATTATATGTGATGCACATGGTTTTTCTGTTTTTGCCGTATGCATCATATTTGACCATGTGAGGGGTTGTGAGAATTTGGCTGTGGTGCATATACAATCACAGCTGCACTACAAAGAGGGGGGGGGGGGGGCACATTCTACTGACCAGTGGCAAAAGTTCTGTAATGTTGGTTTTGTAATGGCAGCACTGGATGACACAATTGTTACCTGAGTACGCTGCTAAGTGTCTATGCCAGACTTGTGCCTCTTCCGTCTATACCAGACTCGTGCCAAGAGGTAGCAGGTCTTGTCCCATGCATGGCAGTCTTCTCTCGTCAGCGTGGAAGACATGAGCTGTGCCTCAGTCGACAGGGCATCTGCATTCGATATTATACGGCCGATGCAGCAAGAAGGAGCCTTGGCCTACTGATGGCTCTCTTTCCAGGTCTGACATCAGCATTTCTGGGCACCGATGCAAATACTGTCCACCATGGGTGGAGCCAGCCCTACACTGACCTTCACCAGCCTGCTAGTATGGAGGGGGGCATGACTGCCTCTCATTGCTCTCAGACAAATGTTGTAATTAAAATCAATAAAGTGTCTTTTCAATCACCAGCCTGTCACTGAGTCCCACTGGACCTAACCACTCACCACCACTTTCTGCCAGCTGGTCGTACAGAGTGGTATCAGAAGAGTTGATGTCACTGCCAGTGGACAGCGAAGGGTATGCCACCTCCCGTAGTGCAACGTATGAGCCACAGTGTACAATATCTTCATTGTGGCGTGAGTGTGTTGTGTGGAAGAGGTGGTGAGAACTCAGGGTTATTGCGAACTTCAAAGTTACATTTTTATGGCTAAAGGAACCAGTGAATGTTTCTCAATGCAGGGGTAATTGTAAAGATCAGTGGTTAGAACACATGGGATGTACATAGTGTAATTTCCTTGTGTACTATGCCCACTGTGCCGAGTCTGTGGCAGTTGTCTGTTTTACTCGTCATCATTATGACCATAGGGTAAGACATGCTGAGTGTCCAGGTGGCTAATTGATTAGACATAAAGAATAAATATTGTAGTGTTGTCAATTAAGGATTTTTGTTGTTGTTGTTGTTGTTGTTGTGGGTGGTGGTGGTGGTGTTGTTATTGCATTTATACAATAGTGTGAGGATAGAGCAATAGCGGAATCAGAGATACCAAGGTGTTGCCAGTCCAGAAGCTGTGCAATCATTAGTAAATGAAGTAGCATAATTAAGAGTAGGAAATACATTTGCTAATGAACTGACAGCAAGGAATGATGAGTTGGGATTATTAAGATCACAGAGTCTATGATTAGATTCAGATGTTGCAAACAGTGTTAATCCTTTACCCACAGGGCATCCAAGAATGTGTTATTGTTTGTGAAGAATATCTTGTCACATGCTGAGATAGGGGGTTGGTTGGACGAGCAATTGTTGCAATTAGCAAGATCGTGCCTTTCAGGAGGAGTGAAATCCTTTGTACAATGCACAGAAGCACTAAACAAGGCAGAAACTTTTGAGCAGCTAAAACAAGGATTACTGGAAATAGTTTCTTCATGGGCAGCTAAGTGATCTAATGAAGCAATAGAGGATTAGGAAAATTCACATGTGTACCTATGAATTAACACAGTGATGAGGTGAACAAGGTGATGTTAAAGGAAGCCAAGCAAAGGAACTCGATGCATTCGTAAGGGGGTTTGGCACCAGAAATGTCTAGGAGGGTACGCACTAGTGCACCTAAGACTCTCCAAGCAGCAGCAAGGCTGGCAGTGGATTTTGAGGAGATTAATGTTACAATATGTGTGAGAGATAAACAGACTGTGGGTGTGTATGGGGCATGTGCAGAGGTCATGCCAATAGCCAGGAAGGAGTAGGAGTGATATGAACAATCAGCAGTATTACGGGAATATCAGTAGGGGTAGTCAGGATGTTAATCAGTACCTGTTAAAATCATAAGGGAACTCCAGGACTGCCGAAATGCAGTCCCTGTAAAAACGAATGCAGAGGCAGAATGTGCTGATGTGGGTGTAGTAGGTAGAAGAAGGTGTAAGTTTCTCTTGGATCCAGGGGCACATGTGTCAGTGGCCTCAAGAGATTTGATTGGTAAGAGGCGCTGGGACCCACCACTTTACCACTTTATGGTTTGTGTGGGGTGTACGATAATGATATATGACTACCGGGGCTGGTAATGCTGAATTTTCAGTTGGAGGCAACCAAGTATAGGCAGTGTGTAGAAGTGATGTCTCATGTAAGGAGGGCTACACCACGATCCTACGGTTAGACTTTGTGCATCAGCATCATGCCATAAGTGACCTTTCACGATGGGTGGTGGAACGTAGTGGGAAGACATTCTGGATATGGGTAACTGTCGTCAATGTTGATTTGTCACAAGGAGCATCTGTCGTAGCAGGCAATCCAGGTAAACTGTGCACAGTGACGTTAAGGCTTAATTTGCATGATTGTGTGTCGAGTGGCTGGGAAGTCACTGTGGATGAGTGTGGAGCCTGACTTGCTCCACTTAGTATGTTGCATGTAGTGAAACCACTGGAGGGTGTTGTTTAGTAAGACGACATGTTGTACGTTTACAGGAAAAGGACGGAGGCAAGGTAATACATGTGAATGTGAATAATTTTGGTGCCAAGAAGGTTGAGTAATTGAAGGGAACATTAACGACCATGCTAGAGATTCCAGAAAAGGAAGATTGCTGCACGGAATACGTGAGCTATGAACGGACACAGGATGCCACTAAGAGCATTGTGTGAGAAGGTTAAGCATTTTAAAGGAACAAAGAGAGCGATTATGGAAGAAATTTTGTTGGAGTTTCAGGATTTGTTTATCCACGGAGGCCATTGCCTGCAACTCCCGTGATGCAATATAGGATTACTACAGGGAATGAGGTGTTGATGTACCAGAAGCCATACAGAATACCATGGTACCTGCAGCCAGTTTCAGAAAAATTTATCAGCAGCTTGCTGATGGGATAATAGTACAAAATAGTAGCCCATGGAGCACAGGAATCGTAATCGTACCCAAAAAAATCAAAGGATTGTTCAAGGAAGTATCAATTTTGCAGCAACTATTGCCATTTGAACAGTAAGGCAATCGCAGATGCTTACCCATTTGAAACATCACAGAAAAAATTGATAATCTTGGGTACCATCAGTTGGAGGTAGTTCCAGAAGACAGACCAAAGACTGTGTTTTTCTTGCCTTTAGACATTATCCGTATAAAGGAATTCTGTTTGGTTTGAAGGATGCACCAGTAACATTTCAGTGTGTGTTAGATGGAGTGTTGAAGGGATTAACACCTCATCAGTATTTAGTGTATTTCGACAACATAAGTATTTCTTAAAGATAGATGCAAGAGCATAGGCAGTGGCTGAGAGAAATGTTTAGGAGATTTTTGGATTGCACATTAACACTGAGTACTGAGAAGTGCCATTTTTTGTTGGAAGAAGTGAATTACTTGGTGCATGTAATTAGTAAGGATGGTGTGAGGACTGATCCAAGATTAATACAGGCTGCATGAGATTCTCCAGCATCAGGGACAAGCAAAGAATTACAGTCTTTCCTGGGCCTCGTGAATTATTACAGGAAATTTGTGAGAAGATTCGGGGATATAGTGAAACTGCTGAGAAATTGTATCAAATTTGTGTTGTCTGAGGAGTGTCAGAAAGAATTTGATGAGCTTAAGGAACTGTTGATGTGGTGTCAAGTGTTGGTGTTCCAGATTTTTAGGAGTTTATACTATCATGTGATGCATCAAACAATGCTCTCAGGAGCATTTTGAGCCAGGAGATCAAATGGAGATGAACACCCAATTGCTTGTGCATCGAGATAACTGAACAGAGCCAGGAGAAATTATTCTAATACAGGCATGGATACTTAACCTGGTGTACAGAGTATCATGTTTCCGCTGTTACTTATATGGGAGAAAATTCAAAGGAGTGGCCGATCAAGCTGCTTTGAAATGGTTATTATTTTTGAAGGCATTAAAACTCAGTGAATTTGAGTATGAAGTAATCCAGAAACTGGGGGGGAAACATGGGGACACAGACACATTAAACAGCAAGATAGTGATGGTACAAGTACTATGTCAAGACCTTGTTGGGTGGGAAGCAGTGCAGCATGCTGATGGAGAATTTGAGCAATACAGTATACATCAGCTATTCAGCGTGTCTTAATGGGCTGTTATGTAAGGAGGCAAGATTGGGGCCATGAGTAGTAGTATCAGTGGAACAAAGGAAGGAGGTGCTTAGAGAGGTGTATGATCAGATTTTGTCTCGCCATGGAGGGTGCAGAGCAATGAATCAGATGGTGGCAAAGTAGTACTGATGGAAAGGAAGAAAAAGTTTTGTCATTCAGTACATCAAGAATTGTGTCCAATGTGCAGATTTGAGTCAAAAACAAGTATTGTTGCTGAGATTTCCAGAACCTATGGAACTGTTTTGGATGATTGGAGAGGATGTGTTAGGACCGTTTACTGAACTCCAGTAGGGAATTGTTTTGTGCCGACTATAATGGACCATTCGTCTCATTATATCAAGATGGTACCAGTGCCAAACCAGCAGGCAGTCACTGTTACAGAAGCATTGGTGAGTAGATGGATGTTGAAGTTTGGGTTCCAGACACAATAACAATGGATCAGGGGATGAACTTCATGTCAGACCTGATGAAGGAGCTATGGCAGTTGTTGAGAGTGAATAAATTAAGAACTAGTCCACTTCATCCTCATTTAGACAGAAGGAGAGCTGGTTCAATGAACGATTGGGAGCATACTCAGTTATTACACGAGTTGCCACCATAGGAACTGGAATATGCACTTATCTCTTGTATTGAGTGTATAATTCGAAAGTGTACACCAGCATGCGATTATCTCCATTCAAGGTGGTGTATGGTAAGTAGATGCCATCGCCATTTGTTATGATGAAGCAGAAAGGGAGCAGGAACAGAAAGTCAGTCCAAGAGTTTGTGAGAGCTGTGAGAAAATTTTGGAAGAGGGTCCTAAAAGCAAACACCAAGGTGTTGGAGAGGCAGGAGGCGGCACTGAGGCACACAGAAACTTTAGCTCAGTACAGGGTGATGCTGTCAAATCCATATACTCTGAAAGGAAAAACAAAGAAGTTTGTGACAAGATACTGGGACCTGTACCAAGTGACTGTAACAACATTGTGGTGTTATGTGCACTGAACACTGAAAAGCTCATTCACCAGACAGGATTCACATTTTTGGAGCATTCCGGTGGCTATACTGTATACATTAAATAGGCCACATGTATTTTGATCATTATACACTTTGAAAATATTTTTCTTAAGAACACTGTCATTGGCGCTCTAGAAGAAAGGAACGTAAAAGATAACACAGTATTGATTGCAAAATGTAAACATTCAAAGGGAAATTTTGTAAGCTATAAATTACAAAATGGTCCAAACCAAGTAACCTACTGTGCATGGTAACCATGCACCATGTCCGAAAAAGTGGTCTACAACACGACTGGAGAAAATTGAAAAAGCTAACATGAAAGGAGAAACAGCAGTTGCCAGAATGTAGAACAAGGAACACTAAATGCTGGCAGTAATGTCTGAAATAAGTCATCCTTAAGCAAAACCGTCATTCAGTCTATAAATGCTGAAAGTATGTGAAAAATTATCTGCTTGTAATGATTACAATATTACCATTTGTGATGCTTTGTTAGTAAAAACAAAATGTGTGAGTGTTGAACTTTTCAGCTTCCAGTATGCTTACAGAGAGAACCCAAATCAACAACTAGTCCACCAAGCTGAGCGTGGTGCTGAGATTCTATGCAGTGCCTGCGCAGTGTGTTATTAATTTAGCCATTGACATTTTGTTAAAAATGATGCCTCTAGGCTTCCACAATATACACATGAGAATTATCAAGTTGTAATGGAACAGTGTAGATGGGCAGATGGTTGTAGAATTTGTTGAGATTATCCATATGCAGCTTATTCATAACAATAAAATACCACAATGTATGAAACTCCGTGGCATATTAAAACTGTGTGCCGGACCGAGACTCGAACGTGGGACCTTTGCCTTTCGCGGGCAAGTGCTCTACCAACTGAGCTACCCAAGCACGACTCACGCCCCGTCCTCACAGCTTTAATTCCACCAGTACCTCGTCTCCTACCTTCCAAACTTCGCAGAAGCTCTCCTACAACCTTGCAGAATTAGCACTCCTGGAAGAAAGGATATTGCAGAGACATGGCTTATCCACAGCCTGGGGGATGTTTCCAGAATGAAATTTTCACTCTGGGCGTGAGTCGTGCTTGGGTAGCTCAGTTGGTAGAGTACTTGCCCGCGAAAGGCAAAAGTCCCGAGTTCGAATCTCAGTCAAGTTCAAGTCTCAGTCTGGCACACAGTTTTAATCTGACAGGAAGTTTCATATCAGCGCACACTCCGCTGCAGAGTGAAAATTGCATTCTACCACAATGTATGATTGTAGCCCAGACTTAATTTCTGCCTGTGAAAGAATTGCTCAACAGTGGGCGAACAGTATCACACTTCTGCACCCAACGCACAACACAGACCCATTATATGCCAATCGATCACAGCAAAATGCTCCATGTTTGCATCTTTATACCAACAACTTAATTTCTCTCATAGCAGACTGTCACCTCATAATGGAGGCTAAAAACAAGTGTTAAGGTTAGCCACATCGTCATTCATGCCCACTCCCTCCCCCTCCACCACATCTACCATGGATGTCTCGTAATGTATGACAATGAAAGCAGCTTTATGCCGACAGCATGATTCCGTGATGATGGTACAAAATTTCAGGAATGGTGGAGAAAAGTGGTTATGTGGCTTTGAAGTAAGGGACCATGGTCTAGTAATGACTGAGTGGAAAGTTGTAAGTGAAAATCTGTCTGATACCTCTGACATTGGACCTCTTCTACTGCAGGCTTTTTGCTTTCCATATTTTCGAAGGGGGTAGTATGGACGAAACAAAAACAAATCGTCTATAATCTGTTCACCATAAGAATAAACCAGGTGTAAACAAATACAAACGCGATGACTGGGGTTAGAAGCCGTAGCACACGTACACTGGTGGTGTTACGCTCTTGGAAGTAGGTCCTACTTATGTATTAGATATGTTATTACGAAGTTACGTTAAATGAAACTTTCAGATATCAAACGTAGTAACAGCCACCAACGTTTCTGTTAATCACGCTTTAGGTGCGCAGTTTCTATTTCAAAAATCGTGAACAGTCACAGCCTCTGCAGCGTTGTGCTCTGGTTGTCGCGCTGTTAATACGCAGTATGAAAATGGCTGAGGCTGCTTTATGTTCTGTCGTGAAACACAATTAAAAAGTGCCGAGAAACAGCTGTTGTTAATGTTTTTTTATATAAATTTACGGATATAATCGGCTTTGAAGTTTTTCCCAGCGTTGTATATGCTGAAGTTGACACCCTAACCTTCATTAAACGTGTATCGCAGTCGGTAGCGTTATGGAATGTAAACTAAATGTTGTGAAATTTAAAATTTTCCCGGCGAACTAAATATTCAAAAAGATTTCGGGCTTGCAGCCGGTCGTCGTTAGCTACCATCCACGATATTTCGACTGGACAACTGCCAGCCATCCTCAGGTGAGCCATCGAAGACTGACGAAGACGCCCTCCGTTCCGTAATATATAGCGTGCAGCGAGTATTCCGCGCATGCGTCAGAATCATATGGACAGACGAACCACACCGCCCGCCAGCAGCGCCCTCGGTGGTGGGACTGCAGAACTCAGCTGTCTTCGGCGTTGTCAATTGCCGCGACTATCGGAGTACTCCGACGTCTTCGTCTGGAGCAGATCTTAGAGTTGACGGTGTTCCACGCATTATCTAGCTGGTAGCCATTGTCACGGTTGATAAGATGATCTGACATGCGAATTTCCACTGATTCTTTTCTGACAGAGTCCCAAAAGGATGTTGC
The DNA here is from genome assembly GCF_023898315.1 of Schistocerca nitens. Lineage (NCBI taxonomy): Eukaryota > Metazoa > Arthropoda > Insecta > Orthoptera > Acrididae > Schistocerca > Schistocerca nitens. The sequence goes on along the minus strand of NC_064616.1, from coordinate 663,078,105 downwards.
TGTGGCCAAAATTGTTGTCTTGTCATACTCCATTGAGTGTCCAGTGGAAATGCAATGCTCAGCAACTGCAGACTTGCTAGGTTGCAAAAGGCGAGTACAGCGTTGATGTTCAGTGCAACGTTCTTTTACTGTTCGCAATGTTTGTCCTATATATGACATGCCACATTGACAAGGTATTTTATAAATTCCCGCCTTCGCAGTTTGTATGTGGATAAGATGTATGCCTACAGGAAAATTGATAACGATCCTACAAGACGTGGGCAATGGAAGACATCTACACTCCTGAATTCTTCCTCGTTGCCTCCAGAGACGATCAAGCGCTTAAGACCTCGTGTCAGCGTACCTCCAAGACTGTATGGCCCTCCGAAGGTACACAAAGATGGACTACCCTTACGGCCAATAGTGAGCAATATTGGGGCCACCACTTACGATGTAGCCAAACATCTTGCATCCTTGCTGAGGCCATTTGTGGGCAAATGTCCACATCACATACGTAACTCGGCCGATTTTATCAACAGACTGGGACTCTCCGCCTAAGTACTTCTGATCTTTTAGTTAGTTTTAAGGTGGTGTCTCTTTTTACAAAGGTGCCTCTTGCAGACTCCTTGGCACTGATTGGCAATAAGTTTCAGGTGGGAATCACTGCTTTGTTTCGCCACGCTCTCTCCTCAACATATTTTATGATCAACCAAGAATATTTTGAACAGATCGACGGCGTCGCCATGGGTAGCCCCTTGTCTCCCTTGGTGGCCAACCTTTTTATGGAGGATTTTAAGGAGAGAGCACTTGAATCAGCAGGCCTCAAACCAACTGTTTTTGGAGGTATGTGGATGACACTTTCGTAGTGTGGCCTCATGGAGAAGAAAAATTAATGGAGTTTTTAGATCACCTCAACTCCATTCGTGAGAAAATTCGCTTTACCATGGAATTAGAGAAAAATGGTTACCTCCCTTTCTTGGATGTGCTAGTCAGACGGGGCATTCGGTTTATCGAAAGCCCACACATATTGATTTGTATTTAAATTCGTCCAGCTGCTATCACCTATCGCAAACAATGAGTGTACTTAAAACACTTGTACACAGAGATCATGTAGTGTCACATGCAGATAGTTTGCCTGAAGAGCTTGCCCATCTGAAGAGGGTTTTCAAAGAGAATGGATATTCTACCTGGCAAATTAGCAAGGCACTTGCAATTAAGCCAAAGAAACAGGGAGTGGAGAAAGAAGAGAGCACGCCTACTAAATCTTTAGCTTTTCTTCCCTTTGTTGGCAACATTTCCTTCAAAATTGCAAGAATCCTCCACTGTTTCGAAGTGACAGTAAGTTTCCATCCACCATCGAAGATTTCCGACCTGCTGGGATCAGTGAAAGACGATCTGGTATTGCGGAAGACGGGAATTTATAAAATACCTTGTCAGTGTGGCATGTCATATATAGGACAAACATTGCGAACAGTAAAAGAACGTTGCACTGAACATCAACGCTGTACTCGCCTTTTGCAACCTAGCAAGTCTGCAATTGCTGAGCATTGCATTTCCACTGGACACTCAATGGAGTATGACAAGACAACAATTTTGGCCACAGCAACATCCTTTTGGGACTCCGTCAGAAAAGAATCAGTGGAAATTCGCATGTCAGACCATCTTATCAACTGTGACAATGGCTACCAGCTAGATAACGCGTGGAACACCGTCATCTCTAAGATCTGCTCCAGACGAAGACGTCAGAGTACTCCGATGGCCGCGGCAATTGACAACGCCGAAGACGGCTGAGTTCTGCAGTTCCACCAGCGAGGGCGCTGCTGGCGGGCGATGTGGTTCGTCTGTCCATATGATTCTGACGACTGCGCAGCGAGTCGGAACGGAGGGCGTCTTCGTCAGTCTTCGATGGCTCACCTGAAGATGGCTGGCAGTTGTCCAGTCGAAATATCGTGGATGGAAGCTAACGACGACCGGCTGCAAGCCCAAAATCTTTTTGAATAAAACTAAATGTTACTCGTACGTTGATTCAGATCTCCCCAGGTGTCAACTTTTTCTCGTTCAATTTGAAATATCTACCTCTCGTAATTATCAAACTCTTCGTCATTTTTTATGAATAATGCACGTCTTCGTGTTTCTAATTACATATTGGACGCGAAAATCCTGTTTCCATTTCAAATACAAATTCTTCATTATCGATGTTTTATGAAAGGCTGTTCATAAACGTTGTTTAAATTAAGAAAACATAAGAATTTAATTTTTAAGGCAAAAATGGAAAACTAAATCCTCTTTATTTGGACTGTGTCAATCGTTTTATACCATAGAAGTAGATAAGTATCGCAGAAACATAAAAAACAATCATTTTTACAGCATCGACCACATCATACAAATGGTGTATTTTTATATTTCCTGCTGTACCATTACAAGATGAACCCAACAGAACTGATCTGGAGCCAAGCTGCAGGGTTTGGCCTGAGAAGTAACAACACTGTTAAGCTGTCAGACGTACTGGAGCTAACGCACGTATCTTTTCCACACGTCACTGCCGAACGCTGGCGGGATATAGAACGGTTCGTCATAAAAGAAGAGAAAATGCTGCGCCTGGTTGGCTTCGTGGATTCTGTTGTTGACAGGCTGGTTATCAACGTAGCAGGTGACACTTCCAGAACTGAAAGTATTTCTAGGATTCGAATAAGGATGGAGCTAAGAGATTACCAGACGACTGGCTGTAACACCTTCAGTGGCATCAATATGTAACTATACCGTGAAATCCTTCAATACTCTCTTACGTTACACACAACTTATGCAGAAAAATTACCCTGTGGTTAAGTCGGGAATTTTCACCATTCTTATTTTTAATTACACTAGTACGTTAGCTAAAAACGATAACATGTTGCGGTTTTCGTCTAGTCGTCTAAGAGCGTATTGTGGGAGATTTGCAGTGTGTTATTTTATTCTGCTTGAAAATTAAATGGCATTGGAAACTGTATTGCTCCTCTGCTCTTCTCTTTTTACATGTGAACTGCAACTCGCCACGTCACTGCAGGCCAGCTGTACGAGCTGTCTGGCCAGTGCTGTCCGAGTTAAATTCGCCGGTAAAGCTGTTGTCCCGTATTATTGTTAAGTCGATGCGCGCGTAACTCTCAGCCCAAAACGTACCCTTATTATCGTACTTGAGACAGCTTGGCTGCAGTCCCACGTGAAATGGAAACCAATGAGGTTCCAGTAAACGCAGAAGAGTACATAATGCAGTGTTTACATCAGGTTTATTCTTATGATGAACGGATGGGCCCTAAAATACATAACTGAAGAGCTATTGAGCACCTGTTCAATGGAAGAGATTTGTTTCACAGTAGCAAAGATGAAAAAGTGCTCATAGCGCTGGCCTTAGAACCCATGTTTACTGGACATTTTTGTCTTATTTTCGCCGATGCTAACATTAATATGGAAAGCAAAGAGCTTGCAGTAGCAGAGATCCACTGTCAGAGGAATCGGAACGAGTTTTGCTTATAAAGCCTAGTTTATACGACACTAGGTTGCAGGCAACTGTTCTACCGGCAACTGCGCATGCGCGCCGGGCGTTTGTGCAACTCGTCGGTGAAACTTAACACTTTCGGCGTGTTCCAACTTCGGCGACACTAGTTGCATGAGTTTCGATGTTATGAGTGTTCATAGAGTGTAGACAAACTGAAAGATGACGTGGAGAACGGAGAATAATGGTCGCTTTTTGGATATCTATGCTTTGCATAGGTGTTTGTGGGATTTCAGTGATGCTGATTACAAAAATAAGCAACATATTACTGTTCCTGAGACCTCAACATATTGTTGCTCCCGAGACCTTCACGTGCGATCAGAATATAGATAGTTTGACAATATCTGAGCTGTAGGGCAAAATTTATTGAATTAGGAGCGCATATACAACTGAATTAAGAAAAATACAAGCAAATGTAATTCTAGCTGTGGAAATACTCTCGTCTACAAGACTAAAATCCCATAGTTCGAGTTGGCCCTTCTTCTTTTTAGGAATTTTGTTGACAGGAGGGAAGGCTACACAAATCAAGAGGCTGCATTCTTTGTTCAATATTCATCTATTTAAAACGTCGCAGCAGTGCTCCCCATTCACATATGTTTGAATTTTGAAATATTGCCACTGTACAGATAGTAGTTTGAAACCATTCTCTTCCTAATGCGGCCTGCTTTGAATAATTACTACTGTTAATGTTAATAATTATTACTGTTAATGTTAATAATCATTGGTGTTAATGAAAAAGCGTCATCACACTCAAACCGCATCTTATAGCATGCCGAGTGTTCTCGATTGTAATGCATGCAATGTGATACGGTGTGTAATTTCAGTTCTAGCGACAGTGCTTCATGCGTTACGTATCTTTATTCCTTATCGCATAATTAACTCTATTTAGAAGAAACGTGAACATTTCTGGTACGACATTCTAAGATAATTAAAATAACTTCTTGGGTCTTCCATTATAAATTACTTCAGCAAGGATGCTAAGCAAGCGAGCTGACGTCTTTTCTTCATCATGTCACTATTCAAAACACGTTTTTTCTTATGCAGCGATTCCGCGCAACAAGCTCTAACTCCATCACAACTGGCGTGACGTGCAGCTGCCAAAACTTTCATTTCAGACACGACTCAGGAACCCACAAAACGACGAAACTGAAGTGTGTACTGGTTTCGCCGTGTCTACAGTGAAATACACTCATGCTCGTAAATTAAAGATAATAGCAGAATGTGGTGCCACACAATGTGGCACTACACAGAACTGGCGCTAATAGTGTAGGCACATACGGAACACACACGACACAGACTTGTATGTCCACGGTATTGGTGATAATCCGAGAAAACCGTCCCGAAACACATGTGCTACAAAACGCCACTGTTTCCTGCGTATGCACCCCGACGTTAGTATGAGATATGATCGCCATTCACACGTACACAGGCCGCACAACGGGTTGGCATACTCTGGAACAGGTGGTCGAGCAGCTGCTGGGGTGTAGCCTCCCATTCTTGCACCAGTGCCTGTTGAAGCTCCTGAAGTGTCTTAGGGGTTTTTAAGACGTGCAGCGATATGTCTACCGAGAGCATCCCAGACGTGCTCGATGGGGTTTAGGTCTGGAGAACAGGCAGGCCACTCCATTCGCCTGATATCTACTGTTTCAAGGTATTCCTCCACGATGGCAGCTCGGTGGGGCCGTGCGTTATCATCGATCAGGAGGAAGTTGGGACCCACTGCACCCCTGAAAAGGCGGAATAATGGTGCAAAATGATGTCCCGATACACCTGAACTGTTACAGTTCCTCTGTCAGACATGCAGGGGTGTACGTGCACCAATCATAATCCCACGCCACACCATCAAACCACGACCTCCATACAGATCCCTTTCAAGGACATTAAGGGGTTGGTATCTGGTTCCTGGTTGACGCCAGATTAAAACCCGGCGTGAATCAAAAAATGGCTCTGAGCACTATGGGACTCAACTGCTGAGGTTATTAGTCCCCTAGATCTTAGAACTAGTTAAACCTAACTAACCTAAGGACATCACAAACATCCATGCCCAAGGCAGGATTCGAACCTGCGACCGTAGTGGTCTTGCGGTTCCAGACTGCAGCGCCTTTAACCGCACGGCTACTTCGGCCGGCCCGGCGTGAATCACACCAGGCTTTACGGGCTCTCCTGTGTCCAGGGGTCAGTGGAATGCACCTTGCAGGCCTCCTGGCGAATAAATCATGTCTGTTCAGTCGTCTGCAGACTGTGTGTCTGGAGACAACTGTTCCAGTGGCTGCGGTACGGTCCCGAGCAAGGCTACCTGCAGTACTCCGTCGCCGTCTGCGGGCACTAATGGTGAGATATCGGTCTTGTTGTGGTGTTGTATACTGCGGATGTCCCGTACTGTAGCGCCTTGACACGTTTCCTGTCTCCTGGAATCATTGCAATAATCTTGAGATCACACTTCGTGGCACACGGAGGGCCCGTGCTACGACCTGCTTTGTTTGACCAGCCTCCAGTCGCCCTAGTATTCTATCCCTCATAACGCCATCAGTATGTGTTCTTTGAGCCATTTTCAACACACAGTCACCATTAGCACGTCTAAAAACGTCTGCACACTTACTCGCTGCACTGTACTCTGACATGCACCAACACACCTCTGCGTATGTGGACTGCTGCCAGCGTCACCGTGCGACGACCGCAGGTCAAATGCACCCCATGGTCATACGCCGAGGTGATTTAAACCCACAAACCGCCCACCAGAGCGTTGTTTCACCATGTATCAGCATTATCCTTAATTTATGAGCATGTGTGTATGAAACCATTTGCGTGCAACTCATTCCACGCAACGAGTGGCGCAACCCAATGTCGTCTTGTAAACTAGGCTTAACTTTCGACCAAGTCGTTTCTAGTCCAGTGACCCTTACCTGAAATTGATACATTTACTCTTCTCCCTCGTGCATGAAAGTTTGTACCGTCATCATGGAAACACCGTGTAGGTATAAATCTCCGTTCACTATCATAAGTTACGAGACATCCACAGTGGGTTTGGTGTGTTGGGAGAGGGTTGGGTTGGGTTGGGTTGTTTGGGGGAAGAGACCAAACAGCGAGGTCCTCGGTCTCATCGGAGGAACCATCCCGACATTGGCCTGGAGAGATTTAGGAAAATCACGGAAAACCTAAATCAGGATGGCCGGACGCGGGATTGAACCGTCGTCCTCCCGAATGCGAGTCCAGTGTGCTAACCACTGCGCCGCCTCGCTCGGTGTGTTAGGAGAGGGAGCGGGCGTGAACGATGGTGTAGAAGATCGTAGCACTTGTTTCTCGCCTCCACAGCAGTGTGACAGTCTGCTGCAAAATAAATTAAGTTTTTGGGAGAAAGATACAAGCATAGAGGATTTTGCTGCGATTAATTGGCATGCAATGGGTCTGTGTTACTCGCAAATGTGGGGTGCAGGTGTGTTAATGCTATTCACCCATTGTTGTGGAATTCTTTCACTGGCAGCAATAACTCTGGGCTATAATCTGACGTAGTGGTAGCTTGGCATTATGAATCAGCAGCGTAAGGACAGTCTGGGCAAATTCTACAACCGTCTGCCCATCTATGCCGTTGCATTAAAGCTCGATAATTGTTATATGAATATTGCTGTAGCCTAGAGGCGTCGTTCGTATGAAAACGTCAGAGGCTAAATAAATAATACTCTACTCATACTCTGCATCGAATCTCAGCACCACGCTTAGCTTGGTGAACCTGTTGTTCTTTCGGGTTCGTCGTGTCTTAAAGTGTACGCTTTTCGCTTTTATTGGCAATGCGTCAGCAGCGGATATATTGTTCTCATAACGAGTTGATGATAATTGTCATTCTTTCACTATTTGTGTACTGAATAACAGTTTTGCTTGAGGGTGACTTATTCTAGAAATTACCGTCAGCGTTTTGTGTTTCTTGTTCCATGTTCTGATACTCTGATAACAACTGCTTCTTCTTTCGTAGCAGACGCTGCACTCAAACGTGGACTGCATACATTCGCTGGTTTCATTTTCATCAATATTTTGAGCCCGCATTTTCTGTCATTGTGTAGCATTTCCTTCCTTTCTTGATTGGGAATGACTCTGTAATTATAATTAAGTTGTGTAGCCCTCTCAAAATGTTTACTGTATAACCACTAAAGATGCTTCAAAAAAGTGAATCACGTCTGGTGAATCACCACCTTAGATTTCAGTAGGCTTAAGACAGACAAACACAAATAATTGCGACGGTTATTGATTTATGACGTTTAGTTTGAAGTCGGTGCATCAGAGTATTACTAGCAGCTACACTCTAGTCCCTAAACCTAGTCACTGAAATGCGAATAAGACTCAGTGACGTATCCTTTGAGAACTTCGTACCTCGTCAGCTGCGTCTTCGAGACGCCAACTATAATCACTTCCCAACCCGCTCCAGGAACATGTCGGCTGGTACTATTCCTGCTAGTAGTATAACTGAATCTTGGCAACAACACATAATTTGTTTGCAGCTCTATGAACCACGAATTACTTCCTGCATGACACAGAACTATTCTGCTAAAGTCGCTTTTATATTTGTAACATTTCCGTTGAATAATCTGAGTGATTTTCGATTAAGATGTGAAGTAAGATTATCAATTTATGGTTGCGAGACCAGAAACGTTGTTCCACGCGAAAATTGCAACTATTTTGTCTTTTACATTGCGATTGAGCTAACCTAGCCACAACTGGGTCAGTAAGGGAGAGGGAAATAGCGTAATGCTTCACTAGCTCTGAAGTAACGTGGTCGCCTGTAAAATGGAGGCTTCTTTGGCTTTTGGGTACAGTCTCGGTGAATGGCAAATTTTTAGTGGTTTTGTGACAGTGTTATAGGCAGCCAGATCGAAAATCAATCTGAGAATCTTATTTTTTTGTTTATGAAATGCCACATTTTCATACTACTTGAGAGTGACCCAGGATAGCAAGTACACATAGACCGTTTTGAAGTCCAGGGTGAGTAATCTCTTACTAATTCATGCGATAAAGGCTCATTCCAGCTACAGATGCCTTACGTTTTATTAAAGTACACATTCGTCATAAGGTTATTGTGGTACACTGTATTTCATATGTATTAGTACAGTGCATATTTTAATAGCGTCTTCCATTACTTTGTTGAACACAACAGTAAACACTAAAGAGAAATCAATTATCAACAATATATTCTCTCATATTATCTAGAAAATTCTGGCAGTGCTCAGGTAGTTTACCTATTCCACGACTATAGAAACCTGCTGGATATGAGCTAAAGAAATTAGAATTATATTAATACCGTCAGCTGCGCACGGGCGTTGATATAGATCAACGGGGACAGGTGTAAATGTGTGCCCTGACCGGGACTCGAACCCGGGATCTCCTGCTTACATGACAGACGCTCTATCCATCTGAGCCACCGAGGGCACAGATGATAGTGCGACTGCAGGGACTATCTCGCGCACGCCTCCCGAGGACTCACATTCTCACCTTGTATGTCCACACACTACATTCGTAGTGTCCCACCTCAACACACTCATTACTCGTGGAAGACATCCGCACAGGAGGAGGAGGTCATGGCCGGTATCACCAGAACTATATATTTTCATGGATATGGTGTCTGTTCTTTCGGACATGTGTTTACTATTGTGTTCAACAAAGTAATGGAAAACGCTATTAAAATATGCACTGTACTAATACATATGAAATACAGTGTACCACAATAATCTTATGACGGATGTGTACTTCAATAAAACGCACGGCATCTGTAGCTGGAATAAGCCTTTATCGCATGAATTAGTAAGAGACTACTCACCCTATCCATATCCATATAAGCATATAGTTCTGGCGATACCGGCGCGGTATTGCGCGGCCACTCCCGACGGAGGTTCGAGTCTTCCCTCGGGCGTGTGTGTGTGTGTGTGTGTGTGTGTGTGTGTGTGTGTGGTGTTAGCATAAGTTAGTTTAAGTAGTGTGTTAGTCTAGGGGCCGATGACCTCAGCAGTTTTTTTTTAGTGCAAATGTCGTTGGACGTTTAACACTCCACTGGTCGCGTCACTAGGAGGAACACTGGAGGTCGCGTTGTATCTGCGAGATACAGGACCAACGTTGCACCATTACCTTCAATTAACTCCAGATGTTGGAGAGAATAAGTAAACAAAACGCAGAGCAAACCATGTGTGTATTAAATGTTAGCAGTAGAACATTAATTTATGAAAATTAGAAATAGAACTTTTATGTAGTAACATTTAGAAACTTTGCTCATTATACAGTATTTGTATCTAGAATATAGTAATGAAAGAGGTAGAAAATGAATACAAAATAACGTCCCTTTCAGAGAAAGTAAAATAAAAACGGAAGATGCATCATCAGCCATCGTTTTCGATGTCTTCATCAACGTCTCAACCACCGGGACAAAACATTGCACAGTGTTGCAGGCATAAATATTGATCACACCCTTTGCAGTTGTACTGAGTGAGTCTTGTAGTCTTGTTCGCCCAACATATTTGGCATCGCTTTCACGTTTTGGTGCACTCGATAGTTGTGCTACTGAGTGCCGCTGGTGTTTCATTTTGGGGAAGAATTTCCCGAAGCCGGAATGAAATGGTCCGAGGCAAGCGGGGCAGCAGCGATCGCTTTAGGACCTGGTCTCTTCTTAGTTCTTTTTCCAGATTACGGAGGAAGATTCGGCGAGCCGGCACTTCGATTCCGTCTTCTAGACATATGATCTGGCTGTTTATGCCAGCAACATTCAACATCGCGTAAAAAATAACCATTTACCAACGTCTTGTGCCTCTTTGAACACTGTACGCAGAACACATTTTATCGACCACGTCCACACCTATTTTATGGCGATCATAATAGGTAATCACTTCCGGTTTATATTTGACCCCGGTTTCTTCGTCAATTGCTCCATCCATATGCATGCTGGAAATCACAATGAGGTTGTTTTTTTCTGGGGGGTGGGGGGGGGGGGGGCTGCACATACCTCACCACAGTGCCCTCTTTGCGGAATGCAAACATACTAGAAAACGGTTCTCTCCTTTTTATCTTTCTCAATTCAATGCGGATTTGCCCTTTATTCTTTTTGAGTGTTCCCACATAGGACAAGTTGTATTTCGTGGCTAAGTCGTGAAGAAGAGTGGTGACGCTAAACCAGTTGTCAGCAGTGATATTTCGGCCAGAGTTAGCTAGAGGAGTAACCAGACATTCAGCCACGTCTACGGGTTTGTTGCTAACCTGGAAAGGACTGTCGGGTTGCCTTCCTGCATAAATTTCCACGTTCCGTGTGTAGTATACACCAGAGTCTACTGTAGCTAGTATCTTCAACACGTGTTTGGCGGGCTTGGGTGGTATATACTGGATCAAATTACACCTGCCTCTTAAGGCCTCTAACTTTTCGTCTATTGTAACTTCTTCTCATACACAATAACATTGTTGGCAGTTCAGAACAAATTTATGAAAAATGTCCCGAATAGGGGCAAGACGATCTAGACCTTTCCGCTGTTCTCTTGTTTCTCTGTTGCCAAACCTCAAAGCCCGAAGTAAGAAACGGAACCGCACGAGAGTCATGGTGGGTAGGAAAACCTCAATCCCAAATCCGTCGCTAGCCCATAAATCCTCGAGGTTTAGTTTCCGAGCTTTGTAGAGTCTAGCAGTAGCCTATATAAAAGCCCAATAAATGCTTTCAACTCTGTTTGATCAGTGGGTTTGACGTCTCTTTCCCGTGAATAATGATCTTTCACGGAATCGATATATTGGTTTGTGGAACGTACAATGATGTCCAACATGTTGCCATCAAATAAACATGCCCACGTGTCTAAAATTATGTGCATGTCCCGAGCTTTACCAATCGGGCCTGGGATTTTCCGAAGTAGGTTATGTTTCCCACTTTTCGACGAACGATAAGGAGTTTTTCTGCAGGAAATGGGTCGATGACTTTCTTGCCCCTTCTGTTTATGGCAAACAGAGAATTCATCGTCCTCTTTGCCCTCAGATGGAACATTCGTGTCGCTTTGCTCCGTTTCGGAACTGTCCTGACGTTCGTCGATTATTTCCTCCGCATCCGTGTCACAGTCTTCTTCAGGTAAATCGCACACTGTATGCCGTAGGCTCGGTACCAGGCCTGAAGGACCTGGTGCGGAACCCGAGAAACTCGAAATGTTATTAGGACTCATGTCACATCCGTCAAATAGGAGTTCGTCTATGTTGTCGATGTCAGAAGGATTATTGAGATCATATTTTGGTCCAGTGTCCATATTGACCTGTAACATGTCGACGATAGTATATCATCATCCAGAAACATTCACAGATAGCCGTAAAGACAGTACATATATCACGTGTCACATATATAGTCGCGTTGCTTCTGTCAGATATGCATACTTATTTGGTTACGGTATTTTATCGGCGAGTAAATGGTTACAAATAAGAGACATCACAATGTAAACGACTTACATCAAGCATCAAAATCGGAAAGCAGACACAATGCATTTCCGTGATAATATAGTCACGTGGTATCTCCGAGATACAAAACGGCGTCACACCCATCAAACTGAGCAGACAAGGTCACCACTCGACACGTGCCCTTAGCGGTAGGATTTCACCCGGAACAAGTTCCGCCCATTCATCCCCCTCCACGCCTATCCATAGTGTAAGGCCCTCCCCCAAGTTTTTCTGGACAGTAATACAGGGCTATTACAAATTATTGAAGCGATTTCATAAATTCACTGTAGCTCCATGCATTGACATATGGTCACGACACACTACAGATACGTAGAAAAACTCATAAAGTTTCGTTCGGCTGAAGCCGCACTTCAGGTTTCTGCCGCCAGAGCGCTCGAGAGCGCAGTGAGACAAAATGGCGACAGGAGCCGAGAAAGCGTATGTCGTGCTTGAAATGCACTCACAACAGTCAGTCATAACAGTGCAACGACACTTCAGGACGAAGTTCAACAAAGATCCACCAACTGCTAACTCCATTTGGCGATGGTATGCGCAGTTTAAAGCTTCTGGATGCCTCTGTAAGGGGAAATCAATGGGTCGGCGTGCAGTGAGCGAAGAAACGGTTGAATGCGTGCGGGCAAGTTTCACGCGTAGCCCGCGGAAGTCGACGAATAAAGCAAGCAGGGAGCTAAACGTACCTCAGCCGACGGTTTGGAAAATCTTACGGAAAAGGCTAAAGCAGAAGCCTTACCGTTTACAATTGCTACAAGCCCTGACACCCGATGACAAAGTCAAACGCTTTGAATTTTCGACGCGGTTGCAACAGCTCATGGAAGAGGATGCGTTCAGTGCGAAACTTGTTTTCAGTGATGAAGCAACATTTTTTCTTAATGGTGAAGTGAAGAGACACAATGTGCGAATCTGGGCGGTAGAGAATCCTCACGCATTCGTGCAGCAAATTCGCAATTCACCAAAAGTTAACGTGTTTTGTGCAATCTCACGGTTTAAAGTTTACGGCCCCTTTTTCTTCTGCGAAAAAACGTTACAGGGCACGTGTATCTGGACATGCTGGAAAATTGGCTCATGTCACAACTGGAGACCGACAGCGCCGACTTCATCTTTCAACAGGATGGTGCTCCACCGCGCTTCCATCATGATGTTCGGCATTTCTTAAACAGGAGATTGGAAAACCGATGGATCGGTCGTGGTGGAGATCATGATCAGCAATTCATGTCATGGCCTCCACACTCTCCCGACTTAACCCCATGCGATTTCTTTCTGTGGGGTTATGTGAAAGATTCAGTGTTTAAACCTCCTCTACCAAGAAACGTGGCAGAACTGCCAGCTCGCTTCAACGATGCTTTCGAACTCATTGATGGGGACATGCTGCGCCGAGTGTAGGAGGAACTTGACTATCGGCTTGATGTCTGCCGAATCACTAAAGGGGCACATATGGAACATTTGTGAATGCCTAAAAAACCTTTTTGAGTTTTTGTATGTGTGTGCGAAGCGTTGTGAAAATATCTCAAATAATAAAGTTATTGTAGAGCTGTGAAATCGCTTCAAACATTTGTAATAACCCTGTATAATATGAATGTGCATTATTAAATAAATAAAAGTATTTATAGAGAATTGAAAGCATCACCAGCAATAGAAAACAAAAAATAACGTGATGTTATTTAAGGGGAATAAGGACAAATTTTCATTAACTGATTCACTTATTATAATAAGTTTATTTGAGGGAAACAGCAGAGCAAACATACAGTGCGAAAACAATGGTCTTGAATCTGTCATGTCGGTAATAAAGCCACGGATGCAGTCGACTCACTCTGTTGTCTAAAATCAACGTTATATAGAAATAAGTCAAAGTCGTTTTGTTTATGTAGGCCCTCATAGTAGCTCACGATTAAAGAATATAAGAATGCCATAAAGTAGAAATGCCTAATGAAAGCAGTAAGATATTTGCTTATATGCCATATTTCGTTAATATTTGCATGGGTAATGGCTGAATTTTAACTTGTAAATTCTTCCAATGCCATACCTGCGGATTATAAACGAGGTTATAAAGAATTGTGGCTGTTTCTGTGTGATTAGTGTCCTATATGCTGTTCAAAAATGGTTCAAATAGCTCTGAGCACTGTGGGACTCAACTGCTGTGGTCATCAGTCCCCTAGAACTTATAACTACTTAAACCTAACTAACCTAAGGACATCACACACATCCATGCCCGAGGCAGGATTCGAACCTGCGACTGTAGCAGTCGCACGGTTCCGGACTGCGCGCCGGCCTATGTGCTGTTGCAAACGTCTCAGGAAAATAATCTGTCGTTATTCTTTGTCCTGTCTGTTTTTAACCAAAAGATTTATTAATTTCGTAAATGTCATTCAAACCATTTTTTAAAAATAATAATGATGATGTGTATGTTTGTTCAAAATGGTTCAAATGTCTCTGAGCACTATGGGACTTAACTTCTGAGGTCATCAGTCCCCTAGAACTTAGAACTACTTATACCTAACTAACCTAAGGACATCACACACACCCATGCCTGAGGCAGGATTCGAACCTGCGACCGTAGCGGTTGCGAGGTTCCAGACTATAGCGCCTAGAACCGCTCGGCCACTCCGGCCGGCGTATGTTTGTCACAGAGCGGTTATGGAGGAAATAAATGCTGCAGTGTTTCACGGCTGTAAAACGTCCTTCATGCTGTGCTAGTTCTTCTTCCACCACTAAAACTTTTCAGCAAAACTATTCAGTGAATAACACGCAAAAACAGCTTGGATCGATCTAGCAAAAACAAAGTAATTTTGATGCCATCTGGAAGTATAGTGAACATTGGTGCTTGTTTCACGTATACTGTCTGAGTTCTGAAACTTAAGTGTCAAGTATACTGTGGTTCCTCTTTCTCCAAGCAAATTATTATCTGAGCGTAGGTTTTTCCTTTTGTACGAGGTGCATTCAAGTTCTAAGGCCTCCGATTTTTTTTCACTGGACTGGAAAGAGATAGAAACATGCGCATTGTTTTAAAATGAGGCCGTGTTCATTGTCAATACGTCCCAGAGATGGCAGCACCGCACGGCAGATGGAATTTTACCGCCAGCGGCGAGAATGAGAACTGTTTTAAATACTTAAAATGGCGACGTTTTCCTTACTTGAACAGCGTGCAATCATTCGTTTTCTGAATTTGCGTGGTGTGAAACCAATTGAAATTAATCGACAGTTGAAGGAGACATGTGGTGATGGAGTTATGGATGTGTCGAAAGTGCGTTCGTGGGTGTGACAGTTTAATGAAGGCCGAACATCGTGGGACAACAAACCGAAACAACCTCGGGCTCGCACAAGCCGGTCTGACGACATGATCGAGAAAGTGGAGAGAATTGTTTTGGGGGATCGCCGAATGACTGTTGAACAGATCGCCTCCAGAGTTGGCATTTCTGTGGGTTCTGTGCACACAATCCTGCATGACGACCTGAAAATACGAATAGTGTCATCCAGGTGGGTGCCACAAATGCTGACGGATGACCACATGGCTGCCTGTGTGGCATGTTGCCAAGCAATGTTGACGCGCAACGACAGCATGAATGTGACTTTCTTTTCGTCGGTTGTGACAATGGATGAGACGTGGATGCCATTTTTCAATCCAGAAACAAAGCGCCAGTCAGCTCAATGGAAGCACACAGATTCACCGCCACCAAAAACATTTCGGGTAACTGCCAGTGCTGAAAAAATGATGGTGTCCATGTTCTGGGACAACGAGGGCGTAATCCTTACCCATTGCGTTCCAAAGGGCACTACGGTAACAGGTGCATCCTACGAAAATGTTTTGAAGAACAAATTCCTTCCTGCTCTGCAACAAAAACATCCGGGAAGGGCTGCGCGTGTGCTGTTTCACCAAGACAACGCACCCGCACATCGAGCTAACGTTACGCAACAGTTTCTTCGTGATAACAACTTTGAAGTGATTCCTCATGCTCCCTACTCACCTGACTTGGCTCCTAGTGACTTTTGGCTTTTTCCAACAATGAAAGACACACTCTGTGGCCGCACATTCACCAGCCGTGCTGCTATTGCCTCAGCAATTTTCCAGTGGTCAAAACAGACTCCTAAAGAAGCCTTCGCCGCTGCCATGGAATCATGGCGTCAGCGTTGTGAAAAATGTGTACGTCTGCAGGGCGATTACGTCGAGAAGTAACGCCAGTTTCATCGATTTCGGGTGAGTAGTTAATTAGAAAAAAAATCGGAGGCCTTAGAACTTGAATGCACCTCGTAGCTTTGGGCGCTTTTTCTCACATAGAAGTATGTTTATTCATAGGCTATTCATCTGAATACTGAGTTCTCGTATTTAAAGAATTCAGTGCTAAATTGTTTTGTCTTATGTTTGCTGTGGAAGTACCTGGCACAGCTGAGGCCAATTGTGCCCGTTTTTTGTAACGTGTCTTTTAACTATCTGGCAAAATTTAAGACCTAGCAGGATATTAATTTAACATTCACTCCTAGTGCAGCCGAACACTGTAAACCACATGGGTCAACTGAAACGATGCCCAGGCGCCGAACAAACACCGGGGAAACCGGGGTGAGAGGGCTGGACTTGTTCCGGGTGAAATCCTAGCGCTAACGATTCGTGCCCGCACGAGTGGCACTCGACCCGCAAATACGTAGAGGATGAGGAGGGGCGGCGGGGGGGGGGGGATGCTTGGTCCACACCGGGCCGAGCATACGTAGCTTTGTATCTGAGAGATCACACGCGACCACTGGAGTGTAAAATGGTCGCAGTTCATCACATACACTATGTGATCAAAAGTATCCAGACACCCCCAAAAACATACGTTTCTCATATTAGGTGCATTGTGCTGCCACCTACTGCCAGGTACTCCATATCAGCGACCTCAGTAGTCACTAGACATCGTGAGAGAGCAGAATGGGGCACTCCGCGGACTTCGAACGTGGTCAGGTGATTGGGTTTCACTTGAGTCGTACGTCTGTATGCGAGATTTCCACACTCCTAAACATACCTAGGTCCACTCTTTCCGATGTGATAGTTAAGTGAGCCGGCCGGTATGGCTGTGCGGTTTTAGGCGCTTCAGTCTGGAACCGCGTGACCGCTACATTGAATGGACTGGGTCCACTGGTCCAACTGAATCGATCATTGAATGGAAATGGTTATTTTCGGCAACTTGGAGACAATTTACGATCAGTCATGGACTCCACGATCCCAAACAGCGATGGAATTTTTATGGACAGCAGTGCATCTTGTTACCAGTTTGAATAACATTCTGGACAGTTCGAGAAAATGGTTTGGCCACTCAGATCTTGCGACATGAATTCCATCGAAAATTTATCGGACACAATCGAGTGGTCAGCTCATGCACAAAATCATGCAGCGGCAACACTTTTATAGAGGGCTGTAGAGACAGCATGGCTCAATATTTCTGCAGTGGATTCCCAGTGAGTCGTTGACTCCGTGTCACACCAGGTTGCTGCTCTACACCAGGCAAAAGGAGATCCGACATGCTATTAGGGGGTATCCCATGACTTCTGACACCTCATTGTATATCTAATACTGTACCTCATATACCGTATCCATTAATGGCAAGATGGTAATCGATGCGTTTTGTTGTGCTTCATTGTTTTTCGTGTGATTTTTGTGTTGGTTGTTAAAGGAATGTAGGGTAGGATCGTATGTATGTGTTAGGGCAAGGATCATGTTTAGATATTGTGTGAGAGATCAGAGTCAGCATGCTTCTGTGGAGAGGGGAGGTGATAATGGTCCTTGTCCTCAGGTTGCCCTTCAGCAAGGGCAAGGAAGGAAGGATGCTAGCCTAGGCAGTGCTGTACCTTTTTTCCTGGGGCGGAGTGGAAGCAATGTGAGATCATCACCTGGATGGGAAAGTTTCGTTTTCCAGGCAGCACGATGTGGTGGTATCAAGTATCAGATGGACAATAGGTTTGATATTTAATGTATGCGAACTGCAAAATGAATTAAAGAGAGTGGAAGAGGTATTCTCAGGTTATGGCAGTTATCGAGCAGCACGATATGTTGGTATCAAGTTTCAGATGGACAATAGGTTTGATATTTAATGTATGCGAACTGCAAAATGAATTAAAGAGAGTGGAAGAGGTATTCTCAGGTTTATGGCAGTTATCCAGCAGCATTGGAGTATTTAAAGAGGTCTTAGAGAAACAAGAAAAGTTACACATTGCGTACAGGTGATTGAGTGAGCAAAGGCAAAAATGATGGAAAGGTGCGTGAGGAACGATACTCAAGATAATATTTGAAACTGTAGATACAAACGACGTGAGTGAGCTAAACAGGACAGCGGAAGGTGCAAGAGAGTTGGTTGGAGGGAATGGAGCGGCATTCCACACAGATTAGGAGTTTGGAGAGCAGCGTGCTCAGCAACACATGTATGCTTCGAAGATAACCGGCGAAATAATGAATTATGCCAACGCATCAGCTAGCACTCTGAACCGTGATTCAGAGGCAGTTTAAACAGAAATGAAAGTGTTGGATGCGAGAATAACGCTAAAAAGACTTTTGCAATGACTAGGGGATAGTGTCTAGGACGCAAGAGTGAAGTGGCATTGCAGGAAGCCGTTCATCAGGCAATGCTTGGGCAATTGAGTCCATTCCTGTTGTCACCTGAACAATGTCTGAAGGGATTGAGAAAGGTGCGGAAAGAGCTACCACCGGAACTACAATTAATAGCGGAGCGCAATAGTCAAAACATACTTTTCTCCTATCTTGGAGCAACTGTGCAGGTGAGAAAACATAGTACACAGTTTTATGTGTCAATGAAAGTCCCGGACAAACATGTATTGTTGAGATGTTACACAGAGCACAACTATCCAGTAAGGTTAGAAACAGTGGGGACGTTTGTGCAGATAAAAAAGAGTGGTGTGTTATTAATATCAAAGACTGGAACCGACATGCAGTAATGACAGAAGAAGATTTACAGTAATGTCAAAGCAGGGTAGTCACCCGTTCGCGAGATCCAAATGTGAGGAAACGCATGTGCCACACAATTATTCAGGGCAAGGCAAAGGGTCAGCCATGTGAAAAGTAGGTGACGAAATTGAAGCAATACTATCAGCAAGCAGGTCTACATGGGTATACTGGCGTACGACAATGTAATAGTAATGGAGAGTTGTTACAAACAAGGGAAGCTCATGGGAGTGAGACGCATGGAGCTAAGAGGCAGTGGGTTGTTGAACCATCTGCAATATGACTTGACCAATGTTTCATTTACCAGCTACAATGACAAGAGTTACTCACTTGAAGTGACACAACGGCAGCTGTATTTTTCTGGACAAACCCTCGGAGATGTTTCCTAAACACAACGTTACCTTCCTAAATGATACCTGGGAACCAAGTCTAGTTCATTCTCTGAATCAGATGACAGCCACACAGGTGGGATGGATCACTGCATAGTAACTAATACAGCACATTGAACACTACCAGGACAGTAGACAATGGGTGACAGTGGCCTTGAGTGTTGCAGTTCCTAGCACCATAGTGACTATGATTTTGTTTTGCATAGCTTTTATTTACTTGAGATAGAGACCTGACCAGCAACCAGATCCACGGGTAATCCAGGTCCCAGTCGACTGGATCCCCTGTACATGAGATGGAGAATATTTTTTGTAAAAGAGACAGTAATGAGAATGTGTAGCGGACACAGATACAGAAAGGAATGAATGTGCTAAAGGAATTACAAGGTAGCAACCAAGAAATTTAATGTAGTGTAAGAAATTTATAGTATTTAAGATTGATAGCATAGTATAATCTTGGGAGCGTGTAACTTGTTTTGTAATTTGATGGTGGTAGTAGTTCACGATGGGGAGCCAGTTCTGAGCAGCACCCGAGGGGCTGGCTCTTTCCTGTGAAGGGGGCAAAGCCAACTATGTAAGAAGTGAAATGATTGCAAGATGGGCTAGCTTTGCTCTGCAAAACCTGCACCACACAGTGGTAATGGCCAGAGTGGGCAGGACTGTGTCACCACACTAGGGCAAGTACTTTTTTATGAGCTATGTGAGTGGGAGCCAGGCAACAGTGCAACAGATGCACCCCAGAGTAGTATAAATTGCTGTGAATTTTGAGGCAGAGGCATTTGGTGCCCAGCAGTACTACCACGATGCCAGGGCTACGCGAGACGACAATACACCTGAAAGCCTCTAGCTGCATTAGTGGGTTTGAGATGGGGATGGGGCAGCAACCTCTTGCACTAAGCCCACCTTGGGGGCTTGGCACAATAGCACAGCAGACGTACCTTCTATGCCAGCCACTGCCAGACTCCTGCCAGGAAGCAGCGCGTCATTCCCTGTGCACAGCAGTCTTCCCTCATCACTGTGGAAGACACGAGCTGTCCCTGAGCATGGGTGTTCATCATCAGAGGGTCAATGCAACAAGAAGAAGGAGTGCACTGTTGATGTCCGAGCTTTGGCTTACTGACAGGCTGCCGGCTTGCTTCCCAGGTCTGACGTCAGCATTGCTGGGCACCAGTGCAACTACCATCCATCTCATTGATTATGGAGAAAAGTTATAATTAAAAGCAATAAAGTGTCTTTTCAACTACTTGTCTGTCCCTAGCCCCACCGGCCCACCACTCAGCCCCCCCCCCCCCTTTCAGCCAGCCAGGCCCTACAATAACAACATATTCTCAATTTCGGAGAGCCAAGTGGTTGTTCATTCTTGAGTGTCTCATGCTTTGTGTTTTTCCTGTTTTATAGGTACATGCAGTGCCTAGTCAGTCAAGCAGGATTGGTTGCATGCTAACAACCCTGCCCCTCCCTCCCTTCTCCATCTCTGCAGTCTGTCAATTACAAAGTTATTGTATTTGATTGGAATGTTTCTTAAGCTGTTATCTTCTCATTTACAGTTGTACATTTCAGATTATTAATCGTGAGCATAGTGGCCAAGTATATGAGCTACCTACACTTAGTTCAAACATAGGAAGGATCGTGGACACAAATCGAGAGGCAATACAAGAAATAAC
The DNA here is from genome assembly GCF_023898315.1 of Schistocerca nitens. NCBI lineage: Eukaryota > Metazoa > Arthropoda > Insecta > Orthoptera > Acrididae > Schistocerca > Schistocerca nitens. Next base: position 663,057,177 of record NC_064616.1, on the reverse strand, counting down.
ACATATTTATTTAAACAATAATTGCAATAATCCAAAAATAGGTACAATGTACAGCAGATGCTGGATTACACTATTAAGAACAAATTCATATTACACTGGTGTAGTTAGTATAGAGGATGGTGTGGCCTTCACAACTGAATGGTGCCTTACAGTCTTCCTGTCAGCTGCCTTCGCAAAAACATTGACAAACAAGCCTCAGTGAAAATCTAAGACACACATTTTAAAATAATTACACATATGGTGCTAACAAAAAAAGCCATCAGTCGCACTTCAGTATTAAAAGGAGATAACAGTTAGTAAGAACAGACTTGCTCGGCGAGTGTTGCTATGGTTCAGTACTTCAATTATTAATTTAATAATGACTCATCATCAGAGAATGACTCTGATGATTGATGATGGACGCCCATGCCCAGGCATGGCTCGTGTCTTCCACAGTGATGATGGACGACTGCTGAGTATGGGGCACTCAATGGCTAGAAGAGCCCCATCTGCTATAGGAATTTCAAATGTTTAACTAGCAAAATTTTAAGGAAGTAAATTGCTCTGTGAATATTGCCACAATTAAAAAAAACTTAATTGAACTTAAAAATGACCAACAATATCATATAAATCTCACAGTGGCTAGAAGCACCTAATCTTTAAGAACATTTAAAAATGTTTAACCAGAAAAAATTATAAGGAATGTTCTTTCACATAAATCGGAAAGGACTAGAGTTACACAATATATATATTAAAAATGTAACTCTCATCCTTGGCTTACCCAAAACTCTGAATGGAAGCCAATCAAAGCTATTTAGCTTTAATCACTCTAAAGGCACAGTTACCGAATAAGTTGTCATCAACTAAGGATGTGAGCCAACACATGAACAACCTAAAATATTGCACTGAAGGAGCAGATTAACCTATAGACAAGTTTACTAAACAAGTAGATGCCTCCAGTCCTCGAAATCTAGGAAATCTAAAAATGACAGTTATCTACCACAGTTTCATTCGAACTAGTGAGGCACTGGTTCATATGCAATTTCAATCTCTTTACAAGTGGATACCAAATCACCATTTCATGCATCGAAGTTTTGATCAATTTTCGGCATTAAACTCCATCATCCATGTATCAGAAGCATCCACCACAGGCAGCTAGTCAATGAAGGGCCTGTCAGCTCCGTCAGTTGCACCAATCGGCCATACAAATAACATCAGTATGACTGGGCTGTATTTGCCAACAAACACTACAGCTGTCACGGCTATATCTTTGCAAGATGCATCGTCGACCACACATGGTAACTGACAGTCCATTAAACAGAACCAAGTCGCAGAGCCTCACACTAGCTCTTGCCTCTAACGTAGTCAATAAGTGCTCACTACCCAGAGTAGCTTTAGTCGCTCATCCACAAGGCACTCGCCAACTCACTCACCCTGCAAACTCGCCTCCTGGTCCATGCCGCAGGCTTCGTGTATCATCACCTCGTAGTGATTCACAAAGGTAGCAACGCCTCAAGCGTAGTCACAGTGTTTGCTAATGAAGAGAAGATTGGCTCAATATACAGGGTGGAAACGGTATAAGGCGCCAAAATTATACAGATAGTACATCTCGGTGCGGTTGACAAAAGAGTCTAATGACATTTTCTTGTATCATGTACTTTATTTTTGTATTATTAAAACCTAATGTTCGTAGGATAGATAGTATACGCATTTCTGTTTACGTAGTCAACCGACAGTACACGGCGTACCGAGCTTATTGCCTATAATGACGGGGCGGCCAGAGGATTGAAATCATTAGACGTGTACAACGACGTGGTGTTATAATCAGGTGGTACCGAAAAAAGGAATGTAAACGGTTTTTGGGTTGTCAAAAATGTGTAATTCGCTTTACGTGAATTGAATACAACCAGTCTGTTTCGCAACAAGTCGATAACGAAGGTCGTACTAGTAATGACAAGCTAATATCAAACACAATGTATTTCCATTAGTACAGATTCAATCAATCACCAATTAGATAGTTGTGCATTAATTACAATCAACTGTTTCACTTTTTTACGGCAATGCCA